>NW_006917092.1:1227771-1446089 GCF_000516985.1 Pestalotiopsis fici W106-1 | reverse complement strand
CCCCCCCCCCCCCAAAAAAAAAAAAAAAAAACCCACCTGTGCCACCAACCACAAACGAACAATATCAACACGTGCACTCGCCAGGCAAGATGAGCGGCAAGCAACAGCAGGACACTTCAAAGCTAAGCGACTATGATATTTTCATCAGAGCTGAAGAGGAGAGAGAAAAGGATAGATTGAAATCCATGCCAGCTCTCAGCTTCCAAAAGGCAGACTACAAGCCTCCGGAACGCCAGTATGAAGAGATGCGAGCAAGCGAGGTCCCGCACGACCAGAGAAAAGAGGACCGGGAGCGCAAGCGTATGGAGAGGCGACAAAAGAGTACAAATGGCAAGGACAATGGTAAACTATATGATAACTATAAGATCAGAGACCAAACAGTACGATGGAACGACAAAGGGTGTCCATAGCGGATACAGGGCGTATCAAGAGGAAGGGAGAAAATAAATAAAAAGAAATTTGATCTCCCAGGCGCAGATGCCTAGATACACTATCTTACTCAAATTCGCCCTTTACACAACTTGATATAACATCTGCATCACATGGACGAGACTGGTGGCTCTAACTGGCAGGAGAAGCTCTATTTGTATGCTTCTCCATAGAACGTTTTACATGAAATGTTACGATCGTCAAGAAATGAGTCTGCCATAAGTCTTCGAGACGATCATGTTCCAGAGTGATGCGCCACACGCACGGCTTTGTATTGTGGCAACCTTCAAATGACACACAGAAGAGGATTGTTGAGTCTGTTTGTTCTCACATTCTCTTTGTAGAAGTAGACCGTCTTTAATTTTATCTTTATTTTGGGTACTGGCCGCGTTAGTGATTATCCATAATCTGAGAAAGTTCCCAGAATTCATGGAGACGTTCAGAGTTATATCAACCTCGGCTTCATCTTCACGTATAGAGGGCCTTTGTGCCACAAGGTATAAACTTCCTCCTTTTCCAGCCAATCGCAAGATTCTTCGGCCAGAAACATGTCAAAGTTCCAAATCAGTCTCGCCATAATGATTCGCATCTCGACGTAAGCAAGACTTGAAATCGTTAGCAAAATACTTTCTGATCCCCGAGATGAATTACATACTTTTTTCCGATACAGTTGCGAGGCCCATATGAGAATGGCTGGAACGATTGCTTGTTGTCATTGATGAAGCGCTTGTCGCCCAACCATCGTTCCGGGATAAATGAATTAGGGAGTAGAAAGTTGTTGGGGTTGCGAAACATTGCCCAGTGCCAGACACCAATCCTGGTCTAATCATCCGGGAACGTTAAAGTTGGTCGTATTTTTTATTTCCTTTTTCCAGGAGAGATGCTTGAATCAGCCTTCCACCAATGTCGACGCCCCCAGGACATGCTTGGCGCAGGTTTGCAACCGGAGGAGGTGGATGTAAGCGCATGGTTTCATCCAATACTGCCAGCATATAATCAAGCTTTTGAACTCCTTGAATGTTTATGGCGTCTTCAGACTCGAAAGAGGTCCGAATCTCTTGTGTCAGCTTTTGCAGAACATTTGGATGCATCGTCAGGAAGAATGTCGCGGCGGACAGTGCAGTTGCCGTAGTTTCTGAGCCAGCTCCAATAAGGAGTCCTGCGTTGTCGTAGATTTCTTCCTTGGTCATGCTCTTCAATTGTCTAGTTAGCCCGACGGTCTCGAAACTCGTCTATTTTCATGTGTCGGTTGGTTTCTAGACTTACCAGATCACCTTTTGATAACATGGCATCCACAAAGTCAGGTCTAGATGTTTTCAGTGATAGCCTCTTGTCAACCTTTAATCGGGTGAGATTATCATGGGCCTCGGCGCCTTCTTTCATCGACTTGGGAATGAACAAGGCCAAAGACGACGATAAGCTGGGATACCTAGCAACAAGCCCGAGCCACGTGTTCACCTTGACGGCCGAGAATATTGCAGCAACCCAAGGATGGTAACCACTATTTTCGAGACAACCAAAAGGCTCGCCAAAGGCGAGATCCCCGATAATGTCGAAAGTCGTCCAGTTAAACCAGGAGACCATGTCCACCGCCTTTGACCCCTGCTCACCAACCTCGCGGACGCGGCGTATGAGCAAGTCGATGTACTGTCTGATGAGAGGTTGCTGCTCAGACATCTTCTGTGCTGAGAACCCGTGGGATAGAAGGCGGCGCATACGGCGATGATCGTCTCGGCCAGCACCAATAATGTTTCCGGAGAAAGGTGCTGCAAAAGCCGGGTCCTTGACGTTTTCTCCTTGTCCCGCTTTGCGGTGGTCAAAGATGTTCTCCCATGCTTCCGCGTTGACGAAGCTCAGCTCATTGGGACCAATTCGGACGATCTCGCCGTATTGATCGTGTAGGTTTGCGATTTCCTTGTGAGGCTGTCCACGCAGGATCATCAATACAGTGGGAATACCCGAAGCTGCCGACAGTCGAGGTCCTGGGTAATGCCGCAACGGGTGCAACCACAAGTTATATGCAGCACGAGCAACCGCATATATCAGTCCCTTGATGCTTTCTTCAGCCAATCATTGCTATCATGCATGCCATTGGGTGTGAAATACATACCATGACAGGTAACAAGACAAGGGAGCTCCATACGAGCCCAAAATGACTCAAGTCAGCCATTAAAACGATAGATTGAGGATTCGGGCCTCAGCTAATGTGAAGGGTATAAGTGAATCAAGGACAATTTAAGAGATGTATAGATCGATGATGTTGGGCTACAAACGAGAGATACTGAAAGTCATCTCTAATATACCCAAGCAGGTGATTTGCGGGGGTTAGCTAGTACCTCAGCACGATAGTATAACACCGCATCAAGCTATAAAGATCGCCATGCTGACAACAAATAATCCACAATAATGGATGTCGCGTTCCAATAGAGTTTCATCAACCGTGATAAATGCCAAACCGTCGAGTAGACTGCGAGTCTGTGCAGTCAAGATTTGAAATACAATACGAAAACGAAAACGCTTACCAATCCGCGGGCTGCTACGGGTTTTCGGGTCGCCCGAACTTCCCGCAAAATAACTTGCCAGAGTCAAAGTGAGCCTTGCTCAAGCTTCACTTTGCAATTACTTGTTCCGGCTCTCGTAACGCCGAGAGAAAGATCGATTCGAACAACTAGCTGCCAGGGAACCTAGCAAGACGGGCGAGTACCCCGTCAATTCTCGGCATATGTTTAAATGCTGGATCACTAGAATCACATGGGCTTGCCTCGACTGCCAGCTTTATCGCGGCTCTCGCTGGTTTTCAGATGCAATTATACTCCTTATCTTAACCTATTAGCCACTATTTCCAAGGAGCGGTGTACTCAGCACTCTCTTCTTTTCAGCATCTCCGTGTACATCTCCTTGCAAAACCTCAATGTCATCCGATCCACCTTGGTCGGTACTTCTGCTCAGTATTATGGAAGAATTGCTGGGCTTTGGGATGGGCTTGCGAATTGCTTTGGAATACCTCATCCACTGTTGGGACCACTCGCTTGACAGGTATACCCGAGTTGCAAGATGCTATATACATTGCATTCTCCCAAAGTTCATAAGGAGACGTGGAAAATGCACTTTAAACACCTAGAAGGATTCTTCAAAGACTCGAGTTTAAACGGCAAACTTTCTTTGGATTAAATACGGCGGCAACACCAGATATCTTGGCCATGGCCATTATCCCCTTTGTGTCGATTCTTATGGCGATTGCGAAAATGCAGTCTCGCAAATTTGCGTATGCAGCCTAAGAAAATGCATGGATAAATGTTCTTTTGCTCGTGATTTATCTAAGGACCCTGTTTTCTGGAGCATTAGTAATCCAAGATTAGCTCACAAGTATTAATTACAGCTGTTGAGTTTTTAGGGGATTTAAAAGTCTTGCATATAATAATAAAGCCTGCCAGGCCTGCTAGCCTTCCGATATTAAAAGCCTTTTATAGCAAAATGTTCTTCGAAGGACCCCCACTATAACGCCTATAGAATAGCCACTAAAAAGAGCAACGTTATAAGCACACCAGTGATTAGCGCTATTGGGAATCGAGCCTAATATTTCTTAGGTATCTGGTAATGTACCTAGTATACACCCTTCCAGTTTTGCGTTCACCATTAATTGGAACCATCTTGAAAAGAAAAGCTTGATTGATTTTTTGTTCCCTGGAGAACACCATGATTTAAATACAAAACTTATAAATGTACGAATTCATAACGATCACGACAATGCAGCCGGTTGTTTTAGATTGAATCGCCTGGATACAGCGTTTTTGCCGGGCGCTATGGAGCTAACAGAAGTGGGACCTCCCCTGTAGTGTGCTGCGGACACCAGTGACTTGGCCTCTAATTCAGATAGACATTCACGCTGCTACTTTATAGTCAGAGCATAAAGCTCACCAAGGCCCTCGACTATCCGTGCCACAACATTCACGACCATGTAGGCTGCCTGATAAACCATCGTGGTGAGCGTCTCATAGTCAAAATCAGATTTTGCCAAGGTTGAAGCATTACTCTCTTCAAGGCGCTGTGCACACACACATATGAGAAGATGACGAAACAGTCTTCTGAAATTGAACTAATTATTTGGTCAGAAGTGGTACGAATTGGAGCATCGTCTGAATTTTGAAAGATGAGAAAACTCCGAGAGGCCAACAATTCACAAGCGACATGCCAATTTCGCAAAGACCACGCATCATCCGACTTCGTAGAGCGTACATTGTCTTGATCAATTCTGCAGAGTCCATCGTTCCAAATTATTGACCAGTAAGACTCTAAAAGTTGAGACATGCAGAAGCGGGGAGGGTGGAAAGGGAGCTTATTCATCAAAGGCAGATAGATGTAAGCGATTCAAGCCAGCTACGAACCCACATACGATTTTCGCATGGAATCAAACCACGTGGAATATACTTGTTGAAATATACTTGTCAAGAAAACCAGATTTTGCTAAAGACTTCAAGGCCATGCATGCAGTCCATGCAGTTTCGGGGCCCAGCCGGACGGTCTGGGGCTCTAAAAATATAGATAGTAAGCGTTTTCAGAGTACCGAGAATTGTTAGAATCCCATCACACCTGCAGTGAGATGCACATACCCTCAAGGGTTCCAAATCCACCATTGCCAGGCAACCATTAGGTAGGGGATCTGGCCCTCATGAGGGGGATTCTTGTCAATGATACGCTGTTAGGGCCCTCTGTCGTCGTGTAGGTTGGCAGGTAGGTTGGCAGGTTTGGCGTGCATAACGTGGAATTCAGCTTCTGCACTATTGGAGTCGCACACGCAAGACATGGCTATCTGGCTGCTGCTTCTTCATGCACGACAAGTATATGTTTGCTGCACTGCATTGAGGGGTACAGTTGGCGGGGTCTAGATGTTTATCGCAGCCTCCATGAGCAGACCAAAATAAATACTGATTTATCCCTTGCTGCGATTTCGTCTTGTCCATCTTGTCCTCTTCTGTTTGTTATCGCAAATCAAGTGTGCTGGAGATTTTAATATCCACAAGGACTTGGTTGTGTTCCTGGTCACCTATACACAATTCATTATGTCTTCTACCACTACTGATTACAAGGTTTCCTTTGATGTAAGATTCCCCCACCCCGCCAAACAACGAGAAAACGGAAACTTAAAAACTGTCACTAATGTAGTCGTTCAAAAATGTCATCAACAACGAATTGGTCACGACTGCCAACACGCGCCATTCCGTAAACCCCAGCACAGAAGAGGCGCTGTGGGAGGTCCCAGTCTCAACACAAGAAGATGTCGACAAGGCCGTGAGCGCAGCCAAGGCTGCCTTTCCCGCCTGGAGCAAGCTGTCCCAGGACGAGCGCGCCGAGTATCTCAGCAAACTTGCCGATGCAATTGAAGCACACAAGGACGAGTTTGCGGTGCTGGTTGGTAAAGAAACGGGAAAGCCGCCGCAGACTGCCGGTTTTGAGATGTTCCTCGTCATGGGACTTGCTCGAGAGACGCTCAAGCTGCGTCTAAAGGAGGAGAAGAAGATTGACGATGCCGACGTACGTCAAGAAATTTGTTACTGCGTGGCGACTCGCGCGAATTCGCCAAAGGCTAACATGTGCAATTGCAGCGCACCGCCATTGTTCGCTACGTTCCCATGGGCGTTGGCGTTGGCATTGTGCCATGGAATTTCCCCTTGACGCTTGGTGTCGGCAAGGTATTCCCAGCTCTCTTGGCTGGCAACACGTTCATCTGGAAGCCATCTCCATTCTCGCCGTACTCTGCCCTCAAGCTTACCGAACTGGCTATCAAGATTCTTCCGCCGGGCGTGTTACAAGCTTTGAGCGGAACGGAAGACCTTGGGCCTCTGTTGACGGCTCATCCCGATGTTGCCAAGATCAGCTTTACCGGTTCCATTGCCACTGGCAAAAAGGTCGTGGCAGCTTGCGCAGGGACTTTGAAGCGTGTAACGCTTGAACTTGGTGGCAATGATGCTGCCGTGGTTTGTGATGATGTTGATATTGACTCGGTCGCGGCAAGGGTAAAATACATCTCGAGTCCATGGTATAAAAGGTTTACTAAATATGAAAAACTAGATTGCTTTCCTCACCTTTATCCACAATGGCCAGATCTGCATGGCCATCAAACGCATCTACGTCCATGAAAGCATTTACGACAAGTTTCTGGCCGCTGTCGTGGCAGTCACCAAGACGTTCAAGTTTGGTGATTATACCGATGCCGAAGCTTTTGCCGGGCCCGTCCAGAACCGTATGCAATTCGATAAGCTCCAAAAGTTCTATGCCCAGATCGGAACCGAGGGTTGGAAGACGGCACTAGGAGGCGAGCCCGGCCCAAAGGAAGGCAAGGGCTTTTTCATGCCGCCCACGATTATCGATAACCCCCCGGAAGCCTCGAGCATCGTTCAGGACGAACCCTTTGGTCCTATTGTCCCGCTCTTGAAATGGTCGGATGAGGAAGATGTGATTCGTCGCGTCAATGCTGCCAAGGTTGGCCTGGGTGCGTCCGTTTGGAGCAAAGATGTGCCACGAGCCCAGCGCATCGTAGAGCAGCTCCAGGCTGGCAGTATCTGGGTCAATACTCACTTTGAACTTGCGCCCAATGTACCTTTCGGTGGCCATAAGGAAAGTGGCTTGGGAATGGAATGGGGTGAGGTTGGTCTTCAGGGATGGTGTAATCCACAGGCTTATTGGATTAAGCATTCTGCTTGAGTGCCAGTTTGAATGGTTGTTTGATGCAGTCTGATGACGAGCTGGCTCGGATGACGGAAAATAATATTGATACGAACATTTGCCGTTTTTGCTGAGTAGTTCAAGGCGTAAATTGAAAAGGAAACATACTTTCTGAATCTATGATTATAGTATACACATTGTTCAGTCTCACATATTACGTTTTCAGGCACAATCTACCATGCCGCTGGCCGGGGAACTATGGTTAGGTATGGGTATGCGAAAGGGGGACAATGGCATGGGGATCAAGTAAGGAACCAACAGCGAGGCGTTCAGGAGTGAGTTCTCTCGGTCCAAGAGGCCAGAGAGCTCCTTGGGGGGTGGCTGGTATGGCAAGGGTACAATAGCAACAGTATCTGAACGATGATATGATGGAACCATTTGTCTAGAGCTAGATCTTGGTATTGATGGCTCCTGTCACACCAGACAAGTACATGTAGTCTTTCGTCCTCACGTCGGCAATGAGCTACCACACCAGAGGCACCTCTTGGAAGGCTCTCCGCCACTTATTTCAATGCTATCGTATATACGCTCTGTCGAGTCTCGGCACTTGATTGCACTTGCCGTTTGTGGGACTCAAATACACTGATCATGCGCTGTAATGTCGGCTGTGATAGAAATTTGCTCCATTAGGTGGCAGCAACGGGTGCTACAAGGCTGTTGAACAGCGACTCCTTGCTCATCTCTTGTTCTTTCAAGGTCTTCCAGCTTTGTCACTCTTGCAGTAAGCACATTAGCAGTTGGTCGTAGCCTGTCTGCCACTCTACACGAGGGATCGTATTCATCTCGCTTTCATCTGTCTTTGAACGACAAGACTTCAGAGTTGTCTCATAGAGCCAATCATGTTGATCATGCATATTGATCTTGAGCGAATGAACCCTCGCCTTTCCAATTGGCTTCCTGCCATTTCATCATGCAACAACTTTACATGGCTTTTGCTTTTTATTGCTGCACTTCGAATAAAGGACTTTCATTCATGACTTATTCAGTGTTTGCTGCCATTTGATTGAATCTCAAGGTTACTTTACCCGCATGCTGGGTCCGATCTTCTTTGATCCGGACATCGCTGGCTTATTTTACTCATTTATCCCTTAGAATGAGCAATATCGAATTAAGTCCAAGTATATCAACATTTGCACACAGTATTTTGCAATGCCAACATGTTTATTTTAAACACCAGATCGGCCTGCCCACTGTTCAAGTACTTGATAATTTTGTGATAACTTTATTTTGTTTTCGCACGCGATAGAATCCCAGTAACCGGGTCGCTCAGCCGCAAGCTTGGTGTTTAAATCGAAACAGGCCTGGATCGCCAACAAGACGACAAATTTAACACTTAATCGCAGCAGATTTCAAAGCAAACATTCAAGCTAAAACGTCTAAAATAAGGGGGGAAATCTCATGGTGGCCGTTGTCATTACCCATATATTAATCCCTGCTGGTCCCGTTTCAATTTGATCGTCAACCCTTGACTGTTTTTGGCGCCACGCGATTGACTGGAATAAGAGGGAAGACGACCCTTGTCCTACGCAAGCTTCGCAAGATCTAACGATTGAGAGAACTTTCACTGTATCTGCTAGACGAGAGGGTTTGCAATAAATATATTCAGTCCGGGTGCCATGTCTTTGTCTTTTCCAACTTGAGGCCTGCCAGCGCAACTTATCGTCCCTCTTTGACATAACCGTTGTACGGATCAAGCTCAGTGAGCTTCTTACATTCTTTTAGCAATACAATCGTTAATTGTTCACTCATTGATTTTCTGGATATCTTCTTTCTAACTACTCGATCTGATTAGTCGGTAACTCGCAATGCATCAATCACTACGTTCATTGTTGTACTCGGCGGCCGTTGTGGCCCCAGCCTTGGCGATGCCTCAGGGCTTTCCGCAGGACGCCAGATTCGGACAGCACAGTCATGCTGGCCATCACTGTGGTGGTTCTTCGGTTGCATCTGTGCCATCTCAAGCAGCTACATCGGCCCAAGTGTCTGTACCCTCTCAGGTGACTACCTCATCGGCTGTTTCTACACCATCCCAAGTGGCCACTGAGGTACCCTCAGTAAGCACTGTTGTTAGTGAGGCTATCACCAGTCTCACTTCTACCGCCAGCAATGTCGTATCTTCAACTACTGCCGATGCCACGAGCGAAATTGCAACGTCGTCTGTCGTGTCCAGCCCGTCTAGCTCGTCCATCTCCGCCAGTGCTTCTGCTCCCGCTGGTACTGTGGTCGCGGCCGAGGCGCTCACGGCATCCTACTGCGGCGAGCCCAACTCGTACAAGATCCTGAGCGGAACCCCCTGGATCGTCTACTCGATGAACTACAACTACCAGTCCATCAGCGGGTCCTGCTGCACGGGCTACTACACGACCACAGGCTCGGACGACGACCAGGTCGTGCACTGGAGCAGCATCTGGGACATTGACGAGGCCGTCGACACCGACGTGGTCAAGGGCTACTCGTTCATCGGGCTGACGCAGAACCTCGAGACTACGCTCGACAGCATCTCGTCCATACCCTCGACGTACACGTGGTCCATTAGCAACACGACGGCGTACAAGGGCAACGTCGTCTACGACTTCATGACCTCGGACACCAAGGGCGACTCCACCTCGTCGGATGCGCAGGAGTTGATGCTCTGGCTGCAGTGGGAGGGCGGCCAGGTGCCCATTGGCTGGGCTGAGGGTGCCGTCGCCACCATTGACGGCCTGTTTGGCAAGGATGGCTGGCAGCTGTACCAGGGCAAGAACGATGACACTGGCATCACTGTGTCTTCGCTGCTCGCACCTGCAGACAGCATGTTTGACGGCACGTTTGAGGGCGACATCAAGGACTGGCTGCTGGCAATGTCCGAGCAGGGCATCTTCTCCACCTCCACCTATGTCAACGTCGGCAATGCTGGTATGGAACCATACTGGGGCACTGTGACCTTTGACAACAACCTGAGCCTCAGGATTGATCTTTAAATGGAAACACTCAGGTGGTGGAGTAAAGACGGTTGTGATGTTCGATTCTGTGTATATATTGATGTGCTGGCATACATGTTGATCTATGGCGCGTGTTGCCATGGAACTAGTCCTGACAGGTCATCCTCTTTAGCAATGAAATCGAGAATTTGACCTTTACTGATCATCGATCCAATAGCCTGACGAAACTCATTTCGGCCGCCGCCAGTCCACGGGCTGAGCAATCTGTCTTTGAGCCAAGTCAACCAGGTGTCCCATGTGACAGCCCGGGTCGCTCCAGCTGCAATACCGACGCAAGCTTCTATGTCTGGCTGTCGCGTATCTCGATAGGTTTCAAACAGTTTGCGCAGATCGTCCTCGCGGATGTCCGCAGAAGTGCCATTGTTTACAAGTCGTCGGAGCTCATTTGTCAAAACAACAACGTCCTGAACACCGCAGTTCCAACCCTGACCAATATTTGGTGTCTGCTTATTCGCAGCGTCACCGACCAGTACAATGCGCTTCCAGTGCCAGTCCTTTATGATGCCCTCGGGCAAGTCGGCCAACATGACCCATTTGCGGGCGTCCCAAACATCTTTGAATCGTACCTTGTCTGTAACATGGACATCTGCAACTCTCTGTGCGAGGCTGTCCATCTCGTCTTCGGTGTACCTCTGCCTGGTTTTGACTGTCCGAGGGAGCTTGTCATAAAACAGGAACCAGCACATGTCCCTTGCTCCAAACAGTTGCATTGCGATTCCGGAACTATGCAGGTCCCACTCGGGTCCGAGCTCGAGTCCGGGGACATGGCCAGTATTTCCGTACAAGCATCTGTACGTTGAAGTGAGCGATTCCTCGTCACCTCTGCTGGTTGTAGCATTGGCACCATGTTGCTGAGCCAACTTCTTCATGCAGTTTCGCACGCGACTGTGCACACCGTCTGCGCCAATGACCATGCTACCTTGCTCCTGCGTACCGTCGGCGCATTGAACAATGACCCCATCTGCTGTGACTTGAATGTCCTGTACTTTCTTGCCAGCGTACACATTGTTCTTGATCGTGTCTGGCAGTGCTTCGTATAGCACCCGCAACAGCTCTGGCCTGTGCAAGAAGAGCCAGTCGGCCCCATGACTAAATGTGATGTGGTCAATATTCGATAGCGGTCGGGTACCTTCTCCAGCTTGGAGATTTTAACTCACTTTTCCTCTGTCCACTTGGCCGTATACGTGGTATGATAGTGCCAGCCCCAACTGTTGACAATTCGGTTCTCGCTGAATCGGTGCGCAATCTCCCGGATTCGGGTCATGAGGCCCAATTGCTCAAAGACCCGCTGTGTATGCGGAAAGAGTACGATTCCAGCACCTTCTGGCGGCACAATTGTTGGCCTCTGTTCCAAAAGCACAAAGTCGATCCCAGCTGCTGCGAATACATGGGCGGCGACCAGACCGACTGGGCCGCCACCAACGAGTATGATGCGAAAATCGGATGATGGTGCCATGGTTATGATTGTTTAGAGAAGCTCACGGCCCTTTGGATTGATGTGCATTCTTTATGAGTGCCTCAAACTGTTGAAATCG
Source organism: Pestalotiopsis fici W106-1 (assembly GCF_000516985.1). Lineage (NCBI taxonomy): Eukaryota > Fungi > Ascomycota > Sordariomycetes > Amphisphaeriales > Sporocadaceae > Pestalotiopsis > Pestalotiopsis fici. The sequence goes on along the minus strand of NW_006917092.1, from coordinate 1,434,421 downwards.
CTGGCAATCTGACATGCGTGAGGTATTCGCCTCTGCCAATCTGACAGGCGCTTGGCGAGGTCCAACCCTGCGAGTCAGAAATGCAAGATGATCTCAACGCTACCAAAGTTTGTATGTCGCCGTCCTCAAATCTGTCTCTGCCGAGAAGAGAAATTCTCTCGCGAGAGTCTTCCGTGTCCTGTTCCAAGACATGCGACGCAAAGCTTGCACTGACTTGGATTAGCCATGTGTGACGTGAAAGGTGCATTGCCGCTCCAAGCTGTGGCAGCTGTCCTCCCCTCCAATGACGTGATTAGTCCCTAGTCACCATGTCGGCAAGAGCAATATCGTGCAAACGCATATCGCAAATGTTCATCATGGTGGAACAGCCAAGTTTAGAATGTGTAAGTCTATTGGGGACAGGGCGCTGACGATAATAATAGGCTGATGAAAGTGAAAAGTGCACGTTGCTTCCAATTAGTGGCTGGTAGGAAATCATTTGGGGTGTCCAGATAAATACATGGACAAAACTCAAACGGGCAAAGAAACGCCACCCTTGAATAGCCACAAGCGAAAGAAAAGGCACAGATCTAGGAATGATGGAATCGTAATTCACCGTCGATCGAACTCCGCCGTAGTCGCATCTTGGCCCGCTTGCTCAGCTCGTCCATACTACTCGTCAGGTCAGCGCGGACATTAGAGCTCTTGACATTGGCCATCAAATCGCGATGGTCGATCCCGTGGTAGAGAAGAGGCAGAGTGGAGCTCTTCCACAGCATCTCGTCTGCGCCGCGAGAGGAATAAATGACCAGCGCCAGGAACACGGTCCCGGCCGCGGCGACCGCCACGGGCAGCGTCAGCCAGGGCCACCAGACCTCGACGGAATTTCGCGACGAATAGGCCCGGCCCGAGACCGGGACCGCTTCGTCTGGCTGGGTGCGGGAGTAGTGAGTCAGGAACTCGGACACGCGCTGCATTGCCCACTCCAAGCCTCCCACCTTGTCGGCAATCTTGTCGAGGTTCTGGTTTGATGACGACTTTGCAAAGTCCACCTCAATGGCCAGGTTGCGGCCGTCATCGGCCGGGGGTCTGGCTGCTGCACACACTCTGTTCACGTCAACGAGCTGTGGCACCGAATAGTTGCCCACCAGCGCATCTCGTACGCGCGTGCACAGCAAGGTGAGCGTATCCGAGTCCAAGAAAAATGCAGCCTCGCGAATGTCCGTGTAAGTCAATATATTGTCTTGCGAGCCATCTGGGCTCCAGTATACTAGGTCGTCACCAGGCTCGCCTCCTTCGTGGAATGCACCAAGCGTGTACTTTGGGACATGAACATCGAGGCGACCCCGGTGTGATTCCACCGAGAGAGTCTCGACGCTCGGCGTCAGCGCGCACACCTGAGCTCGCTTGATTGAGAGCCCATCGGGTCTCTTGGCGGGATCAAAGTCGATCTCGGCGTACGCCATGATCATAATCTCGTTCCGCCCACTGAGATTTCGATCTGGGGATACATTGAAGAGAGTGCCCCAGTCGGAGGCCTCGCCCTCGGCTTGTCCAGACCAGAGTGTCCAAATCGCATGTCGCGGGTATTCCAGAATAGTCCTATTCTCGGTATCATCGCCAGATATGCTGCCGACCCAGTCTGGTGCATCTTGGACGACGCTAAAGTTCCATTTGACGTTACTATCGTCTCCCGGAAAGTAAATACTGCAATTGCTTGTATGGAATTCCTGGCTGTTACCACAGCGCAGGTCGCAGCCCTCGAGGACCACCTCTTCCGTGCGGTCTTTGCAAAGTGGACGGAACCCCAGTGTGTCAAAATTGTCCCATAGACACAAGTCGCTCTCGCATTCCGACGCCTTGTATATAGACGGTGCATCGACCTCGCTCCAGATGGATGAGTAGATGACACTATCCAAATTGGTGCCTGCAATGATGAATCTAGCAAGGTCTATGCTGGGTTCTGGGGCGTCGAGATCTTGGTATAATCGCGTCGAGTACGTGATCAATTGCTGCGCGAAGGGGTCCAGGACGAGAGCGAGGACAACGACGAGCGCACCGAGGGACGCCGTCGTCCGGACATGGAGCTTGCAGAGCAGCACCAAGGCACCCCATGGCCCTCTGCTGGCATCATCAAAGATCTGTATATCGCGAACGCATCGCCCACCGAGGGCCCGTTCATTCCGGTACCACTGCCATTTCAGCTGGCTGATGCCCGAGGCCGTGGGCACGGCCAAGGCCGCTTTGGAGAAGGCGGTCAAGACTGCAATGACGGTATTGAGAGTTATGCCGTACTGGAAATATGGAGTAGGCTGCTGGTCGTAGACCCTCAGGAGCACGGCCATGGCGACGAGCAGCCCGATGCTAAACAAGAGGCAGAGAATCTCCCAGTACCACGTGTCGACCCAAATCTTGTAGCTCTTCCGCCCACTTGCACGCGAAGTCTGTCTCGAAAGGGCAAACATGTTGGGTTCCAAGTCGCGTCTAGGAGTCATTGTTCGTTCGCTTGATGCTTGGGCATTTTTTAGCGGATCGGACTCCACGATAGACTTGAGTGACACCCGAGAGATGTCAGTCTTGTTGTTGTTGATCCTCGATTATCTTCTGTTCTCGTATCCTTTCATCTCATTCTATGCAAGGAAAATTTGGCGTCGACTCTTCAAATATACATGTTCCTTGGACATGATCTGAGCTACGCCCTGGGTGATCCTCCCAGAGGCACAGCCAATATGGTGGCTAACAAATATGATCTGATCGTCACATCAACCAAACTGGGATTTGATTCCTGAAATAGAAACATGCGCGTTGCGCCCGAACAATACAGGAAGCAAGTTCGAACTGGTTTCAAGGTTGTCGGATCATGAACATTGACAGGTAGTCAAGTATCAGATTGGAAGCGAATTCCTTTCCGTTCAATACTAACACATTGGCACCTTCGAAATCACAGGGCGAGATCATATCAAGAAATTTTGAACCATGAAACGTAAAATTATTATTTTAAGGCACTTTGTACCGATTTTTCTGCCAGGCCATGAAACATCATTATTGCGGCATGACTCGCTCCTTAGGCGGCATTGCTCGCGCAAGTCCACGGGCTCGTGCCCGAGTCAGCGGCAATGGCCTCTCCTGCACTCCAGAGACCCAGCGCGCACAGGACGAAACCAACAATAACAAGGAAGACGTTGGCCACAAACATGGCGGTCCTCTTGCCACTCGAAAAGTAGTCTCCATAGTGCATCCACAGCCACAGGCCACCGGGGATACCGTACGAGAACCAACTGGCAAAGAGGGCGCACAGGAGACCAAGGAGGTTGCTAAAGACGGGAATCGACTCGGCAATGACCCAGGCAATGATCCAGACACCGGCCGTGATACCAGTCCAACCAACCAGACCCAGGGTGGTGCGCTTGTGCAGGTGCTTGGTGCCGGCGAAGACGCGCACAAAAATGTACTTTGCGCAAACGTGACCGTAAATGACTCCGGCAATAACAATGGTCGGGATGGCAATGCCCCAGATGGCCTTGCGGATGGTGACCGAGCCAGCGGCCGAGAGAGCGGGTGAGGGCACATTGGGGCCGACGTAAATGTAGATGACAATGGACGCCACGAGGTAGAGCAGCGTGTCGCAAATTTGCAGCAGCCACAGGGCCTTGGGCCAGTCGTTTGGCTGCTTGAACTCGGCCATGACGCCAAAGAAGCACGAGTGTCCGCAAAAGGCAACGGCAATGTTGCTGACGGACAGGAATGCCGAGGTGAAACCAATAGTTTGGGCGACTTCGATGCTGCCGCTTCCAATGGGTCGCTCAATGGCGACATCAATGACTGTCATCATGACAGCGGTGAAAATGGATAGGAAAGCTGATTGATGTTTTGTTAGCTACGCCGATTGGGAACAGTCGTCATAATAGTGGTCGCCACTTACACGCAAAAGAATAGTACCCGGCAAACGCCAGCGTCCGGGGCTGATTGAGCAAAAAGAAGATGGCGAGTCCAACCACGGCCCAGACAATGGTGCAGGTGGAGCTGTCGGTGAGGGTGTTGAGACAAATGGTCCAGGTTAAAATGTGACTACCCATGACGAAAACCTGGAAAATGGTTTGCGCCCAACCAAAGATCTCCTGGAAGACCTTGCCCATGCCAATGGATCGGCCCATGACCTCGCCAGCGTCGCCGAAACTCTGCACCCACGGGTACTGTTTCCGGAATTCGCCCATGACAAGACCCGATAGAGTCGACAAAACACCCATGATGATAATGAGGACAATACCGGGAGCCAGTCCCAGGTTGGCCACCACGGCAGGGAGCGAGAGAATACCCAGAGACACCGTCTCTGCAATCATGACGACAGATGCTTGCCTGTGTAGCTTGGTCAGTATCTACCAATCTACGTCATACCGTCTTTCACGGCAAAGTCAAAACATACCACCACTCGAGAGTCTTGTAGTTGATCTCTACGCCATCTTCCTGAGAGTAGCTGGGTGCCGGCTCGCTTGGCACAGCGGCCTCCATGTCCTTTGGCATCTCGGTCTTCTTCTCTGCGGGGGCCGACGTGGCTGATATTGAATCCGACTCGTCGATGCCGCCGTGACGATTATTTGTTGCCATTTGGAGCAAGCAAATTTAGGCGTGTGTTGAATCGCCCTGGTAAAAGTTAAAAGACTCTGCTGGGAGAGTTTGAAGTCGTCGGTCAGGTATTAGAGGATAAAAGGGAGAAAATGCTGAGGCTGGCAGAGTAGTTGGAGACGATGAGGCCAGAGTTTTGAGGGAATCGCCTCAACGCTATGATGGAAAGACTCAGCAGTTTGCCAGGCGCCGCAATCGGAATCCTCAGGTGCACTGTCTAAGCCAGGGAGCTATGGAAAGAGCGGCCGAGGTCCGTAATCGACTCGGCTCCGCCCGTCTGTCCATCTAGTATATCTAGATCTCCAGAGAATCCCTGGCCACGCCGCCGGGGACGCTGGTTTTTTGCAAAGTTGTAAGCGGGTGGACTCTCCGTCCGGCTCTCCCGTATGTGCACTATATTTACTATGGAGTCCCCCATCTTGTCCCTCTAGTATACGAGTCTCGCCCGCTCGCGGGGGGCCAACCGTGGTTGGTGCAATAGTAATCCGTTGCCTTCTGGAAGCCAGACCCTCGTTTTCTGAACTGCTCAAGTGTCCTTTGGAGAGAGGTTCTGTTCCGATGACGGGGTTGCAGCAAAACATGGCAGCATCTTTTCCCTTCAAGAATTGGGGCTCTCCAGAGGGTTCGCGGTCAAATTTTCTGATAGTTGAGTAACATTTACGTTATAAAGGCTCCACCCTATGGTGGCACGGGCTACGGGTTGGTATAAGTAGACGGAGTCTAAATCAACATGATCCAGGAACCACCTTATTAGGGACTTTTCTGGCTTCTCCCAGTCTCCCAATTCCGCAGTCCTCTGACTCTCTGCTGAGTAAAACGGCACCGGTGCTTCTATGACAGTTTTTCGCCCTTGAACTTTGTCCAGATTTGGGAACCGGATGCGGAGGTTTTTTGGGTCTTGGCCGCGTTGCAAAAATTGGGGATCCCGCACCAATGACTCGCATAGCCGCCACCCAAAAAGGAAATTTTTTTTTCTTAACAAAAGGGAGAAAAAAAAACCCTTCGCCTATTCTTTTTGCTTATGCATCAGCGCAGGAACCCGGTCCAAGTCGGGCAGTTTCATAATTCCATTTTCATCATGGCGAAATTTGATTTTTCCATAATTCGTCAGATTTGTTCTTGTCGAACAAATACGGTAATGCCTCTGCCTACCCAATGTAGCTGATTAAAGCAGTTTAATGTGGCTTGCCTTAAATCCGATGATAATAATAAAAAAAACGCCAAGCCTTGCTAGCCTTAGAGTATCGCCACAAGCCGTTGAGCCGGCTTATGCAATGAACCGCAATGCATCAGACTTGAAAGCGCGAGCAAAAGAGCTGTTCATTGTCCAGGATTTCGAATGATCGTCCCGCAGCTATGGTAGTTGCATCACGTCTCGGCTGGTAGAAACGAGATGATGGTGCCATGACCGCGTTTAGATCACGAGCCGTTCTCATCAGTGCATCGACTTTACCCCTCGGGCCAGTAGAAACCTTCTGGTTCGTGCTGCAGGATCGACAGGTCGATTTGCTGAAAATTAGGATCGCTCTGCGCAAGGAAAGCTTGCATTGACGGTTCCGCCAGCGCCATGCCGGCCGTCATGTTATACGGCGTGCTCCCAGACGAGAAGCCCATGCCAGCATCACCGAGACCCGTGACAGCGATATCTAGGCCGCTGCCAACGTCGCTTTGTGCGGGCATCTGTCTCGCCATCCAGGTCTTCATTGACTCGAGGTGCTGGGAAAACTCCACGGCCGCACAATTGCCGTTGCTCTTGAGCTTCAGTAGCAGTTGTAGAGAAAACTCAAAGTCATCGCGGTCCTTGGATGATCCTGGTGTATTGAGCATGCTCGATACGGCCAAGATGGTTGCTGCCGAGAAGAGGTATAATGTGTCAAAGTAGTCCATGGTGAGGAATGACCCGTCCACCCACGACTCGGCGAGCAAAGAGTACGAATGCCGCGCACACTGCGTGCATGCTTCTGTCAGAGCCTGGACGTTGTCGGGTATTTCTGGGCTTGGCTGCGCCACGTCTGATGACCATCGGTTTTGCTGCGCGCGAAGCATGTAAAGGGCGATTGGTCGAGTGGCCACAATCATACACTGTTTGAATTCAGTGCGTGGTCGACATTCACTTCATTGTCGGAGTGAACTTACCTGGTTAAAGGACAAAAGTAATGAGCGTTTAGGCCCGGCTGCTGCCCTCGATAAGTGCTGCTCGTCGTCGTTCAAAGTACCTTTCACGCTTTGGAACCAGTCCTGGAGGTCTTTCAAGGCTTGCTGAACACGATGCAAAAAAGACTCGTTCTCGGCCTTCCTGCCGTACAAGAGTTTAGTGATTTGCGAGGTCAACTTCATCAGTTTGATTCTATTCACGAGGTCGCCTGCAGGTGCAAAATCACCTTGAGCCGTGTTGGGTAGGTCAAAGTCAGCTGGAAGGTCGACCTGGATTTCGTCATCTTGGATGGAGAACGGCTGGCTGAGTCGTACGGCAAGAAGCCTGTCAAACTCGTATGCTGTCCACCATACTCGGTTTCTGTGTTCCCGCATAACTCGATCGGCTAGCTGTGATTCGGGGACGTTTAGGTATATACCCATTATGACGCCCTGGCGAACGGCTGAGCCTGCGAGGCAGTATGCTGAATGGCGCCGATTGCAAACTAGATTATAGAGAGACTTGGGGAGGTCAGCATGAGCATGAGCGTGTCTTGTGGGGTATGACTTACCAGCAGAAGTAAAACCTCTATCGAATCGAGGCTTGGCCGCTCCTGGACGACCTGGAGGGCTCTACTAGCCTGCGCAAAGTACTGCAGCCCGGGAAAGTTGTCCAGAGTGCCCGACCGAGCCGTGTATACTTCACCCAATGCCAGCAGAGCCCAAATCTTTGAACTCAAGAGCAGATCCAAACTCGAAGGATGGTGGAGAAACTTTTCAAGGTGCCCTAGGACGACACTCTTCAGTACTACATGATAATGCCGAGAGACGATGCGGAGGGCGGCCTTCATCAGGAACCGTGCTTTACCACGGGAGGGCGGCGGACACGCAGAGACGCCCAGGCCAAGCAAGGCATTATCGGTAGGAAAAGAGATTCTCTGGATGTGCGGGAACGAATTGTCCGACAAGGCTTGGCTGAAGCGAGTGGCAAAAGCAGCATCCGCAGCTTCACCGATCAAAATCGGCGCTCCGGGCGTATCATGGAACCACGGGCGGTCTCCAAAAAGAGGGTTCCTGGTCGGCCCATCATTGTCGTCCGCGTTCGCCGGGGTGGCGCGGGCGGCGCTTGGGGAAGTTGATCCGCTTTTCGACGGCTGGGCGTTCCGGTCGAGGCGGCGGAGTCTTTCGTTCTCGGCGAGCAGTTCTTCGAGATAGCTGCTGTCATGTTAATAGTTATCGCTTGGAATGAACAGAAAGAATTGTCGCGGCCATGACATCCATTGAATACGTACTTTTGGCTGACTCGAAGTTGGCGATCTCGCTTGGGATATGTGCACTCATTCTCACACCCGGACTGCATGCAATTCGAACATGGCTGACCACCTGAGCACTTGACCTTGCGTGCATGGCATTTCGCACATCTGGGAAGAAAAGGTCACTACTGTTTTCAAAATTGAAATCGACTTGTTGGAGAATATTTGCTTACGCTGTCGGCTTACTCTTCAACTCACCCTGCTGTAGATTTGCAGAACGCAAAGCAGCTTTCTGCAACATTGTTTGTTATTTGCTCGGCGTTGTGAATAATTGGCCGAGACGAGGTTCTGGCGCATAGGGGAATGCCATCGTCATAAGCCTATATCAGTTTTATTCCCGTCGCGCCGGCATCGGAACCGCTCCGAACTCTAGCTCGGTGTCTATGCACCTTGCGCCGAGAAGCTATAGGCGAGGATAGTCGAAGCTTCTTGCTCACCGCTGGCTGGTGCAACAAGGACCATCTCCTCCATGTCCTCCATGTCCTCCTTATTCCCGTGTAATACTGCTGCCAAGATTTATGTGATATGAAAAGTCCTGGGTTGGTCGATATGTGTACCAATCTTGGAGAGCTGTCCAGGGTCTCATGTCCCAATCTCTTTGCTAGCTGATGGTGGGAAACAGAGTTATCGTCAGAACTTGTCCGAAGGGAAAGAGAAAGAAGAAGGCGAAACAATGTCAGTCTCGTATAAACCATGTCTGAATACTTGCTATTACTGTATAGCATGAATTTTAATTTTTTTAGAGGTGAATATTGAATGACACGGAATGTGGATTCTGATCAATGCTTTCGGCGCTCTGGCAAAGACGCCGAAAAAGATAGCAGAGACGGCTCCACTCAGGCTGCAAAGATGATGCCCATTGCTGCCAAAACCTTCTTCAAGCGGAATGGCCACCGTGAACAATCTTTCGGACGACCCACACCAGGACTCGGACACCCTCCTAGGCATCCGGGCGGCGGATAGTATAAGACACCCAAGGGGGAGGGGGGAATGGCGTGCCGTACCTAGTCGACGCGCCTCCGTCAATCGGATCGTGCCTATTAGTTTTATCTTATATATGAACTTCCGGCTCTAAGAAGGCTTTGACACCCTCTCCTATCTAGTGCTGGTGCTTCGATATTAGTCCGTAACTTTATCACCATGACAGCCGCCGGCGCCGATACGGAATCACAGGACGATGTCCCGTCAAGATCATCCTCGCTGTCCCGGCCGCCAAGCCGGACAGGCAAGGACCTGCCTTCTTGGCGCAAATACTTGATTCTCTTTGTCGTGAGCTGGATGACGCTGTGCGTCACGTTCTCGAGTACTTCCTTGCTCGTTGCCACGCCCGAGATCGCGGCTGATCTATATACGACCTCGGAAATCTTAAACGTTACCAACTCTGGTGTCCTCATTGCCATGGGTCTGTCGTCGCTGATATGGTCCCCGCTGAGTGACATAATCGGCCGGAGGTTGGCGTACAATATCGCCATCTTCTTCCTCTTTGTGCCATCCATCGGTACCGCCGTTGCCCCCAACATGGCTGTTTTCACAGCGATGAGGATGGTGAGCGGGTTCACGGGCACATACTTTATGGTCGCTGGCCAAACGGTTATTGCGGATATTTTCGAGCCAGTACGTATTTCCCAATAGTAGTCTGACGCCATCCTTTGTGCTTCCTCGCTTCTTCCATCAAACGACTAATCATGCCGTTGGAAATAGATCGTTCGAGGCAGAGCCACTGGATTTTTCATGGTTGGTAGTGTCGCAGGTCCCGCGATAGGTGAGGATCTAATGCTTGCAAAACGCTCTTCCTTCTCAGGCCTCGACTAATTAGTTGTTCCAGGACCATGCATCGGCGGCATCATTGTGACCTTTAGTAATTGGAGAGCAATCTACTGGTTGCAGACTGCCATGAGCGGTCTCGGATTCGTACTCTCTGTGCTCGTGATCCCGACAATTAGAAAGGAAACCGATGCGATCGAGGACGAGAAAAAGGAACCATGGAATGCGTGTAGGGTGTTGGAAAGATTCAACCCCTGGAGGGTGTTCAAGCTTTTGCTTCGACCCAACATCCTACTAGCTGTAAGCTTTAAAGAACAAGAATCTCTAGTATGCCCATCATCCTAACTTTTGGCAACAGGATCTTACCTGCGGACTGCTTGCCGTCACCCAATATGGTATCCTCACCTCTGTACGACACGTCATCAACCCGCGCTTCAACCTCAGCACACCTCTGGTTAGCGGCCTGGTCTACATTGCTCCGGGCGTGGGCTTCTTTGTCGGCAGCGTGGTGGGCGGGCGCTTCTCGGACCGTACGGTCAAGCGCTACATTGCCAAGCGCGAGGGCGTGCGCCTGCCCAAGGACCGCCTCAACAGCGGGCTGAGCGGCCTGTTCATCGTGCTCCCCATTTCCATGCTGCTGTACGGCTGGAGCCTGCAAAAGGAGTTTGGCGGCCTCGCGCTGCCCATTGTCGCGGGCTTTTGGGTCGGCGTCGGGCTCATGGGCACCTTCAACGCCCTCAACACGTACACGGCCGAGGTGTCACCCGCCGAAAAGGCCGAGGTCATCTGCACAAAGTACATTGTTCAGTACATTTTCGGTGCGGCGTGTACGGCCGCTGTCGTGCCGCTCATTGATGCCATTGGTGTCGGGTGGGCGTTTACTTTATGTAAGTTCAATCTGCCGAAAGAAGAGATGCGCATGGACATTGCTGATCCTTGGTGTCACTCTAGTCGTTGCATTAGACATTCTGGGCGGCGTACTGGTGCTGTTTGTTGCCAGGCTTGGCCCAAAGACGTGGGTTTAGATTTCGTTTCACTGCAAGAGATACCCCCATAGAGATTAGACCTGGGCTGAAGTGTGCCGCCAATCATTCTCGGCCTCATCATGAATTATAAGCACTAGACACACAAGAGTCGTTTTTGTCGTTCATCTTTGAATCGTGCCGCATTTATTAGTTGATGAACACGCCAGGGTCATCTTTTGGTGCCACGATTGCTCTGTAAACCGGCTCAGATGATTGGTCTCAAAGTACCTACTATTCAGTGCTGTGCCCCTTGAGGGCCGCTATAGATCAGCTCAGCTGGGGCTGCTACAGCGTCAGAACCGCTAGCGGCCGCGTATGTCTAGGCCATTAGTCATTCAGCATCTTGTGCCAGCTACTCGAGGTGTAAGATAAGTTATGTTAAAAGACATGAATGTCCCAAGAAGTAAAGGCAAAGATGAAAATATGATTCCCGTGTCGTATATTGATAGAAATCACGAGTAGCATTGTTCTACACAACAATGGCTTATTGGTTCGAAAGCCCGTTTCCTCTGGTGCCTACGCCATTCGCTGCACTTGCAGAAGGGGAGCAGCAGGATGTCTTTGTTGCGACTGCCACAGGTCAGCACATGAAAAGGCTATTGAAAGTGCAATTCTAATCAACATGTCTCTTAGAGATGACTCTGGCACATAATATTCTCATCAGGGGACTGAACTCGATCTATCGCCAAGCACCCTTTATCAAAACCTTGGAACAGCAGGACTTTGTCGGCTACGCCAAGAACTTTGTCAATGTTCTCAAGGTTCACCACGAGGGAGAAGAGGAGTCGTTCTTTGCAGAGGTCGAGAAGATGACGGGAGAGGCTGGCATCATGGAAAAGAACGTGGAGGAGCACCACGAGTTCCACGGTGGACTTGAAGAGTTGCAGGGATACCTGACAAGGATAGCCGACGGAGCAGAGGCGTACAACGGCAAACACATAGTCGAGATCATCGACAAGTTTGGCCCAGGGCTCTCGGAACATCTTTCTCAGGAAATCCAGACTCTCTTGGAGCTTAGGCGCTTCGGACCTGACAAGATGAAGGGCCTGGCTACTGCACTTGCCGCAGATGGTCAGGCGAATTTGGTCAGTGAAATGAACTCCTCCGAGAGGCTCTCAGAAGCATGTTCCGCTAACGTCCAGCACAGAAGAAGATTGGTCTTGCAGGAGGCGTTGTCTACGTCTTCCTCAGCCACGACAAGACGTGGGAGAATGGTATTTGGGCAGATTTTCCACCCGCTCCACCAGGAGTCAAGACTCTCGTCATGAGAGGATTGTACTACTGGCACTCGGCATGGTGGAAGTTCTCCCCTTGCGATCAGAACTTCATGCCCAAGGCTGAGCCATACGCCAAGCCAGAATAGCTCATGGTAGACGAGGGAGGACGGGAATGGAGACCAATAATTGTTCACATATAATGACAGTACTTATTGATAACGGGAAAGAAAGAATGGATTTCAGGTTCGACTTTGCGTCTACTCTCTAACAAAGATAGAAATCATAAAGATACGCTAAACAATACCGCCCAATCTAGTGAAAATCAAAGAAGAAACAAGACAGAATGGCTACCTAGGCAGCAACGCTGACATCACGAGGGCCTTCAGGCAAATAGCTAGCGGCAACATTGCACTGACGGAACAGTCTGACCTCGTCCTCGGCAAAGGCGCCAACAACAGAGTGCAGGACTCCACGGTTGTGGAAGAGCACAAAGTCACCCTCCTCCCAGTCGTGGGGATACACTCTCTCGGGTGCAATGCCGGGGCGCTGAATGCGATAGATGATTTCGCGGACCTTTTCCAGGTCGTCAATGACGGTGCCGTCAGCGAGGTGCAGCTTGCGGATCGCAGACGGGTGGACCTGGACGGCCAGCTTTCCAGTGACGGGGTTGCGCCAGCAGAGCGGCAGGATCTGGATCTTGTCCTCCTCAATGGGCGGCAAGTCGTCCATGGGCACCTCTTTGCCTTCCGAGATCATGCCCAGTCCAGTCGAGCGAGCCTTGGCGCTCGACATCCAGATGTAGGGGTGAGGGGCATATTCAATCTTGCTCGTCCGCACAAACTCCTTGTCGGCATCAGAGAGAATATCATACATGGTGTAGCCCGACACGAATGCAGTGGTGCCCAGAGGAACGTCGAGCACGTCTCCCGTGCCATCGTCGTAGCGGCAGGTCTGGCGGCGGCCACCTGGTACCTTTACGGCAAGCAGGGTGGTAACGATTGGCGGAGCAAGGCCGTAGAGCGCCGCATCAATGTGCCACCGGTAGAAGCGGGTAAAGTCGAGGTCTTCCTCGGCTGGGATCTGGGTCGCGTGAAAGGTTCTGTGGTGCGGGTGTCTGAGTCTGAAATCCTTCAACCCCTCGTATTCTGCCACGGGACCGTTGCCAATCACCTGGACTTGTGGCTGGTGGGGAATGGTCTTCAAGTCGGGGTGCAGAACGCTACGCTTGGCATCGATCGTCTTGCCGTGGCCGTACGAGGTCGCAGCAGGATCGAAGCGGTTGGTCAACTCGTACTGGGCCTTGGGCGACACATGACCCTGGTTCTTGAAGATCAAGACCTGGTTTCTGAACAGGGCATCGCGAATAACGTCAAAGTCGGCATCTAGTCAGTTGTCAGCCTCTGCGGGGTCCAGCGGGACGAGAGGATAGCTTACCGAGGAGGTTACCGATTTGACGGGTGATCTCCCATGTTTACAAAGTCATCACAATATTATCAAGTTCATGATCAAATCTTACCAGTTAGGTTCTCAATGTCCACGTTTGATACGGTGGCGCCAAATTTGACGCCGGATGTTTCGGGCACAGCCAGAGGCTCAACGGTGATGCTAGACATGTTTGCAAAATGATCCGAAGCTGTGTGCAAGAGGGGAAGTTGTGGTGCTGATGAACTTTTTGTCCTTTTTTGGCAGTTGTCTGAGAGAGTCGAGGAGGCAGATTCGAGGTGTTGTCAAGAAGTGTCCTGCTTGAGCTATATATAGTGAGCCAGAACTTGTTCTGTTCAGCAGCGTTGATGGTAAAGATAAGATTCCGCTTAGCATCAAAGTATCGCATTCGTCTGGGGTTTCGGGCACGAGCGTACGGGTAGTGGCGCTTCGACCCCGGAATTGGCCGAACAAGGAGAAAATCCACCTTTGTCAAATCGATTTTGCCATCAGCATCTCATTCTCCTGACCAATACCATGTAGAAAGCTTATCTTTGCGGCCATCCACGTAATTACGTCGCATATGTATCTGGTATCTGCTTGAGCAAAGCAACTGTGTTACCTATGCACACATGATTGCTCAAGGTTCTGGCTGATATCCGGCTAGGTCTGCTCAGTGGTCGCATTGGAACTCGCCGAGTCCAGTAGGTATGAGAGGCTCAGCTCTGTCGGCCATCCCCTAAGGCTTACACAGATGTCAGCTGTGCTTCCGAAGTTGCAGCAGCCTAGAGCTTGACAGACATACACGGACTTTTAATTTCGCCAGGCAAGATCTACAAGAGCGATACACACTGAGAGATTGAAAAGACGAACAAATTTATACTCTTTAAACCAACCAATCATCGAGCCCAACCTCTGCCAACCCATTTAGCGAGCACAAATGCGACGTAAACTTATGGCCTAGATTATGTTTGGCTAGTTGGGTCATGCTGGAATGCCCCATGGAGAAGTTGGCTGAGACCAACTGCAAGGCGGCAGGGCAGGCCTTTGCCCAAATACTATCTGTTCCCAAGTATGCGTTACTCGTTCTTAAAGACATTCCTCCCATCTATATGCACACAAAAAAGTGTTCAAAGATAATCAATATCAATTGAGAAGACTTTTAGAATACCCTGAAAGGTGTCACCAATTGTTTCCCGATTGCGGGCATTGATCATACAGTTGGCTCTGGGCACGTTCTGTGATGAATATCACCTCCAGGGCTGTTGCAACCTCATCAAGCTCAATCCAAGCAATAACTTTGTTGGACATGACCAAAATTCATCTGTACAATCGCTCATAAGGAAATTGAATTTGACCATGAGGCGACGTCGGGAAATGGTTCGGAACACAAAGACCCCTCTCATGGATGCAGAGTTCCTTGACTTACACAACCTACTAGCCCCGGATTTCGATAACCGCTACCCAAGGATGACCGCGATATATACAAATGGGCCATGTCTACGCACAACAAGTCACCCACTTCGGAGATGAGATGAGATATAGCTTTGCAAAGAAAACATCTATTTCAAAATATACTCTTCTCTATTCAACATGTCGGAAAACGCTCAATTTGCTACCAAAGTCATTGCCCTCACCGGCGCGGCGTCGGGTATAGGTCTGGCAACAGCCCACGTCCTCGCCGGCAGGGGAGCCAAGCTTTCTCTAGCCGACGTGCAAGAGGAAGCGCTTCAGAAAGCCAAGGCAGAGATTGAGCAAAAGCACCCGGGCGCCGAAGTCATCACATCCGCGCTCGACGTGCGCAAGTACGAGCAGGTGGACAGCTGGATCGGGGCGACGGTCGAGCGCTTCGGCCGGCTGGACGGCGCCGCGAACCTGGCCGGCGTCATTCCGCAGTCCATTGGCCTCCAGGGGCTCAAGGACCAGGACTTTGCCGAGTGGGACTTTGTCATGGGCGTCAACTCGACGGGCGTCATGCACTGCCTGCGCGCGCAGCTCGCCGTCCTGGCCGACAATGGCGCCGTCGTCAACGCCTCGTCCATTGCCGGGACCACGGGCCGCGCAAACAATGCTTCGTACGCCGCGTCCAAGCACGCCGTGCTCGGAATGACCAGGTCGGCGGCCAAGGAGGTTGGTGTCAGGGGAATACGCGTCAATGCCATTTGCCCGTAAGTTTTTTGATCTTTTAAATGCGGCGCGACTCGCCGCGGCCAGTAAATGCTGACAGCCAAATTCTCAGGGGAACCATCGCGACACCCATGCTGAAGAGTGCTCGGGACATTAACGGCGGCAAAGAAGGCAACGAGAGTCACCCCGAGTTAAATCAGGTAGCACTGAGACGGGTTGGCCAACCCGAAGAGGTTGCGAAGTTGATCGCGTTCCTCCTCAGCGATGAATCCACATACATTAGCGGCAATGATATTAGCATCGATGGAGGTTGGAGATGTTGATCGGGTTCCGCCCATCTTGATATCTTTAGGTTTTGCACGTGTGCAGTTGTTCACGATGTTGAACAAAAGTAATGGTGTGCTGAGCCGGCGGCTCACCTTTTGGATCATGTTAGCGTTGCGTAGTGTAGGAATTTGTGTCTTGGAGCAAACCATTCCCGCGACCAAAAGAGCTGTACGTCACATTATAGATTCCATTCCAGTTTTAAGGTTCAATCAATTATTTGCTTGCTATTATCATGGTATCTTGAAACGCTAAAATTTACTCAATCTTGATGCCGACCTTGCCAAAGTGAGATTGCTTCCACTGTAAGAGACATGGGTTAGCAAGACATGTTCGTTTGTAAGCAGGACAATCAAATCAATGCTTACCATGTACTCGTAGGCCTCGCGGGTCTGCTCGAGGGTGAAGATTTTCTTGTCGACGACGGGGTGGATGTTGTTGGCCTCAATGGCAGCAACCATCTCTTGCATCTGGGCCTTGGAGCCGACATAGACACCGCGGGTGGTGCAAATGTTGTTCAAGACCTCCAGGATGGAGGACTTGGACTTGACACCGCCGAGGAAACCAATGATGCTGATGATACCCTCGAAGCGGATGGCCGCCAGACTCTGCTCGAGCGTGCCAGCACCGCCGACCTCGATGATGTGGTCGACGCCCTGGCCGTTGGTGGTGAAGCCGCGGGCCGTCTTGCCCCAGTTGGTGTCCTCCTTGTAGTTGATGACGTGGTCGGCGCCGAGCTGCTTGAGCACCTCGCCCTTCTCCTTTGACGACGTGGTGGCAATGACGGTGGCGCCGGCAGCCTTGGCGAACTGCAGAGCAAAGAGGCTTACACCACCAGTTCCCTGCACCAGCACCGTCTCACCGGGCTTCAGGGGCTTCAAGCCGTAGAGAGCATTCTATAGTTGCGTACGAGGTCAGTCATCATATAGATCCGTGCACACAAAAGACATGGGCTTCTTACCCAGCTCGTAAGACCAGCGCAGGTCAATGTGCTAGCCTCAACGTGGTCCAAGTTCTTGGGAGCACGCACGAGGCCGTTCTCGTTAAAGACACCAAACTGGCGCAGAGTTCCGTCCAGGACACCACCGAGACCAGTCTGGGATGCGGCCAGAGTGATGGGATTAAACTGGTGGCCCTGGTTGAAGAGGGTAACGACCTTGTCGCCCTTCTTCCACTGCTGAACCTTGGAGCCAACCTCGACAATCTCACCAGCACCGTCAGATCCGCCGACAACGGGGAGGTTGGTCGGGAAAGGGTAGAAGCCCTGAATGAATGGCCGGTTAGACAACAGATATTGATTACACGGGCTCGTTGTGTCATCTTTGGACTTACCTTGGGAATGATCAGGTCTCGGTAGTTGAGAGATGCACCTTGCAACTTGACGAGAACCTCGTTCTCTCCAACCTTGGGGACGGGGGCGTCCTCGTACTTGAGACCGTTGAAGTCATCCTTGGTGCCCTGGATAGCCCATTGCTTCATTGTTGCGGGAGCAGCCATTTTGTATGAGTCTTTGTTGATTTAGTCTTTGAGAAGGGAAAAGAAATAGCAAAAATTTCTTTTCACGTATATTTTTGGGTATAATATCGTACAAGCACCAGTATATGGAGAGAGCTATCGTAAATGTAGCAGGGTCTTGGTAGCGTTTATAGCCGAATATATACTCCCTCAAATAGCCGGATTTTCTAAGTTTTTCTTCCATCTGTTGCATACCCCACGATGGCCACAAGTTTCCCCTGCGATTTGTAAGAAGGACATGATGGAAAACTTCCGTCAAGGCCGTTGTTCACACACTGGCCCACTGGGGAACCCTGTTGGCACTTGACGTTGAATGGGTCTCACACGTCATTTACTTTTCTCAAACTTTTCCAGTGTTCGCCAGTGTCATGCCATGTGCGGAGCTCGGCGACAGGGGAGTGCCGCACTTGCTGCGAGCCTTATTGAGGGGATGTGGAGCGAATGAGAGGCTCCTTGGAGGTTTGAACGCTACCTTATATCTATTGTACCATGTATTACTGGACCCTTTAGAAATGACATACTTTCGTGAACTTGCAAGTCGATTTTGAAAAAGGAAAATGGGTGTTTGCGGAAGACATTTTCAAGGAAACGTCAGCCAAATCTATTAAGTACGAAGCATTCGACCATATACCACATGCACTTTGCTGACTTTATCGTAGATTTGAATGAGCATAAAACATTAGTATATGGTAAACTAATGGAAATGTTCAGCATGGTCAAGGCAATCCCGGCGCTACCATTCACTGGAGTGAGGCGCCCCAAATTGACCCATCAATGGCCCCTCGGTGGGGATGGGGTATGCAAAACACCAAGTCAGTTGCCATAGTCCAGATACCGACTTGAGCCACCCACCAACAAACAGCCTTGCCACGTGCTTCTCGATACTCTTCTTGCAATTTCTTCCTTCCTTTTCCATCAACCACCGACCGCTGATTGACCGATCATGCTGCCGTGGATAAGATTGCGTCTTCTCTGAGGTTCTGATTCAGTCCGTCTCGCATGACGCAGTTCTCCAACTTGAAGCTCCCCGCGAGTGCCTCGAGTTCCGCCTCCGTCTTGTCCGCAAAGAGCTCGGCAAACTCGTCGCTCAGGAACTCGCTCAACACGCAATTGCGCACCGCCCGGGTAATGTGCTGCGCAAATGGCCAGATGTTCGGGTAGTGCCGCTTCCTGTACTTTTCCGGCACCATGTCCTCGAGCGCCGCGATGAAGGGGTCGTAAATGTGCTTGACGCCATTGTCCTGCCATCCCCAAAAGTCCAGGGCGCATTGTGCCTTTTTCTGAAGGAACGGCTCAATGAGCTTCATGTACGGAGACTCGGGGTCCAGGTACACCATTCCCTGGTAGCCAATGTCCTTGTAGAGCCAGATGCTCCAGCTCGCGCTCGAGTCGCGGTAGATGTTGAGCTGTTCCTTGAGCAGGGCAAAGCGCTTCGCGTTAATGGTGGCAGCCGCTTCCACGCCAATCTTGAGGGGATCTTCGTACACGGGACCCCATTCGCCGTTCCAGATGGGCACATTTTGCTGCTTCATGTACGCGGCCTTGCGCTCAAACTGACTCCGCAGCTTCTCCTTCTGCTCTGGTGTGCCTTCGAATTGCTCTGGGACGGGGAATCCCATCATGGCGTAGTCGTGGCACGCATAGACGCAGTTGGGCAGGGCCTCGGAAGGAAACTTGGTGAAATCCATGGCATAGGTGTTGCCCTCGAGGAACAAGATGTGGTCCGCATCAACTGCTCGGATCGCCTTTTCGACACGCGCGTACCAGTCCACCAGTCTGGTGTGCTCGGGGTCGGCTGGCTCATTGAGCGGATTGTACCCTGCAATAAAAGGGTTGCCACGATATCGTTTGGCCAACTCAACCCATAGATCAATGGCGCGGTCCTGAAAGTCCTTGAACTCCCAAAAGAGGGCCTTGTTGATGCCAGAATCGGAATGCCAGTCCTGGTTCTGCCCGCCTGGTGCCGCGTGCAAGTCCAGGATCACGTAGAGATTGTGCTTTGCGCAGCGCTGGACGATCCTGTCGAGAAAGGCAAACCCTTCCTCCTTGTAGACTCGAGGGTTCATGTCATCCTCGAAATGTCTATAGTTGAATGGTACCCGGATACAGTTCAGGCCCAAAGAGGCAAAGAACTCGGCGTCTGCTTCCGTGAAAAAATAGTCGAGAAATCGGTCAAAAAAGAACTTGTACTTTTCCGGCCCCATGGCTTTCAGCATTGCTTTTCGGTGTTCATGTTCATGTCCTGGATAGCCGGTGATGAAATTTTCCATGTTCATATGCCCACCCAGTCCTGCGCCCTTGAGTATAACCTTGGCACCTTCACTGTCTACAATATCCGTCCCCTGTACCCGGAGTAAGGAGCATGGTTTTCCGACAGGAGGCGAGATATTGGGCTTAGTATCTGCCGCCATGTTGGTGTCGATTTAGGAGAAATGAGATGAAATACAAAATTTTGAACAACTCGATGCGTCCGTGACTCAACTGTGATAATGCCAGATGAAACTGATATTCTGTCCGGGTACAGCTTCTGCTTTATATCTTAGGTTGGGTATATTGGTCCGAGTCCACTTGTCCAGGCCAACGGAATGAGCCCGATACTCCGCGACGTGCATGACGGACCCCTGCACAATCATCACGAGGTACACTATAATCAAAGCCAATGAGAAGCCGATGGGCGACTTTGCCGGCCAATTCCCGCCGTGTAGGAAATCATTTATTTCATAAGCTTTTAGCTTTGATAGAATTTCATGTACCATGGTAAAGACTTTCTAGTAAGACTATGATACTATCGCTTGCGCCCACATTCTCGGATCGCCAATATCGAAGCATGTCAATAGTGTCCCGTACAAGTGTTTCCCATCCAGCCGGCAGTAACACAGCCGCCGTCTCGCTTCTCGAGGCAGCCAGGAGAACGAGGGCGCTCCGTAGGCAGGATTGCAGAAGCAGCCAAGTCCCATGATGTCTGTAGCGGAACCCCGTCCGGTTAATGTTCAAGCACTCTAAATGGACGGCGAGTCCTTTCGCCGCACATGAAACTACCAATGGAGATGCGTTGCCTTGATTGACCACGGCATATACAAAAGGCCACCATATTGCTTCATAATAGCTTGTGACGTGCCCACGGAGAATAAATCTCAGCACCTCGCTCTCGTTCTTGTTATCGAACAAGTCGAGATTGACATCTGGCGCAAGGGACTGTGACCACTCGGCGCCCTTCTCTTCAAGTTCATGGCTTAAATCAACAAGGCTCTCGAGAGAAGGATTATTGGATTTGGAATGAAATATTTCCATATCTCTTCTCGCCCTAGTAGACAAACGCCAAAGAGATATTTCCGACAGGTAAAAGTACCAGCCAGTCAACTGCTCTCCTTCATTCAGAGTTTCTGGCAAGCTGGGGAATGATTTAGGATGGTCATTCGCCAACTCCCCAAAATCCGGTAGACTCAGAACCCATCGAAGCTCCCTTTCCGACTTCCAGCAGGACCAGTATATGCACTCTTCAGCATGAGCGGAGGCGCGCGGAGTTGCAGCGTCTGTTTCACCGGCCAAGAACTTGAACTGCTGGCATGCGGCGAGAGCCTGGAGGAACATTCTCCAAGCGTCATGTGGCTGCAATAAGCACATCTTGTATACTCCAAACAGAAACAGGCACTGCGCGGCGATCAATCCGTGGCTCGCCATGACGATTCCCAGACGTTTCTGCGCGGCCTGGTAGAGCGCCGGCGCCTGTGACTGTCTCATCCTAGCAGCTGACATGGACTCGGCAAAGAAGGAGCGAGCGATTGCTCCATTGGCGCAGATGATGAGTGCCAAACACGATTCTTCGTCCCAGCCAATACCTTCGGAGAATACTCTTTTTACCAACCGTCGAGTTTGGTTCTCGGAAAGGATTGGGTTCTTGATATGGACGAAAGAAAAGAAATTGTCAAGAAGGCCGTCACACGTGCTGGGGTCTAAATCTACGTTGAGCGTTGATGTGGCTAACATCATCGTCTGGGACGTAGTATGAGAAGCTGTGCTTTGATCTTTTAAAACATCCCAGTATTGTTTGACCACGTCCCAATCCAAAATCGCGTCCAAGTTTCCAGGGAACAAATGATGCTGGTGCTGCGGAGCCCGAGATATAACATCAACAGAGGGTTGAAGCGTTGGCCGAGTGTTCGTCTCTATAGATTGCATCAACTGACTTTGCAATTCGTCAAGTCGTTCCAAGATTCTCAAGCTTGCTGGATCAAAGGTTGACATGACATCTGGTGCCATGACACATTCTGCTCCAGTCCGCTCACAAAAGGAGCATTTTGGTTTTTTATTATCGCATTTGGTTCTTCGGCTGCGGCAGACCTGACAGGCAGTCACAGCACGCTTCCGAGTGTACGATGTCGTTCCTCTGGAGGTTGGCCCAAGTCGCCTTGTCCGTTTGGAGGGTCGACTTTCATCGTTGGACCCTGTGTTGTGCTCCATGGACGGGATTATACCGTGGGCCTTGAGATTGGACCTGGTTGGAACAAGTGAAGCTGGGGTTGGATTAGACGCGGAATGTCGGGATCTTGACCACATGCCTAGACGTGGACCTAGTAACCTAGCGTCCAAACTTGAGAGGGGCAACTTCGCACACCGTGGAGCAGCTACACCAGGATAACAAGATCCCGGGCAACGTCTAGAAAGCCGAATCATTGTTGTTAGTACATAGTATGCTCTACATTTGGTACCAGAGAACTATTATTAGTGCAAACTTCTCAACTTTCATGGAGGATTAAAACAGTGACCTGGTATAATTAGAATCGCATGAATATAGCTTTCCTTTGTCGTACTTCCTAGCCTTCTTGGATAACTCTGCCCTTTTTACTTCTTATTCCCACCTAGTAAAGAACCCAAACTAGCTGAACCATAAATCTGGATAATTGTAACTACTAATTGACATATTATATAGTAAACGTCTTTAATTCTGTCTCGGTCAAAGTAATACTCATTATATTATAAATGCGACTGTCCGGACGAACCCCAGGTTATTCACCTATCCAGTATTCATCCCACTTTGACGCTAATTTGCCCCGCCATGAAATTTCCCAAGCATCGAGTTCGTCGAGCTCCATCAAGCTATAGTAAAGAATAATTTCTTGACTTTTCCCATTCTTCCTCGTTGGAGCCCAAACGATCGCATTCTCCCTAAGAAATTATTCAGAAGTGGGAGAGACCCTCGGACTCACCAGCATGCCTCTCGACACATCGACCTACAATTTAGCGCTCCTGCGCGTCGACGGCCGGCGCTGGAACGACCTGCGCCGGCAGCACGCCTCGATAAGAACTCAGGCCGCCGCGGACGGCTCGTCGTACCTAGAGATGGGCAACACCAAAGTCATGTGCATCGTGACGGGGCCGTCAGAGTCGGCACGGCGGGCAGCCCAGTCGTCCTCGGCGTCGACCGCGTCGGGGCCGGGACCCAACAGCGCCGAGGTGGCCGTCAGCGTCGTCGTGGGCGGCTTCAGCACCGTCGACCGCAAGAAGCGCAGCCGCACCGACAAGCGCACCCAGGAACTCCAGGCCACCATTGCCAAGGCCCTCGCCGGCACCCTCCACCTGCACCTGTACCCGCGCTCCACCATTGCCGTCTCGCTGCACGTGCTGTCCCAGGACGGCAGTCTGCTGGCCGCCCTCCTCAACGCCGCCACCCTCGCCCTCATTGACTCGGGTATCCCCATGACCGACTACCTAGCTGCCTGCACGGCCGGGTCTACGAGCTCTCACGCCGCCAACGACGAGGGCGCCGACCCGCTTCTCGATCTAAATCAGCAGGAGGAGCAGGAGCTGCCATTTCTGACCATGGCCACGCTCGGCGCGAGCGACAAGGTGGCTGTACTGGTGTGCGAGAGCAGAGTCCAGATCGGAAGACTGGAGGGCATGATGGCTGTTGCGGCCGATGGTTGCAGATGGGTTCGAAACTTTCTGGACGATGTGGTGAGAGAAAAGGGTGCCAAGATGGTGAGAGAGGGAGCCGTTCAGAAGGGAGATATTGTGGACATGGATCTCGACTGAGAGCAGTCTTTGTGACAGTTGCAGAGATAGATCCAAGATCTTGCAGGCGACATCTATGCAGGAATAGCTGTACATAGCCTAGATCTGGAAAGCATTTGCAAGGCGTTGGGCAGGTACTAGGTTCTAGACAAAAAGGGTCAGGCGTTTGGCGTCACGAGATCAGACGAATATTTTGGTCAATAAGAGCATTTCTGATGTTTTTGTCCTTTACTATCAAGCCTAGAAAAATTTGCACAACTTGCAAATATCTCCACTCCTTGATTGCAAGCCATCTATAGTTCATCGCGCTCATGCTCGGCGGCTTCAGTAGCCTCGGGTGTTGGCTCCGCGCCCTGCCATGAAGTTGATGTGCTCTCTGGCTCAGCCTCTCCAGCCTCAACCTTGACTTCTTCCTCAATCTTGACCTCGACGGTTCCTTCAGTGATTGGATCATTCTCCTCCTGAACAAAAATCTTGATCTCAGGCAGCTTTCTCTTACCACCCTCGTTTAGGCGAATAACGTCGATCCAAGCCATGAGGCTGTCGTGCGAGTGGTCGCCCTCGTACAGTCTCCACCATCCACGTTTGCCGTTGATTGCAATAATCTCCACCTTATTCTCGAGGTGAAAACTCTCAAGCATCGAAGCGACATTGGCGTCATCCGTTTGAACTTCGTAGAAAGGGAATACTCGTCGAGCAACAGGGCCGTCGTATTTGATGCCCACCCCGCGCAGACCCTCGAGAGCTTTCTCAGCATCTTCTCCATGTTCCTTGGGCACGAATGCCAGGACACATGTACCGGCCTTTGGATTCAAGCAAGCCTTGGTCAGCTCAATTGCATTGTCAATGACACCGGTCAAAGCGAGTGGTTCCTTGGTCGCAGGCTTGGCCTCTGGGGTAGATTCGCTTGGAGCAGTGGAAGCTTCGGCAGCCTCGGGCTCCTCACTCTTGGGCTCGGCCTTCTTGGCTGGCTTCTCCTTCTTGTCCTTCTTGACCTTGGCCTTTTCAGCACCAGTGACCGGGTTTGGCTCAGCGACTTGGGAAAGGAACTTGACCATTCCCTCCTTCTTCAATTCTCCATCGTAAAGGACAGAGGGCTTGTCGCCACCAGGCAAAAGAACCAAAGAAGGGTAGTTCTCGATGCCAAAGATCTCGTTGGCCTTGCTTTCCTTGTTGCGGATCTGGGCAACCTGTATGACATCCAAATAGTCAATCGCAATGCTCTTGAGCAGTGCGCTTGTCGTGCCCTTTTCCGTGAACAGAATTGCCTTGGCCGTGTCGTTGTTCTTGCTTAGGAAGTCCTCGACGTCCTTGTCCGTGACTTTTCTAACATGGTTGTTGATCTTGTCAACAGTGGCACTGACAATTTCCTTGGCAGATCGTGGACCGTTGTAGTCTTCGACCACGGGCTTGCCGTATTTCTTGCCCGGGCGGACGATCTTGAGGGTTGGGAATCCCTGAATACCAAACTGTCCGCACAAGGGTTTGTTCTCATCCTCGTCGCAGTTCACGGCAGCGACACGGGCGAGACCATCAAGATTCTTGGCAGCCTTTTCATATGCAGGCTTGAGGTTTTGGCAGTGACCGCACCAAGGGGCGTAGAATTCCACAACCTAGGACAAATAGTTAGTTGATAGCTAGTCTTGAGAGGTACATGAGCTAGACGAATCCATGATTTGCTCGCTTTGGCACATACCGACGTATAGTTTGACTTGGCTACAAGTCGATCATAGTTCTTGGCATCGACTTGGATCACTGGTGAGTTCTTTGTGTATAAACCACCAGCTTGCACGTTGGGGAGAGCTGCCAGTAAGCTCAGAGCGATCGTGGTAATGGTGGGGCCAGAGGTATACATGCTGGCGGTGCGGAATTGCAGATGAAGGTAAGGGTGGAGTTTAAAGTGGCAGTAGAGCGAAACTGGTGTCAGTCAATGAGTCGGAAGAAGACGACGGCTGTCTTATGCCATTCACTGGCAGCAGTGACTGTACTCTGTAGTCAACACAATCGCAGAAGCGGGCAGACGAGTACAAAAGAAAAGAAATAGACGGAAAATCCTCGAATTCAAAGCCCGGACCAAGAAAGCAAATGGCCACTTTGGAAGTTGACCTGTCTTCTTGCTCAATTAGGAAATCAGGCCAGCGTGGAAAATGGCACGAGGAGTTGCTGCGGCGGTTGACTTGTTGCATCGGTTCACCCGAGATCTGGCCAATTGCATGATGGAGGCAGTGGCTGAATGGCAAGTTGTGGCACGAGCTCCAGAGCTATCTGTAACAGGTCTAGTGTCTCTCGGCGCGGTTCCGCTCGGGTGGAGACCGACATTGATGGCGGGGGGAGGAAACGCAAGGGTACAGCTCTGGCAGCACCGACGTCAACCTGCGAGATGCGCCTCCGTCTCAGATAGTATCTGCCTGCTGCCACTTCTACTTTAATTAGGCATTTGTGCACGTGGTCGCAAACGAACTGACATATCGCGCCCCAGACGAGTCGCGATTCACTATTCCTTCTCAACAAGAGCAGCATCCACAAACAACCCGGGAACATGGCAAGCAGTATCCCCGCAAAGCTCAAGGCGGCGGGCATCACGCCGTTCGTGGTGCGCGGTAATCAGCTTCGAACCGCAAAGCCAGTCGTTTCCTACTGGTGTAAGTATGCTGGTCGACACCAATTTGGAATACTTTCTCATCGTGAACTCTAGGCGACTACTGGGTGGTCAATCAGATCTTGGCAAAGCAACTCCATAACGCCGATGAGGAATGCCTTCAGTTCACAACAGCAATGATGGACCAGCTGGAGGAGGTACGTAACAAAGTCTCTCCCACAACTGGAATAACTTACCGATATCCGTTCCAAAGATGAAAGCAAACAACCAAGGCAACACGGCTATACTTGACGATAATGAGGGCCGCGCATACGTCGAGCAATTTGCGCAGGAGACACTCGACCGCGCAATGCGACCCCTCAAAGCCAACAAGGTCACTCAACAGACGGCAGTTACCTTTGAAGCTGCTGCTACATTTCTGCAACTGATCAATATCTGGGGGGCGCCGGGAGTCGAGATTGAAAAGAAGATCAAGTTCGCCAAGTGGAACGCGGCACGGATACTGCGCGCGATCAAGGAGGGCAAAGACCCCAACGAGTCCAACCCGCAGATTGAGGAGGAAGAGAAAGTTGATGAGGACGACCCCGAGCTACAAGCAATCATGGCCGGTCAGGCACCCAAGGCTGCCACAGTAGAAGATGCGACAGACGAGGAAGGAAAGGGTTATTTGAATCCCAACGCCGCGGCAGCTGGGAGCTCTGCATACTCGGCTGGGCCCGTCTCGGCACCGACATCACCACCCCATGGTACAGCGCCGGCTCCTGAACAAGTATCACCCATTACACAACCCACTCCCGAGGGATACTTTCCTTCAGCGCCGGCAGCAGCCGACGATGATCCGCCTCTACAGCTGCCTTCAGCACCTGCTGCTCTGGGTGATCCAGACGTGAGCATACCCAGCCCTCCGGCTACGGCGCCATCGAACCAGAGCCCAACAGACCAAAGCGCGCCGAATCTCCCGGATACGCCCCAGGGTTTCTACCGCCCAACACCGTCAGATCTGTCGACACCCTTCCAGCCACCACAACAGCCACCACCTCCTACCCAGCCAGCGATGCAGTCACCGCCTCCTGCATCCTTTTATCAGCCGCCCCCAGCCCAGCAGCCTGTCATACCAACATTCACTGCACCTGCTCCTCAACCCGTGCCCGCAGCTCAGACACCGCAGCTACCACCACCGATGAATGTTGTGTACAATGTCGATGATATGGCGCAAGCGCAGGCACAAAAACATGCCAAGTGGGCTATTTCTGCCCTCAACTTTGAGGACGTGCCTACTGCAGTTCGAGAACTGAAAGCAGCCCTAGCTGCTCTAGGTGTGCAATAGTGATGAATTCACAGCATGACCGAATGGATCGGGATCGCGAGCGGCTATTGATATCGGTAGTAATGTAGAAAAGGGCTCATCAAGCATATGCCAAAGGAGTTGTACTCATTTTCAACTAAAGAGAGCATCTGTCTTGCTACTTTGTACATAATTCAGCAAGGCACTATGGCTTCCTCGCCGAGTCCCTAATGACCGTGAAGTCTTTCCAATGTGAAAAATAGCATAAACAACGAAGCGAGCGTCCTTGATCGCATCGTTTCTATAAAAAGTTCCCTGTACGTCACTTTCAATACCGAAACAAAACGACACAAGCCGTTCTCGTGCATCAGAACAAGCGCAGTGCGTTATGAGGTAAACGTTATGATATTGGGGTCGTAGTTCGGATTTAACCCCGTGTTTGCCGGAATCATGCGGCCGTCCACGATGGCGGCTATGCCGATGGGCTCATTATTGGGAATAGGTTCAGGAGGAATAATCTCCTCTCCGTCATCCCAGCCCTTCTCGGGTCCCCAGGCGAGTTTACAGTCCATCTTGCTGGTCGTATCTAGTAGTCCCTTCATCATGGCACCGTTCTTTCTCACACTGGGATTCGCATCGAATTCGACAAGCCTGCACCATGGCATCTCGTGCAATATAGCTTCCAAGATATCCTGAGAGAACTTTTCGTAAAATCCGTCTGAACGACGGAATCCCTTGAAGATGTCATTGCTGGGGTCGCATTCCACGAATACCTTGATACGATGTACGTTGACGCAGCCTTTCAGACCAAGTGCCTCGTTGACAACCCAGCCACGCGGAGGTCGGTTCCAACCTGGGCCAAGTCGGAGTTCGAGAGTAGTCAGGCTGGATCGCTGGTTCGCAGACATGCGCGCAAGCAGTGGCTTCTTGGACTTGAAAAACTTGCCCCAAATGGGGAAGATTCGAACGGCATGCGTACTGTAGAAGGCGTAGCTGGCCTCTCGATACATCTGCCGACAGGTCTTGAAGATGATGAGCTTCTTGTGGATGCGCTGGTAGTTGTCATGGTCAAGATCGAGAACATCGCCAACGTTTGCAAAGTGAAAATCGAATACCCTCAGGCGTAACTCTGACGGCAGATCAAAGAAGCGAAAAGGTGGTGCCTTCTTCTTCTTTGGTTTGTTCGATAGCGGTATATCGACAGTAAGGGATGCGATGTTGCTGGTAAGCGAGGCGATGGAGTCAATCATGGCGGATTCGGCGTCTGAGGTGTTACCCGATGGAACAGCGGAACTTGAAGCTGTGCTGGGCGCTGTGATGATGGGTCGCGGGGCCCTTCCTCCCGTCGCTCGACGTCGCATTTTGCCTGTATCTCTGTCGGCGATAGTCAAGTGATATGGCATGACAAGTGGTTACTTGTAGTGGCGACTGCAGTAAAAGACAGTCGCAGTGGTGTGCTTTTTGTTTGTGTACTGATCACAGGCCTTTTGGCTGTATTTTAAGCAAAATTGATCAGGTCGCAGTTGTTCTGTATAATAATCGTTGCTTCAATTTAGTATTCAAATATGACGAGGCGTACCGAGGGTGGTGCCATCGTGATATTTCAGCGAGCGACTGCCACCCTCTTAGAAAGCAGCACTCATTGCTGCCATATCCAGAATTCCGAGGGTGCTTTACAACGTAGAAGAGACGAACAAACGCGGACCTGCAAAGTCGCTGACTGCTTGAAATTGAAAAGAACGTTGCAATCAAATCACAACGAGGTAGTACTTCGGAGGGAGAGTTGGAAATTGTTATGATCAAGAGGGGAAGGAGACCACACGACAGACCGATGAGACGATGTGATGACTGGAGGGAAACAATGGGGGATAGATTGGCTTTGTACTACGGAAAGACCGGTAAAGTTTGTGCCAGTAAACCGTCCATTAATTACTTTCAATTCGGCGGCCCAGTCCAGTAAAGTCCGGGGTAAGATGATTGCTAATGGTGGGCGACTGGTCAAGTGACGGCTCAGACATTGTAGCAAGCGACTCAGTTGCTCACTGAAAGAGGGGCGGGCATCCATTGAGGGGCAATAAAGGAAAGTTGAAGGGTCTTTTGTGGCGAAACAAGTTGCTACTAGACAAAGCTCCAGTGTATGCGAGGTCCATTGTCCACTAGAGGCAACTATGGAACAGCTGAGAATTTGACCTTTCCAGCAGTTAGCAGGCACAGGCTATAGCTACTATCGATAAGAATAGTGAACCATCCGATGTCCAATCCATGCACCAGTGACGTACCAGAAGCGCTAGCGGCTCCCAGTCGCATCTCTGTCGGCGGTCGGAAAAAACTCGACCGGAACAAAATCGAATCTGGGAGCTTCCAATCGCGAGCTCTGGAAGGAAGCATTTGCTCAGCCGTACGCACGAGAGCCGCATCAGCCCATTATCTGCCAGCTCCCTCGCCCGGACTCAGATTTTCAATTCAGATCTATACGGCGTGGAATTCGTTTAATCAGCAGGGTGCATCAATTTTTTAACCCAAAATGCTTGCCAGGACCTTTATGCGCGCGGCGCAATCGCCTGTCTTGAGCAGAGCTGCAACTCGATCAATCCGAGCCCAAAATGTCTCTTTACCAGTCTCTGCCGTGCAATTACGTGGCATGGCACAAAACACCAAGAAGCCATCCGATTCACCAAAGCAGGCGCCCTCCGCCTCGCAACCAAAGTCTCAACCCCAGTCTTCAGAGTCCGAGTCTTCGCCTTCATCCAAGAGCGAGGAATCCCAAATACCCGAGACGCCTGAGGAGCCCCAAAAGCCCTTCAAACTTCCTGACCTAACACAGGGTATTCCCTCAACTCTCGAGTACGAAAGGGAGGGAGCTACGAACAAGAGCGCGCTCGCCGACTTGGAGGAGCTCGAAGCCGAGGGTGGCGGTCGACACAAGGGAGAACTCCCTGCTTCCGCATATATCTCGTCGACTGAGAAGCGACGAAACAGATGGGCCAACCGCATGTACCTGTCCGCTCTGGTTCTAGGTCTTGGAAGCGTTGCATGGCTTGGTCGTGACTGGGACGATGATGAGGCAGAAATGCACCGAGATATCCCGAACGGCTGGTCGCCGAATTTGTGGTGGACCCGTGCTCGTACACGCCTCAACGATTCACTCAGCTATTACCACGAGCCTGCTTTTGAAAAGCTTCTGCCTGACCCCGACCCCATGTTTGAGCGCCCATACACACTCTGTATCAGTTTGGAGGACATGCTGATCCACAGTGAATGGACGAGAGAGCATGGCTGGAGAATAGCCAAGCGACCCGGCGCCGATTACTTCCTCCACTATCTCAGCCAATACTACGAGCTCGTGCTGTTCACCACCGTCCCCTTCGCCATGGGTGAGCCATTGGTGCGCAAGCTCGACCCATATCGTTTCATCGTCTGGCCTC
This sequence comes from Pestalotiopsis fici W106-1, assembly GCF_000516985.1. NCBI lineage: Eukaryota > Fungi > Ascomycota > Sordariomycetes > Amphisphaeriales > Sporocadaceae > Pestalotiopsis > Pestalotiopsis fici. Next base: position 1,403,658 of record NW_006917092.1, on the reverse strand, counting down.
TATTCCGCGAGGCCACAAAGTACAAGGACGGCGAGATTGTCAAGGATCTTTCGTACCTCAACCGTGATCTATCCAAGGTTATCATGATTGACAGCAATGCTGCTCACGTTCGCAACCAGCCCGAAAACGCTATCGTTCTTCCCAAGTGGACCGGCGACCCGAAGGACAAGGACCTGGTTGCATTGATTCCCTTCCTCGAGTACATCCACACCATGCAATACAAGGATGTCCGAGATGTGCTCAAGTCTTTCGACGGCAAGAACATCCCCGTCGAATTTGCCCGTCGTGAGGCAATTGCCAGAGCCGAGTTTGAGAAGCAGTTCAACGCACACAAGCGAAAGCACACCTCGGGCATTGGAGCTCTTGGCAGCATGCTCGGCCTCAAGCCTAGCAACTTGAGCATGATGGTCCCGGCCGAGGGCGAGCAAAGCCCCAGCGAGGCTTTCGCTCAGGGCAAGATGCTCCAAGACATTGCCCGGGAGCGTGGCCAGCGCAACTACGAGATGATGGAGGAAGAGATCCGCAAGAACGGCGAGAAGTGGCTCAAGGAGGAGCAACAAGCACAGGAGAAGGCCCAGGCCGAGGCCATGGAGAGCATGAAAGGCTCGTTGACTGGCTGGTTTGGAAAGAACTAAAACAATCGGCTCCTTGAAAAAAAATACTTTGCTTGGATAACGACTTTACGGCATCTTTCCGCACGATTTCCAAGATTCGATCAAAATTTGATCAAAACCAGTCAGATCTCGTTGCCAACCATATCATGATCGGATGACAACCATCACGTATGTCAGCATGTAAGAGAAAGGGTGGCGGCATGTAAGAATAATGTGAAAGGGCGGGGATTGAGACTTCTCCCATGTCCAAGAAAAAGGCGCAGCTGGCGTAACTGCTCCATATAGATGGTTATTTTTGGCCGGATGTGCTTCCAGGTCGTGGGCCATGGAGGCCCCTCTACTCTACTCATCGTCATTTTCTGGCCAGGTGCATTAGAAGTGGGCTACAGAGAAATTTGCCACGTTCTTGTCTTTTTTTTGTAACATAGGCCGGCAATCGTCGATAAAGTACAAAGAGCCCTCCTCGATTTCTTTTTGGGGAGGTTTCCGGCGGCGGTATGTTTTGATAGCGGTCTACTCTGTCTGACCAAGAGCACGACAACACAAAATAAGTTTTTAATGATGTATATTAGTTGAAGAAGTGGACAAACAGCATGATCTATAAGATACAATGAATGCATCTCTCTCACAAACATTCATCTCATTGCATTCATTGTACACAATCACTTCAACCCTGGTGTGAAAATTTTGAACCATTTTGAGGTATATTAATACTAGGTTTGTCGAGCGACGGGGTTGTCCGCAGGTGATAGTTCACCTGTACAGAAATCAAATCACACCATGATAGCGCCCGCAAACGTTCATGTGGTGAACATGACGCCAACCAATGCTGCCATCTTGGCTGATTGCCCTTGTCTCGGATGTTTAATATGTACAATTGTTGCTTGCTGGATCTATGTAGTTTCCCTGAGGCCGTGATCTGACACAGCTCATATCCCTGCGAGGATGGAAAGGGGAAAGGAGACAAGCGCGCTCAAGAGCAATTTTGGGGTATCTTCTATGATTGGCGAAGTCGACTTTGTTTCTTTCTTTCTTTTTTCTTTTTCTTTTTCCGGTATATCAGGCACCTCCCATACTGCCAGTGCCATCATGAAACAATAAGAGCGGCCACTGGGTGCTATTGGCTGTCGTGGGAACATTTTGACCATTGATGCCTCCCACACCCAGGCCCAAGCTTGTTCCACTCGACGTCGCATCATTGACATTATTTGACCTCGGCCCGGCGCCAAGAGACATGAGTGCATTTGCACTGTAATGGTCTTGGTTGTCAACGACGGCAGCTGTCCAGTCTTGCCATGTATTACCTCCCGGTGTGCCTTGCCTCCACATCATGTCACCCGAGGGTTGTTGCAGGGAGGTTGCTTGAGCGGCAAAGGTACTCAGTGGATTGTGGTCACTGATTTGAGTTTGCGTCTGTTGTACTTGAGCTTGAGCTTGAGCCTGAGCTTGCGCTTGTGCTTGTGCTTGTGTTTGTCCCTGCACTTGCGACGTCGGCACTTGCCCAGTCTGAGAGTACAGATAAGGATCCTCGGCAGTATATGGCAGGCTACTTGGTTCGTGGGTAGATGGGTCGCTGTATGGCAGTGGGGGGTAGGAGGAGGCTTCAGCAGCCGAGTCCGGGTAGTAATTGTTGCGTGCCATGCCAGGATTTGGTGTTTCTCCGGCATTCAATGCTGGGTCGCTTGGCGGATTTGGATGGTTAGCAGGGATAGCCGACGAGCCAGCAGGCACGCCGGTATAGCCTTGTTGTTGCTGCTGTGGCGATTGTTTTAGCATCTCTTGAGTAACCTGAGGCAAAGATCCGTTAATCTTGCCCTGTCGATCATGTTCGATCCATGCGACTGTGCGGTCCACGATGGACGCTACAGCGTTCCGTAATGTCAAGCCGCATCCTGCTACAGTTAGCTTCAAAATCCCGTGTGCAGGAATATGTGCATTCAACTCACCCATTAGTTCGCATGAATCGGCCAAGATGATCAGCCAAGTGTCCATATCCTGACGTAAAACAGCAACTTCCGCCGCGTCCGTCTCGTGCCTCCTCTCCCAAACCGCTGCAAGAGAAGTAAACATGGCCGCAATGTACTCGGACAATGAGTACCATGTTGAATCTTGAGATTTCAGTTTGTATAGCTTGTAAGCAATGGTCAACATGTCCTTGGCCGCCTTCTCGCACACTTTACTGTTTTCTGCCATCAACTTTGGATCACTCGTAAGAGCCACGGACGGGTGCCGGAGACACAGCCTAAACTCGTGAAATATATATTCTGCGTAGAGCGCGAACATTTCGTTGTGGCCCTCCATGTCGCTGGAAGTTGAAGCCGGCTTCAAGGAGTCCGGTAGGTTATCCCACCAGGCGGTGATTCGGGCTTCCAGCTCCTCAATGATTGCAGGGTAAATGGTGGGATCTCTTTTCGTGCAGTAGATGGTAGCATACATATCCAAGTAGATGGATGCCGCCCGAAAACCTTCTACTCCGATCTCATAGAGGCATTTCCCAGTTCTGGATGTGTCAACTCCATCCTTGGTGAGCAGCTCATCCGGGATCATTTCTGGAAAGTCTACGTCAATCTCATCCAGCCGTATCGGCATGGGCTTCCCTTTTCGTCCGTGAAGAGTAACACCCATTGTGACGAGAGCCCAGAAGACGCGCTTGCGCATCTCGTTTTCCAGGTTGGTGCCTTCTCCGGGTTTCTTCATGGCGCGATGCAATCCGAGCTCAATGGCCATGCCTTGGCATGTCCACGTCACCATTGAGCTACAGTCTGGCTTTGGGAATGCTCTTGTGTGAACAGCAATCATGGTCAAGGCTTGTAGGTCCTCGAACGTTTTGGAGGTGGACAGGTCAAAGAACTTGCACAGGGCGAAATGATAGTGCTTGTTGGAGAGATCGTTCAGCTTGGTCTTTTGCTCAGGATTCTCGCGATTTCGAAGCCCATATTGCAAGTATATCGAGGCAAATACCATATGGACCATGACAGCCTCGGCGACAGTGGGCTTGAAGTTAGGGTCATCGTACAGGCGAGTGAGCTAGCATTGTAAGTTGAGTATTTCAAGCAGAAAAGCGAATGCCAAACTTACTATGTTCATGAATGTTGGCTTGTGCAACACGGGGATAAAGGGATACAACATGAGGAAATACCACTCGGCGTACGTGAAAGCATCTGCTCTAGGCGGATAATCGACGTGCAGTTGTGGGTTTACATTTGTACACGATTGCAGGAAGGCCTGAACTGACTTGTTGTACAATGGCGACTTGGCCTGAACGCCTGGTGCTGGCTCGTCCATGTCCGGGGCCTCAAAGAGTCCTAAATCAATCGTGCTGCCAAGTATTGACAGTTTGGTTCCCTTGATGGAGCTGAGCGGAGCTTGGTCTCCGGATACCCCTAGATGAACATCGGCCGTAGTAGACTTGGATCCAAACAAGGTCCTAGCAGCATGCGAGAAGTGTGACCCGGGTTTGTGGTTTTTTATCCATAACGACGGTCCCATCTGTGTCCAATTCTCTAGACCGTCATCAGCGGATGCGTCTTGTATGGGATTGCCTCTCGCATCGTAAGCCACCGTCGCAGGGTAGCCAGGGTTTTGAGGAAAGGCAGGCCTTGCATATGGTTTTACTTCGATGCCCTTTGTATCCAGTAACTTTTCGAGATCGCGAATGTGGTTAAGCATGTCCGTCTTCTCGCGTTCGAGCTCTTGCATGTACCCTCGTCGCTCGGTCCGGCCTGTTACTCGATCCGTCACATAGCACTCGAGGTTCTGGTTGATGCAGTGGGAGCATCCTTCTGGTAGAGCATCGCACCGGATTTTGCGAACCTTGCAACGATCACATGCCTAGAGGAGTGTCAAGTCAGCCACGCGTTGTCGGAATGGGCGCAGGCGCGCATTCAAATATTGGATGCGCGCTGCAAACAGTCAAGTAGCACAATGCGACTCTTGATGGTACTTACTTGACCGGTCCTAGTGTAGGACGACAGCTTGCTCTTGACAACACTGGAGAAGTCGTTCGGGGTGCCGCCGCGATCCAGCCTGGGCAGCTTGCATTTTGCAGCAGCTTGGCCGTCTGCGCCGTCGATCTCAGACTCTCCGGGCCTCTTGGGCGGCCGCCCTGGAGGCATGTCTCGTGGGTGGTGGATTTGCCTACCAACGCGCGCGTCTGCGAGTTGCCCCCCCAAGATCAGACCCAGCGTGATTACCAAATCAAACCCTGCTATTTCGAATGCCGTCGACGGCTCGTCCAGTCACTCGCTGAACTCACTCAGCTCGCCCAGCTCCAGTTGGCCCAACGCGACAAGGCAATGGAGCTTGCCGGGCAGAGCGCGGGCGTGGTAAGCTTAGTCCCAAGGGCGGTTTTGGCGAGCTGGTTGCTACTTGGGGATGGATAGGCACTGGCGGGCGATGGGGGGGTGGACGGTATTTGCCGGTCGGCGGGTTGGTAAGTGAGCGGTGGTGGAATTTGCCGTGTTTATGAGACTGGTGTGCCAGGTGGGATAACAAGGTATGTATATCGTAGAAGTGATAGTACCGGTCGTGTAGTATGTAGTAATCGAAAAGAAGAAACAATAATCGATCTCTTACGATTTTCCACTGCGTTTCCCCTGCAAATAGGGTAAAAGAAGCACTCTTGCAAGTATACTAGAAACAGGGTAGTTGATTTGCAACCGAGACGCAAGAGAATTAGACGAACGGCAATTGACGAATTGTTCCACCTCGCAAAGCAACGCCACGTTCTCGAGCGATGGCTTTTTTTTTTTTTTTTTTTGTCCCTTCCCTCTTCTCTCTGACCCCTTCCCTCTCTGGTTTTGGTCAGCGGCCCCCCTGGACCCTTTTTTGGGTAATGTTGGGGAAACAGACAGTGATCAAAAAAATGCACCTGACACAGAGAGACCCTGGCTGGAGCTCCAGATCCACGTAACGGCCCTTAGCCAGAGGGAAGCGCAACGCCCGCGATACGATGTGGTTCCACCGCCCGCGGTGGACAGGGGGAGCAGAGCCCCCCAAGCAAAGGCGCGGCGCTGAAATCGAGCCGAAGCAGCAAAACTTGCAAGACGGTTGCTGGAATTGGACCGATCCAATGCAGCAGGAGTCAGACGCAAGACGCGCCCCCTGGACGGCGCAAATCAGCTTGTCCTCAAAATAGCTGGTGATCGATCGAAGGAGACGAGTCAGGTCAGGTCAGGACTGTGCCATAGGCGAGCCTTCGATGATCAGAACTTGTTCCAGCTTACTCATCGAGCCACCTAAAAAGAAGATCTTGGCAGGCTGTTTGCTGGCCTGGGTAAAGATCAGAGGTCACCATCTCCAAGAAAAGACCCGGGTGCTGTACGCGCACCAGCGATGAGGAAGATGCCGACAGTAAATACTTGATAGTCGTTCACTTTATTTGGATTACCTTTGCCTGTCAGGCGGCGGCTTGCCTACCTTAGTTAATGATGCAGCAGAAGTCTGCCGCGATCCAGTCTAGAAGGAAACGATTGCCTTAAGGTTTAGGTAGGCGGGCAAGCTTTAAAGTGTCTGTCTGCCGCGCAGCTGCCATGTATGTCGATTGCCGAGCACTAAGGTAAGGTGGGAGGATCATCGCCTTGGGCACAGAGAAACATGCAGATATCCACAGATCAAGAGTTACCTTTGTCTAATTCCTTGGCACCATGTTTATTTCTGCTACTTTTTGATGGTTATCTAGACTACTGTCTAGGTCAGAAAGGTTCAAAAGGAATTGCTTCAGTCAGATAGATTTTGATGCGGGCTCCAAATCCACTTAAGTGAAAGCCGGTGTTTTGCACTCCGTGGCAATCATATAATAGCCAAACTGTACTCTGTAGAGCCGTCTTGGAGTCTCTTGCGATATTGGCAGTGTCTTTTGAGTAACCCTCTCAGGCAAAGCCGTCAATTATCAAGCCAGGCTATTACTGGTTTGCATTGTGGTGTTTATATATGCAACAAACTTGAGGACAAAGAGCCACGGACTGTCAGCAAAGGCTGGAGCTGTAGAAAGCAGACAAGTCCCACGGGTATCTATATCCTTACCTCCAACCGTTGTGACACGATTATGGTGCCAAATGACTACACCGGAAACACTTGATCGCCCATACTTGCGAATCTTGGCAGCCAAATGGAAAGAAAAATGAAATCCAGGCTCTTTGCGCTTACGGTAGTAGCCCCGCATAGTATGACCCGCATGGTTCTTATTCATGTACATTAAAATACGGGCCGATGTGATGGTCCCGCCGGTTCATAAATTTCCATAGTCAATTGATCATCGGCGCAGCTCCGTTTTTAAGCCTCACATGGTGTGTGTACATTACTTGATGTATGTAAGCAATTATTTACTACACAACTTCCACCTTGTTTGAGTGCACATGGCATAATCTTTCAATAACGGCATGAAGTGCGTTGTTTGTAGGTTGAAGTCACTGCACAATGCAACAGAGTTTGCATAACTGGATTTTAAGCAAAATGTTATCACGAGTTCGAGACTCTCGTAGAACAAACTATGAAGACGCCTGGAGAAACGTTGGCATTGTAGCAGAAACGGTAAATTATTCATGTTGGCAGAGCGTGATGCAAGAATGTGCGCCCGCCTCGGTCGGGTCCGGGCCGTCTTCAGAAAAGGAGACAGGAGATCGATGATCGCCAGATTTCCAGCCCGCCAGCCTGCCCCGGAATCTACGGCTTCGTGGCAGCAGTCTTGGTGTCAGGGGGCTTGCCTTAGACGACGCCTCGCTGGAGTCAGTATTGGTTCGTGGCTACCCCTTGGAGTTGTTTGCAATGTGCATTATCATAAGTAGTACTACCTTTATCTGTAAGTTGATGAGGTGAGCCATAGTGGCGCCCCGCATGATCAAATGATGTATACCTGTACCTGTATTCATCAACAGATCAGATGGTGGTCAAGCAACCATGTCACGCTTGAGTCTATTCCAACCTTTTGCAGTATGCAATCAGGCAATGCGGACGAGATTCTTTGCCGCCTTAACAAGCCGCTTTTGTGCAGCTTTGACGGAAATTCTAATCACATTCAAGGTCTCTCGTCTCACAAAGCTGACTTCTCACTCGACTCCTCTTCGGGCACGCCGTATGTGGGTGTCATACTATCCATCTTCCACTTATACTCGCAGAAATTTCAGATCCTTGGCCGCACGATACTTTCACAAGACGAAGCTTGAGAGGATCAGAGGCACGAAGGCGCACATTGGACCAGTCTCAATGTGATCTGATGGCAGCATATAATATTGGACCTCTCTTGTTACTTTACTGCTAAAATTGTCATTTCCACCTAATCTACGCATTCCAGTCCGACCTAGATGTCAAATTTCTGACCAACAAGCTCTTCGCTCAAACGCCATAGTCGTTGGGCGTTTTGGGCGTCTGTGGCATAGTCCAGCGCCTCCGAGATCTGGCAATCTTTGACATACGCGCCGCTCTTTCCGTCAAAAGCAGGGTCCAGAACGGCAGCAAGCTCAGTCGCGGCTCCTCCTGATGCAGTCTTGAATGTAGCTGGGTCGAGCGGGGGGAATGAATCCCACCCATTATTGCGCTTCGCAATTGCTGGGATATCACCAAGCGACTCGATGTCCAGATGAGTCGCTAGGCCGGTGGTCAAGATGCCTCCGGGGTGTACGGCAAAGGCCTTGATGCCCTTGTCGGCCAGCCGGCGGGCCAGCTCTACCGAGAAGAGAATGTTGGCCGTCTTGCTCTGGCCATATGCAGTCCAGGGCTCGTACTCTTTGCCGTTGGAGAAGTTGTAGTCGTCAAAGCGGAACGGACCAACGCGGTGGCCCCGGCTGGTGACATTGACGATGCGAGATCCGGCGCCGGCAGCAAGAACCTTTGGGAAGATGATGCTCGTTAGGAGAAAGTGGCCAAGATGGTTCGAGGAGAGCTGTAGCTCGTACCCCTGCTTGTCCTTTGTGTACTCTTTTACCGCCATAACGCCCGCATTGTTGAGGATCACATCAATCTTGGTAATGTCCTTGTTTTCGAGAATCTCGGCGCCGGCCTTCCTGACCGAGTCAAAGTCTGACAGCTCGCACTGCACAAAGGTGGCCTTGACGTTGGGATTGGCTGCCGCGATCTCCTCGATCACGGGGTCGACCTTTGCCTTGGAGCGTCCCACGAGGATGATGTGCTCAGGTCCAGCTCGGGCAAGAGCGATTGCTGCTGTAGCTCCAAGACCATTGGCACTTGTGCCAGTGATGAGAAAGGTACGGCCTTGAATTCTGGAGGAGAATGCCTCAACGACCTCTTCGCTGGTTGTTTTGTTGCCGAATGAAGACATATTGAGCTTGTTGTTTTGAATATCGTGACTCAAGTGTCAAGTGTTCGTAGTTGTTCTAGTGAAGTGGAGAGTCGGGGATGATGCTTCTTTTGATAAGTAGTGTTGATGCTTTGTCTTGTTTGTGCCTTCTCTCGTGGGCTCCAATTCGACAGATTCCCTCGCCTTTATATATTCAGAGGATGCCATCTTTGCATAACGGATTTCGGGTATAGCAAGATAACTCCTCTTCTTGCCAGGTACAGCCCGGCCGTGATGTTTGAGCATTTGGAAATAATACAGACCTTGAGTGAATACTCTCCAGTCTAGGTTAGCCGGAGATGCATGTGAGCCAGATGCATAAGTCGTTTGTCGAATCACCGTTGACTAAAGAATGTTGGCCTACACCTTCGCCGATGGTAACGCCGACGCTGATGATTGGACAATAAGACTGGAGTACAGACAATCGTCTTGGCAGAGAATGGACGGCGGAAATAAGCCAAATTCCGCCGTTACTTTGCCGGAATTTGTGAACAACATTGTTTTAACTAAGTAAACATTCTGTACTGCGGCCGCTATTGATCTCTTCATCTTTGTTCATGCCGATGCTATTTGGGATGGTTGCGCAGTTAAGCCAGTCAGGCCACACAGTAGAGGCAACCTGGAAAGCGCCAAGTCGGAGAAATGACAAGGGATCTCCTCAGATACAGACATGAACCCGATCCCTCGTGGAAGGCGCTCGCACAGCTCATCAAAGGTCAGACTGGTGCAGAATAGATAGATAGGCTTTAGCATGGCCTATGATCAGACGTTTTCAACTCACGGCACAGCTACCTATCTGGTGTACGGAGTATGTTTGGGCAGAAGAGTATTACCTTGCAACTTCAAGTTATGGTTTCATTACCAGCGTGATTGCCCAACCTGATGGCCTTGAATCGGATATTATTTGTAGTGTCCGCTGCCGATGCGGAACTTTGGAATCAAGACCGGATCGCATTCAAAGAATTCAGGTGCCTGGTGCGAAGGTTCATTAAATCAGCCAAGCCAGACGATAAGTGCATCGCCCACAAGATATTCTGGTGCTGTCTGGCTGTACTACTTGTCCCTGGAGTTTGACGAACAGGTAAATGGCCAAGGGCCTTTGAGCTAGCCAATCGTGGCCACGACCCCGCCATGATTGGCTCACTAGAGGAGTGCCGCTATCTGGAGTCAAGCCACCATGGCCTTCGTCATAGGCCATATGAAATCTGGGTATTTCAAGGCATCAGTGTTTTCTGCTTGCTTGATGCATTGGAGACTGTGGCGAAGCTTGGGTCAAACGAGAGATAGGCGTAGAGGGAGCCAATCAGTCGTTGATTTGCAAGGGTAAAGGGTTCTCTTGTCAATGTCGATTCACAGAGTATGTACACAATACTGTTGTAGTAATCATTCAGCTGGGTCTCCGTGTCGCAATCGCCCTTTTCCACTTTGCGTTAGACACGGATCCTCCCACCTCCAACAAAGAGCCGGAGCTGGGCCATTCTGGACCCCACGTCATTCTAGCATCGCCCACCATAAGATCCCTTGAGTATTCACAGCAAGCAGGGAAGCAAGCTTAAGCGCCCCTCCATTGCCTACCCCATCACGAAACACTGCAAAACAAAACAGCTCTATACTGGATCGGTATTCTGTCTCCAGAAAGACCAGAATCCTTCCTAAATATAGCTCCTTCTGCATTTTCCCACATCACCATATCGCAGTTCCACCCATGTCAATTTGTGCTACCAACAAGCACTTCATGTGAGATCCTGCGCAATACCTCTACTCTCGATACTCCGACGAGAGAGAGAAATACAGTAGTCGCCCACGTCCCGCAACACTCTGCTATACACGGATCATCGCCTCCAGTGCAGAACAGTCCTGGAGCTTCTCACTCCCAGTAAAGCGCACTCGCCGCCATGTCGGTCCTAGAGTCAAAGAGGGCCCAGGCGAGCAGTGGAAGCGCCCACGAAACCGAACAGCTACCGGACTACGATGATACCCTCTCGATTGCCGTATCCGATGGCTTCCAAGCAGGAACGGCACTTCCAGACCTGCCAGAGCTAGGAGCTGAAGAGGAAGTCCCGCCAGCCTACAGCGAGGTCCACGATCGTCTTTCTCTACATCAAGCTGGATTCGACGCCGGCGCTACCATCACGGGTGAGTTGCAAGGGATCTTTCTCCTGGGTGTCCCTGCCCAGCTAGTCATAGCAACTGCTAATTTTCGTGGTGCCACAAAGACGATGGCCGAGTCAACATCAACATCAATCAAACGAGCAGGCAACTGGCCGATATCATCGCACCAACTCTACGAAACCAGCTCACTCAAGATGCCAAGCTTGCCGTAGAGCCTCTTCCTCCCGCATATATCCCCCCCAGCCTGGGTGGTCAACCAGGCCAAACGCCACCTCCCAAGTTGAACGTCGTGATACAGATTGTAGGATCGCGTGGAGATGTGCAACCCTTTGTCTCGCTGGGCCAAGTGCTCAAAAATACCTATGGCCATCGGGTTCGAGTTGCGACGCACCCCACGTTTAAGAATTTCGTCGAGGAAAATGGATTGGAATTCTTCAGTATCGGGGGTGATCCAGCTGAGCTCATGGCTTTCATGGTGAAGAATCCGGGACTTATGCCAGGCTTTGATGCGGTCAAGAATGGCGAAGTCACTAAACGCCGCAAGGGGATTGAACAGATCGTCTGGGGCTGCTGGAGATCATGCATTGAGGCTGGCGATGGCTTGGGCCCTGCACCACGACTTGAACGCAGACAGAATGCCTCCAACGACACAGAGACCATGTTCATGGATCCGGTGCATAAGCCTTTTGTTGCAGACGCCATTATTGCGAACCCGCCCAGCTTTGCCCACATTCATGTTGCCGAGAAGTTGGGGATCCCGCTTCATCTCATGTTCACCATGCCATGGTCGCCAACGAGAGCCTTCCCACAACCTCTGGCCAATATTCAATCGTCAAACACTGATCCCGTGACGACAAACTATGTCTCATATGCTCTGGTGGAGATGATGACATGGCAGGGTTTGGGCGATGTCATCAATCGCTTCCGCACCAAGATACTCGATTTGGACCCCCTCTCTCTCATTTGGGCCCCCGGAGTGCTCACTCGTCTTCGGATCCCCTACACTTATTGTTGGTCTCCGGCCTTGATTCCCAAGCCAAACGATTGGGGCAATCATATTGACATTGCTGGATTCTACTTTCTCAATTTGGCATCCAATTACTCACCTGAGCCTGAGCTTGCTGCCTTCCTAGAGGCTGGACCGCCTCCGGTGTACATTGGCTTTGGCTCGATCGTGGTTGACGACCCTGATGGTCTGACTAAGAAAATATTTGACGCAGTCGCATCCACTGGCGTTCGAGCCCTCGTATCCAAAGGATGGGGCGGGCTTGGAGCGGATTCCATGGGCATTCCTGATGGAGTTTTCATGCTCGGCAATTGTCCTCACGACTGGCTCTTCCAACATGTGTCGGCGGTATGTCATCATGGAGGTGCTGGTACCACGGCAGCTGGAATCAATGCCGGAAAACCGACGATTGTCGTGCCCTTCTTTGGCGACCAACCGTTCTGGGGTGCCATGGTGGCCAAGGCGGGTGCCGGACCGGAGCCTATCCCCTACAAGAATCTCAGCGCTGAAAATCTCGCCGAGGCAATTAAGACTGCGCTGAAACCAGAAACACTGGAAAGAGCAAGAGAACTAGGTGAAAAGATCAGAGAGGAAAAGGGATCAGACGTGGGAGGTCAGAGCTTCCACCAACATCTGAATGTTGACGAAATTCGCTGTGCTGTTGCTCCCAGCCGCGTAGCTGTATGGCGTGTGCGAAGATCAAAGGTTCGGTTAAGTGCTCTTGCTGCTGCCGCACTCGTTGAAAGTGGTTTCATTCAGTACTCTGACCTAAAGCTGTAAGCATGAAAAGACTTCAATTGCTTGAATTGTACCTTCTAATCATATACTAGATTTCGATCAAGGGAGTACAATACGGAAGAAGAGCCCTGGGATCCTGTCTCGGCCGTCACATCTGCTCTTCTCGGAGATATTGGCAGCATTGGAATGGCTGTAGCCGATTTCCCGCGGGACGTATTCAAAGCAGCCGTGGGACCGAAAAAGAGCCAAGGAACATCTGACATTGCTGGCAAATCTTCTAGTGCTGCGGCATCCCAAACTGATTTGCCGTCCGAGAAGGATTCGAGCGATGCGGCAGCCGTTACTCCTGGTACGCCTGGTACTCCTGGGACACCTGACCCGCATATCGACCGAAAGTTAGTGGCTTCACCTGGACCTGCGAATGAGAGCACGACCAGTTTGGTGCCGTCTATCTCGGCTGCTTCTGCAGTTTCTGCAAAGTCCAACGCTGCGGCGGAGCGTCCAGCGAATCCAAAGCGAGAGCCATCTGAGACCCCAAGCATGAATGACAACTTGGAGAGGGCACTTGGTGCCGGGAAGAGTATTTCAAATATTGTCACTACCGGCGTAAAATCCCCAATGAACTTTTGCATGGGCCTTGCAAGAGGATTCAGAAATGCGCCAAAGTTGTACAATGATGAGACAGTCCGCAGACCCGAGAAGGTCACTAGTTTTGAGACCGGCTTGAAGGTTGCAGGGAAAGAGTTTGGACTTGGTCTGTACGATGGAATCTCGGGTCTGGTCACACAACCTATTCGTGGAGCACAGAAGGAGGGCGGCATGGGTTTCCTGAAAGGATTTGGCAAAGGCATTGGAGGGCTTATACTGAAGCCAGCAGCCGGTAAGTTTACTGCTGAACAGAGTTTAATGGCCGATACTGACAAAGCTGGCAGGAGCCTGGTCTGTTCCAGCCTATGCAATGGCTGGTATCCACGCAGAAATCCGGAGTCTATTCGCCCAGAGCGCTGAGAACTATATTGTCGCATCGCGTATCGCCCAAGGTAAAGAAGACTACGAAAACTCAACATATGCGGAAAGAGACGATATTGAGAAGCGCTGGCTCGCGACTCGTGACTCGCTGAAATCTTATTATACGTGGAGGCAGAAAGAGAAGGGCAAGGGGCGAGATTCATCTCCTCGACGCCCGTTCCCGACTGCTGCTGAAGGAGCTTCTTCTGCGAATAGTTTGGCTATTCCTACTGAAGCTCCGAAAACTGGATGGCGCCACACAAGAAACCTGTCTTTTGACGAACGGAAACGCCTTCAAGACCAGAAAAAGGCTTGGGTGCGCAGACAAGCCGCTGCCGCTGTCGGCTTAGCTTCAGGGGCTCATGTTACCGAGGATGTCACCGCTGCTCGGCTCGCAAGCAGGGAAGATGCACAAGACCCCGAGTTCGAACAGGCGATCCAAACTGCGGTTCGTGAAACGTCTAGTGGAGATGCAGTTGAAGATGCGAGAATCGAGCAGGCCATTCGATCCAGTGTTCGAGAACTCCGTCGAAGATCTACGGTGTCACTGAAATCAACGGTTTCGAACCAGTCAACTGAACCACGAAGTCAATCTTCAGATGTCGGATCTGAAAGGAATTCATCAAACACATCGCACTATGGATTTCCCTCAGAATTGAAGGGACAAGTGCCGTTCTCACCTGATGATTTTGATGATATCACAGATGAGGAGTACCAGGCATTGATTGAGCAGGCTGTGCAGCTCAGCATTGCAGAGGACCACAGGAAGTCGCAGCAAGTACAAGGTGTTCTTGGACGGGGCGCTGATGACGACGACGACGACTTCCGACAAGCGCTTCAGCGTTCTCAGACAGATAATGTCGCAACTACTACTCACGACGATGGGGAACTCCGCAAAGCTATCGAGGCATCGGAAGCAGAGCATGCTGCTCGTCTCAAGCAAGGGCATAATGGCCACGACGACGATGACGAAGAGCTCAAGAAGGCGATAGAAGCGTCGCAGGCAACCGAGACACAAGCAGCTCCTGGTGCCGAAGACGAGGAAGAGTTCAGACGAGCACTGGAGGCATCAGAAAAGGAGCATCAAGAAGAGCTCGCACGAGCCAAAGCCAGCAAGACTGAGGAAGATATAGTCATGGAATATGTCAAGAAACAAAGTCTGGCAGAAGCTCAATTCCAACCAAAGGGGAAGGGCAAAGATTCCTCGAATCATGATGACGATGATGAGGAACTCAAGAGGGCAATTGAGGAGAGCATGAGAGCCACGGGTAAGGCCGGTGAGAGTTCGGGATCCGGCTCGGGTACAACCTCAACACCAAGAACATGAGTTGGCGACATGATTTACGATATACCCTGAAAGAACCATCAAATACAATTTGAACACGTGAACAGCAGTACCAAGTATGATCCCATAGCACCAATACACAAAGTAACAGTACAACACTACATTGACTTTACGGAGCTATTGGTCCTTTCCTTGGATCAAGAGCCTCAGAAACAGTCCGAGCTCGAATCAATGACCTAAGTGAAGCTCTTAGCGCTCTCGTTGACCTGTTGATCGTCTATGATCTAGGCTTGACTAGAGCCGTGCACTGAAAGGAAAAAGCAAACACAATCCAGCCTCCTAAAGTATCGCAGACAAACTTGCATAAATGACTGCAGGAACAAAATCGACGGATTATCTGGCAAATCGCCCGATTCGGCCGTCATGATGAGACTATACGGTTACCGGATCGCTGACGGGATCATACAGTTGCAGTAGTCGCTTATTTAACGTTTTCTGACTTGGCTAGCCTTAAGCGCCGGACCGTTCTCCTTTGACATACCCGCTCGTCCTGGGGAAAAAGCACGCCAGCTTTTTGGTAATGATTCAAGAAGACGTCATGGAACGGCGGTCGAGGCGTCATGCAATTATTGAAAACCTCTTTACGCGTGCAAGAGAACGCGACTTGATCCAACAAAGCAATGACGGTGCAACGTTTCGATTGGCTGGAAAGGAGTGACGAAATGTGTTCATGAATGGAATGAGAATCAAAGAATGAATGGCTGGACTCGAGGCGTATCATACTATAATGCGGCAGACAGATAAAAACGATATAATCATGACTCGATGATATAAACTGGAAGCATTTCCTGTCACTCGCATTACTTTTGTCTTCTCAATGCAAATTACCATCTGTACACAAACAACCAAAAACCTCTTCGCAAGTTGATCCAAATTTCTGTTTCTCCAAAATATACCTCATTATGTCTTCCTACGAAAACGAAGTCCCCAGCGACAACTCCTACGTCTCTCGTCCGGGCCACAAGAACGAGGCCCTTGGCGTCGTCTCCGATGAGACCAAGATTGAGGACCCAGTTGACTCCAGAACCGCCGATAGCGACGAACAGCTAGGTATGTGGTTACTGCTTCCCTCCCACAATGGTCACATCAAAATCTCCTTAAACAATAATACATGTAAACATGTTCAATGACAACGATACTAATCCTATTTGTTAGAACGAGACGACAAGGAAGCGATCAATAAAGATAATATCATCAACGAGCGTACGCGCCACGCGAAGCCAGAGGGTAGCTATCAAGAGCCTGGTGACGAGGAGGGTCTTCCCACCGACTCGGGACGCAGCCAGGGCGCCTACTAAATTATCACAACGCATCGTGGCCGAGGCTAGACGTGTTGCCATTGTATAATAGCGAGTGATTCGATGAATGAATAATTAACTTTACACACTATCAATTACCAATTCATCGTGATACACTTTCATCTCTGTACTGTTCCTTCACTGAGCTACTATCCTCCACATTAGAAGAGTGTATATATTGATCGGAAGTAGAAAACTACACGCTTGTAACGCATCACGCTTGCCAAGTCTACAACACAAGTACATTGATCTTTTCACTTTGAATAGTATTTCATGCGTTGATAGCGTGCAGTCATGACTCTTTGCGGTAGGTATACTAATGTTTACAATGAGTAACAAGATGAACATCTAAATACACAAGCTACATTGCCGGGGAGGTCATTACAGCCTCGTATATTGGTCAAGAACCAGAGGGCCTCGTTATACATGCTACATTGAATCACAGGGTGCATGGACGTCACGCAAGACTCGCTTCTGACGTTCCAAGCAAGTTATTTTTACTTGTCTTCGAGTCATTAAAGTAACCTCGTCGTCGTCTCAGATGACTCAATTTCAGAAAGAGCAGTCTTTCGATTTCAAACGCTGCCGAAAAAAGGCGGTATGGACTACTGGATTGGCTCTGTCTCGTGTACTTTATTTCTTTTGCGAGCCCATGGAAAACTGCTTTAGCCTCATGGTACGAAATCTATAAGACACTATGAGGACTTCAAGAACTAAAGTCATCAAGTCTATCGTCAATTATCGATAAACATACGCGGTTTATAGTGTACCGACATGTCGATAGACTGACAGAGAGTATTTGGACTTTGGTCAGGAAGCGTCATGGATGATGGCAGTAATAGAATGTGTTGGCCACGCAGTCTCAGTGCATGATATGCCACGCAAGTATAGTCAACGAAAAGAACCAAGGTTATCTGCAGCGATATATGGAAATCACTGAATCCAATCCCGATGTTGCTGCGTCTCACGAGCTGCACGAAGCCGAGTAAACCATGTTGTACGACACGTCACGTCCTCTTTCTTTCGCCTTCCCGATCCTGCAGCCGAATCGTCCAACGTTGCCCTTGCAAAAGGTCCATTGGAGGGCCTCCCCGGGGAGAACGTCATGTCCGACCGACAGGCCTCGCAACTTCCCACAGGACGACCTCGAGATCCGGGTAACCGGGCCCTCTCTTCGCGGGCCGCTTTCCTGCAACTAGAATACTCGATTAGATTAAACTCACCGCTAGATCCGTGTTGTGTCACGGTTTCCCACGCATGCCTTGGACGGAGGACATGGACGAAAGGGGCAGCATTGTTGCGCTTGGCGGGAAGATTACAAAAGAACAGACTCCCAGAGTTGCCCCAATGAGTTGTCAGGATCTTCTCATCTCCTTATATCGCCTCGCAATGTTGTCCCTCCAATCGCTTGCCGCATTGGTATGCAATGTCATCGTCCACCTGCTGTTTCTGAATGGAGTTGCTCCTTTGCTGCTTCGGAGCACAGTGGTGGCCGCCTTGTCCGTCTCGCATACTCAGTCCTCTCGCCTGCTTGAAGCACGCGCAAACGAGTCCTGCCGGGACCCTTTGGTGCGCACAGAATGGTACATCAACTTTTCCAACCAAGTCATGTTTCTGATATTTACCAAATTCATTGATAGGCGCAGAATGTCGGCAAATCAACAAGACTCCTATATTGCCGCATTAAAGTGCATGCTAGAAAAACCAGCAGAGGAGTACCCCGTCGTCCCAGCTGCAAGTAACCGCTATGAAGATTTCGTGGCAGCACACATATTCAGTGTCTGGAATGCGCACTATGTGGTAAGAGCATCAACTGGGTCAAGTCATCGCTGTTATGAAGGCACAGGATCTGACAACAACCCTATCAGGGAGCCTTTTATCCTTGGCATAGATGGTTCTTGTTTCACTTTGAGAAAGAGCTTCAGTCGTGCGGGTTCCAGGGAGGGCTACCGTACTGGGACTGGACACTCGACACGACCAGCGAGCAGAAATTCCTGGGCTCTCCCATTTTTGATACCGTCCGAGGCTTTGGCGGCAATGGAGAGTACGTGCCGACGAACCAGCTGACGCCAGCGCCGACGATGCTCCTCGCTTCTCGGCCAAAATTATTGGCGGCCAATCGAACGGGCGGCGGCTGCCTCGTCGATGGCCCCTTTTCCGGCTTGTCGTCGGAGCTGGGCCCGCGGGATAACCTCAAGAAGATGGGACGACATTGTGTCACCCGCGATCTAGGATACGCGTACATGTGGAACACGACCGACCTGAACCTCGTGAACACCGCGATGAAGTTCCCAAACTTCGGCCTCTATGGGAACAAGACCGAGTTCTCGTACCACGCGGGCGGCCATTGGGCTATTGGCGGTGAATATGCGACAATGAGCGACATGTGGGCTTCTCGTAAGTTTATATGGGCGCAACATTTGAGAAAGCAAAGGGTATGAGGCAGACACTGATTGCATCCAGCGTTGGATCCCATCTTTTTTCTTCACCACTCCAATCTCGACCGTGCTTGGTGGTCCTGGGAGACTCGGGACCTTGATGTTCGCGTAGACGACATTTCTGGTCCTCTATTTACCCAAGATTATCACAATAAGGAAGGAGGCAACTATACCATCGATTCGATCATCCGGCTCGGCGTCACCAGTCCAGTGGAAGTTAGGATTGGGGACATTATGCACATACAGCAAGGACCGTTGTGCTACACATATGATCAACTCTATTAGGAAAAGCTGTCTCGGCAGAAGTACCATATTGAAGATTGGCAGGTAAAAATGTTTTGGGGGATCCGGGGTAGGATCTTTTCTTGTTTTACACGCTTTTCTGTTCTTGGAAGCCGGTTCGTTAAACGTTCAGCCCTACTATTTTCGATAGTCAACATATAGCCAAATAGCCGTCTTGTTCAATTAATAAAAAAGGACGACGATTCTTTCCTGTTCTCCGTTTTCGCTTGCGATGCTGAGGTATCATTACTACCACATGACCTGGTCTGAGCTGATTGTGAAGGGCGATCGGCAATGCCTGATGTGGGCGAGAAACCGGGGGACGAGACTGTAGATCTTTTCTCGCATGGCTTTTTTCTCTCTCTCTCACTGACCACACTGGGGCCACAGCAGGGTCGCCATGACTTTCTTTTTCGTCTTTATCCAGCTATTGAGGCAACATGTGCTCTGTGAGGCTTAAAAAACAAGACTTGGCTTGAATCCAAAGTACGTTCTATAGGGCTGACAAGCAATAATTCAGGCATGGTCATCAGTCTGTGCGATCAACATAGAGTCAAAGCCCACCAAAGCCCACGGCCGCGATCAACTACCACTTGATGGGTTTGCTTTGCACACGGCGGATCGTGCAGTATCCGGACTCCGTACACAAACTAGTATCAACTTGGGGGCACTAACATGTTGACTGTTGAAATGCGTTGGGCACGTCGGTACCGGTTATTCGCAAGTGCCGCAATAGCTGATCACGATAGTGTGCGAAGATCATTTCCAGTGAGGCTAGAGACTATCGAATCAGCTAGGTCAAGCCCCATTATCCGCACGCCGCACGTTATGTACTGATGGGGGGGTTTAGAGTGACTTTTGCCCGGATGCAAGCAAAGCCTGGCAGGTCGAGAACAGAGAGAGAAGAAAAGAGACGACGGTCCGGTCAAAAAGGTGCCAAGAAAACCAGACGGCGCGGCGATAAAATTCTAGTGTACAATATAGACATTCCTTACTCGTGAAGAGGACCGCTTAGACTATGACATGAATCTTGCCTGGATAAAAGATCAGATGCAAGTGCGTTTTTCTACCTTTCTAGCTTTCTAGTGTACGGAATAGTGCTAGGCCCCAGTAAATCCTTCGGCAGGGCGTCTCCGTGGCTAAATCTGCCCCAAAACCACCATCGGCAGAGGCGCTGGCGAACTCCGATATGGTGAATGATTTATTAGCAGGTATTGTAGTGCTATTTTTTTTATTTTATTTTTTAATTGGCCATATTCTTGATATTCTCTCCTTTGACCAACCGTATCTCAATGACGTAGTATTACCCAGCAAAAGGACACATGGTAGTGAAGCTTATAGCACAGGGCCTCTGTTGGCTTTGATGCTCCTTTGCAAGTGGATTTGATTGACTGCGCACGTAGCAATCGCTTGCGACACTTTGACTTTCTCAGGTGAATGGACCTCATTGTGTCCTGCTTGGGATCTCTTCAATTCGGCTGCTTTTGCTTTTCAAATTCAGATCTTTTGCCCCCAACGGCACGACGACGCCGCCGCCATGACGACTCAAACGTACAGTAGGATTTCGTACTTCTGGCAAAGCCTGCAAGGTAGCATTGGCGCCGGCAATTGGGGAAGGGGTGGCGTTTGGCAGCAGCTAGGGTTACTATTGCCTGGCTCATGGGCGTTTTTGTTCAGTACAAAGTGGATATAAATCAACCGAAATAGAGAAACATAGGCACTAACAGCCACTGGTCAGGGGCAGCGACGACAATGACAGGCTTTGCAATGACCACATACTATCACCGTTTTTTTTTTCTTCTGGTTTGTCTCTTTCGGAAACTTTCTAGAGCCCGAAGAGAAGACACGAAACGGGTTTTTCCCCCTTCTGTACCATGCTATGTAGTTAGGTCAAGTCGACTATATTAGTATCATCGACGGTGCCGTATGAGAAAGCTCACTATGACAGAACAGAGCATAAAGCGACCCAAGCTAAGCTCGACTGGCCCAAGTGCATCGTGGAGCCTTTTGGTGGTGATCCAAGTTGAGATCAAATGGGCATGTCGCGATCGGACCTGTGATCGATTGGCGGCGGAGGAGGCGCCTGCAGGGCATTGGAACTGCCACCCACGGCTGCTAGCCACGATGAGCATGGTCTGCCGGGGGTCGTCTGAACCAGCATCGCCATGAACAACGGGAATAAGTAGTCGGCCTCTTGTGGCTTATATATTCATGGCTGCCATGAATTGAGAGCAGCCGCAATGCAGAGTAATCATAATCAAACAAGCTTGAGCTGTTGAGGACGTATGCAGTGTTACTCATCAGTCATTCTGTGCCCACAACTCATGGCAGTCTGGATTGCTGACATAAGAGGATATTACCGCAGCGGGCCTTTTCATTGACAGATGACAAAAACATGCCGACTAGGAACTAGGGTTGATGAATTCTTGACCGTCCAGGAACGGGATCCATCAGCCATCCACTTCTTGTCCACTGTTGCAGGCGGCCAGGCAACTCAGGAGTTAAGGCCGGCGCAACCTCGATCGGCCTCTGTTGCTACGCTCATCGCCACCTTGTGTATGGCTCGCTTGTGGGCAGACTTCCCGGTTGGGTCTAGCAATCTATTATAGTTGTAGCTTGAGCCAGAAATATCTTCATTTACCTGCAATAATCCGTATGCAGGTGTTCTGCCAAATAGATAACTAAACTTGACTATTCACGGCTCGTTCGGGCCCCCCAAGCGGAACCGAGCGGTGATTGATCCGTATACTGAAACTCACCACGATCGGTCGAGGAGTCTCCTTCGCTTCTGTCTTGATGCAAGAGGGAAAAAAGGATACGGCTGTTGTCTTCATATTACCATCAGAACCCGTTATGCCAAATGAGATTTTTCCATGAGAACCACATATCCCCCCGCAAGGACCCTGGTTATGCCTCGTAAAGACGGCGATTGAGTGACAGGCAAGTGGCTCTTTTGCCCTTGCATGAATGATCTGACCCTTGATATGACCTGAACCGCACCGTAGGTACGGAACAGACAAGTGGTCCCTTGCTTTGCTATTTCGCTCTCGTACGCGCGATGCGCAACAAAAGATGGAATTGACGCAGGTGTCAGTTGCACTCTCTCACTCTTCCTCCCTCCAGGGCCATTAATTAAGCTCTGCTCTCCATCGGAGACATACCACTCACCACCCTAGGACCACCCCGGCCCTCGGCTGCACTCCTATTACCTTGCAGCAAACTGAACAATGCAATCGCCAATTCAGTTGCGCCGGCAATACCGTGGGTTCTGCCAATCCCCAGATTCGAGGTCGGCAACAGTCATTAACAGTCTTCTGCTTTTGGGCAACGGGACAAGGGGTCGGTTCCCTCGGGATAATATACGTTCCACTCAACCTTGACCTTTACTTATTAGTGTCTACGTATTTTACTGCCTCTGCGGCTGAACATGCATGTGAAGATTTTCAATGACATTGAACACCATCTGGCTTGTCACTTCCAGACGTGCCGAGTTGCCAAGACGATACCATCGAGTATATTCCGTAGCAAAAACCTACCTATGTGGCACCGCAAACAAATGCCGAGGCCCGTTGGGCTTTTCTAATAATAATAGGTCATAGTAGCACCATGGCAGTCCGCCGTCCTCCGCCCGCACGCTTCGTCCAGCCAAGTTCTCTCTCTTTTTTTTTTTTTTTTTTTTTTTGGTTTCTCGTCTTTTCTTGGCCGCGCCAATTTCAAACCAAACATAAGCACCAGTGACCGACCGAGCAGTACGTAGTAGCAGGTGCTACTAGAGATTTTCTGCCTACTAGTACGACTATGGCATGTGTTGGACAACGGGAAACAAAAGTCCCCATCCAATTAACCCCGTACGCTTATTCCCAATTAGGCAAATTTGCACGTTGTTCGGAGCCAATAGAGGTCTGATGCGGCCGTGTGTCTTCATGGCGATCTGCATCTTCCTTGCCCCTTCTTGCGCGTCTAAGCTGGGTCGAACTGGACCCGATATTCAGACCCTGTTGACCTGCAGCCCGTGAATAATAGAGAGAGAGAGGGAGAAGAACACACACACAAAGATACTCCATAATAGAGTCTCTAATCCACAAGATCCTCGTCCCCGGTCCGGGCTCAGCGACCAAATTTCTCCGCCCCGCGCTTTGATTGACACGATACGGTAAGAGTAGAGTAAAGAGTTCAGGGCAGCGTAAAATCTTAGTGTGAGATGGTTTGGGCGGGAGGAGAAGAGAAAAAAGAGTGCGTGTAGAGATCCAGTACTCTGATAAACCATGTTTCCCACGTGGTCGATGACTCGTACTGCGAGATCTCTTTCCATCTAAACTAAACTCATCCGTTCTCTATACTAACCAACTAACTACTACTACACTCTTTTCTTCTTTCTAAAACCCCCCCTCCCACGACTATCCTTAATTCCTTTCTTTATGTACTATTCAACTCACCCCTAGTCAATCCTTTCTTTTCCCGCACAAGTACTCCCGTCGTTGGTGGCATAGGGCTCAGTTCCCTTGACAAAAACCGCGCAGGAGTTATACGACCATGTGGGCTTCGATCAGAGTGTTGGTGTTAATGGTGGTGGTGGCGGCTTTTGCAGAGCTGGGTATTGCGGCGGACGCTTCCTCGACGACATCGACTTCGGCATACACGGAGGCCCTTTCACAGTTGCCGACTTGCGCTGTACGTCTTTTTTTCTTGGTGGTGGCCAGCTGGGACATGTCTACGGAATCGGAACGGACATGACTAACATTTCCTTTGCTCACAGTTGAAATGTCTTATTGCGGCGGTCGGCGAATCATCATGTTCAGCAACAGACGTAGCATGCCAATGTACAGACGCAGAGTTCGTCTCAACCGCCGAGTTGTGCGTCATGATGTCATGTACCATTGAGGAATCGCTCGGTAAGTCGAGTCTGGAGAGTTTACAGAGATCTCTCGTCCGAATACTAGGAAGCGGACAAGAGACAATGGGAAGAAGCCTAGGCTAACAAGCATGCCCAGTTGCCAAGAACACCACGCAGACCATGTGCGGTGCGCCTATTCGCGACAAGTCGACAGAGTACACGGTGGTGACCACGGTGCTCATGTCCCTGGCCTGCATCTTTGTGCTCGTGCGCCTGGGGTATCGCCAGTTCTTCACGGCGACCGACCTCGGCCTCGACGACTGGTTCATCCTCCTGACGCTGCTCAACTGCGTGCCCTCGGCCGTCATCAACGTGTCCATGCTGTCCAACTATGGCCTCGGCAAGGATATCTGGACGCTGACCCCCGACGAGATCACCAGTTTTGCCCGCGGCTTCTTCATTATTACTCTGCTGTACTTTTCCGAGGTTTTTGTACTGAAATTGTCCATGTTGTTTTTCTATCTGGTATGGGTCCTCCCTTTCTTGATATAAGTCGTATTTCAATATATACGACAAAAAGGATGGCAAAGAATAAAGCCCGCTAACTCGAACGCCCGCAGCGAATCTTTCCCAGCAGAAGCGTCCGGCGTGTCGTCCTCGGCGCCGTGGCCTTTGACATTCTCTTTGGCGTCGCCTTCATTATCACGGCGCTGCTGCAGTGTCGCCCAATCAGCTACAACTGGACCAACTGGCGTGGAGAGGGCGGCGGCCAGTGTATCGACATCAGTGCCGTGGCCTGGGCCAACGCTGCCGTGAGCATTGCCCTGGATTTGTTCATGTTGGGCATACCCCTTTCGCAGCTGCGTCAACTCAACCTCCACTGGAAGAAGAAGGTTGGCGTCGCCCTGATGTTTTGCGTTGGAACTTTGTAAGTCTTTTTTTCGCCCCTTGTTTCTAAAGCTACCTCGAAGCAGAAACTAACAGGACGGGCAGCGTCACGATTGTCAGCATCATCCGTCTGGCCTCGCTCGTCGAGTTCCGTGAGTCGACAAACCTGACCTGGGACTACTTTGGCGTGGCCTTGTGGTCGACGGTCGAAATCACCGTGGGCATCATCTGCGCGTGCATGCCGGCGATCCGGCTGATCCTGGTGCGCATCGCCCCCAAGGTCTTTGACGTGACCCTGGTGCGGCGGTCCAAGTACTACTACGGCAACCGCAAGTCCAAGAACATTACGGCGTCGCAGGCGGCGCGGTGGAGGGCCAGCACGGCCTGGGACCCCAAGCTGTCCCAGCCCAGCACCGACGCCTCCAAGTCGGCCGCCTCGCGCAACTCGTGGATGCCGCCCAGCGTGCGCCACAGCTGGCGCGTCAGCCGCGGCGACCGCATCATGGCCGACGGCATCCTCTTCTCCCGCGTGGCGCCGCCGCAGGAGCAGCACCTCGACGAGGTTGACGAGGACGACCAGAACCGTCTGGTGGCTTTGGAGGCTATTGGGCCCACCAAGCCGCATTCCGTGGTCCTCATCTCTGGAGGTGTCCGGTCGCCGATTCACAGCTCGCGTGGCCACTCGCCCGACCTAGACGGACCCGCGCATGCGCTGTAAAATACGAAAACGAACAAGGATATTCAAAATTGAGAAAGATTCTCAAGGAAGAGAACGACAAGGTGGAAGAGAACAAGAAAAGAAAGAAAAGACAGACCAACAAAGAAGAAGAGGAAGCAAACCCGACAAGAAAGGCCGGCACGATTATGATCACTTTTGATTCACAGGAATGATACCCCCGGGTGACCACGAAAGAAACACTCACGAGGACACGCACGACAAGGCTTTTTTAATTGAGCAAATAGCAGAATGCTTGCAAATCACCTAGAAACCACATTAGCATATACCATCATTGTCACATTAGAACACTTAGCGAATGACCACAAACACTATAATAATACGTCTTCATCACCACAGTTAGCTGGCTGGCTTTACTTGATTACTTGTGACAATGAACCACCCTAAAGCAATTCTCATTCAGTTGCGAAACCCGAATCCGTTCGACTATACAAAATAATGGCATCTCTTGAGCAGTGGTTAGAAAATTGAGGTCAGGAAAGCCAAGTGTGTACAAGTATTCGTGTAGCATTAGCTCCTCGTTTGTATAAGATAATAATGTGGCCTATATGTTTTCACTGGGTTGAAGATGGAATAAATAATACTCGAGTTTCAACGAGTACTTTCGTATCCCGAGATCTTTGGCGCCCCCCTTTTCACTCAGTCGTTGTAGTTCAAGTCTTGAAATAATATGGGTTCGAGGTGTTCAAGCTCATATCCCTGGGCAACGTCTTTATGCCAACAAGCAAGGTGTTGGAAGAGATAGGCAGACTCATTATGGACAAGACCAATTGAATAATTATCTACTCCTACTACGTGATTAATGGCCGATGTCGAAGAAAAAAGTACGTCTATCAAAGTATGCCTAGGAGCGCGTTGGAGCCCAAGAGCACTTCATTCAGCATCGCAAGACCCAATCCCCCGGATACGTATAGCACAATGGGTCTCGGCCAAATCAACCATGATCTTCGAATCGCTGACTACTTCGTGCTAGAATAGTGATAGTGCCAGCTTGGGATAGTCGCGACCATCCGCCGTCTTTTGACCGCTACCAGGCCAAGTTTTTCTTTTTATAGAATATCCTTTCCAGCACATTCAGCCTCGGGATACGTTACTGAGCCCGAAGCAATAGCACCACATTTCATCGAGTACGTGTACACTGAGATCGAACCGAAGTTGCATGGCGAGCTGAAGTTGTTTCTGCAAATGCTTTTCGTGTTGGTATTGTAAATTTTTTGCAAGAAAAAAAAACAGATCTAGACGCCCGCCGTCATCGAGATCCGGTATGATGATACAAGGGCCTTTTCTTCTTTCCCATCCGCATTACGCCGTCATCGTGCTCAATAATTTGTCCGCTTTCCTATTTCATTCCCGTCTAGCTGGAGAACTTTCGGGTGATCTTGGCAATGACTGGTTCGAGTTATAGATTAGTTCGCTGTCCTCTTTCCAAAGCAGCAAAATTATGGTAGAGAAAAGGTCCTAATTGACCCCTTGGAAGCTCCCCGAATCCAAAGGTAAAGCCAAGAAGGGAAAGGTGTAGGGTAGAGAACGTACTGTGTAAGGCGACAACGCTGAAAATGAAGACGAGAGACAGAACGAGGACGACGACAGGGTCAACCTTGAGGCCGGGCGACTCGTCAGTGTAGAGGCGCAGCATCGTGCTGGTGCTGCCACCGGCGCCGGCGGCCCTCGTGCTGCTGGGGCGGGCATTGGCGATCTTCTCCTTCTGGTCGGCGGCGGCTCGTCGGCGGATGGCGGTCCTGGCACCGCCCGGGGGAGTGGGCGAGGACGGACGGCCAATGCTGGCGCCAGATGCAGGCGCGTTGACGGGAGATGATGCTCTGGGAGAAGACTATAGTTTTGTGGCCTTGTTAGCGATGCTGCCTTCTCTAGGCCTCGGAGAGCCGCGTGTGTCGACATGTGCCCTCCTCATTCTAGTGTTCGTGGCAGGATCGGGTGGGTTCAATCCAATCGCATTGAGGCCAGCGAGGGCCGCAGCTCTGGCCCCGGTGAGTCACGCTGTACGTACCATTGTGGTGTGATTATGAGTGTGTTTTGTTAGAAAAGAGGACAAGAGAAGAGGAAAGCCGTAGAAGAAGACAGATGGGAGAGATGAAACCGCTCGTGTGCTCGATTGACGGACGGGGATGGAACGTGGACGAGGAGCTGGCCTGGGTTCTGGTCTGGAGAAGTGGCTACTACTACTTTCTCTGCTTTACTGTCCTGGCTGCACCTAAATGGGATGGACTAGTACTGGAGGTGTAGTGCACATGTGGCCCCAAGAGCGCTGAAAAGAGACCAGCTCATTCACTAAAACCCTTCCCCCAGCTGCACCCTGAGAAGCTTTGACTTTCTCCAATCAACAGGCGCCAAATGGAGCTCCCTCTCAATTGAGGCCACATTTTGGGAAGGGCGACCCCTGGATTGCCCATCGCCGAAAGGTTTATCCGAGTGCCTCAACCAGGGGTCCAGTCGACCCATCATCTCAATCCAGTACATATCTCCTTGGGGTCTCCGATAAGCGACAATTCAACCATGATTCGGCATCATTTCATATGACCCCCGAGTTCAAGGCTCAACACCAAATCTACGAGGCAAAACCTCACTGCTCTGGGCAACTCCAACATATGCATTCAAGACCAAGTCAACACCATCCTGGAAATTGGAAAATGAACCAAACTGATCATCGACGCGCTGCTGCATTCGCCATCAGCCAGTCAAAAGTCATATTGCCGTTAGGTAATTGAGACGCGCTCGCAGGCCGAATCCATCATTTCCATTGCGCACAACGGCAAATGCACCAAGGTTGGACTCTCGTCACATGTGTAAATATCAACGGCACAAAAATGTCAAAAAATCAACAGATTTATACTCTTTTACTCATTCTCATCAAGTAACATGACATGATTTTCCGCAAATTCATTCTCTGATACAAGCCTCAACGCCTATATTGAACGCAGGACCCAAGACTCCTGTCAGATCCAACCTTAAAAGGGACATGTGTTTGATCATGAGGCCGAGGAAAACAGTGTAGTAGACATCATTATTCACATACGCTGGCTGCCGTTCCTCTCTGAATGGACATCGCGATCAATGTCGAACTCTAAACAATCGCGTCCGGCACTCAGAGAAACTAGTTTTTTTGGAATAGAATCAGATTATAGGCGCATACCCCGAGTAAGGCTGAAGACGGGCAAGATGGCGTCCCGTCTCTTCGGCAAGCCACCCTCCGCCATATGTCTCGCCATAATCTTCTCGTCTACCCCTGGATTTGGGAGGCGTCGCCGCCGCGATCTGGGGAATGCTCTCTCGAGACGCAGCGTGATATTGAATGAGGAAGATATAAATACAAGATGATGCAACTCAGATCAGTGTTTGTTTGATGGATTGTTTTCGTCATCAGTCGTTCATTATATCGAGACATCTAGATAGCATTCGCCATGTTTGGTTCCTACAAGGCTGTGCTGTATGCACTTTGCGCCTCCACGTACGTCACACTCGGACTCGGAACCTTTGATATCAACTCAAAGAATAATGTGGCCGTCTACTATGTGAGATTCTACCTCTTCGCATTAGTGTCTCATGATTTATTAATCCATCATGTAGGGCCAAGGGTACAACCAGAAACCCTTGAACGTCTACTGTCAAGATCCCACCATCGACGTCATCATCTTGTCGTTTGTCTACCTATTCCCGGCACAGGCGAATGGCTTTCCTGGACTTGACCTGGGAAATCAGTGTACAGGAGACACCTACCCAGGTCCGGGCTGGGCTGGCGTCAACGACACATCCAAGAATGCTCTGCACAAGTGTCCCAACATTCAGCGCGACCTGAACTACTGTCGCAAGGTCAGCCCAGACAAGAAGTTTCTGCTGTCGCTGGGAGGAGGCACCGATGGCTATCAGCTCACGGGGGCATCCAATGGTGCCAAATTTGCGACACAGTTGTTCTATCTTTTTGGGCCCCGACAGCAGAATCTCGTCAACAGTGGATATCCGCGACCTTTCGACTACAATAACATTGGCTTCTCGGTCGACGGCTTCGATTTGGACATTGAACACCTTTCCACTGACAATGCGGCCGGCTACAAGGCCCTGGTCACGCAGCTCAAGCGGCTGTTTGGCACGGTGAACCAGAGATTTTACCTCTCGGCCTCACCGGCGTGCTATGTCCCAGACCCCAACAACCAAGACATGCTCTCGACTGTCGCTTTCGATATACTCTTTATCCAGTTTTACGGCTCGTACGAATGCTCCGCTGCGCGCTGGGCCAAGGAGAACCCGGCGTACAAGGTCGGAGGTCCCGTCGCCTGGGCTGGCTTCACCTTTGACAAGTGGACAGACTGGCTGTCCAACACACCGAGCAAGAACGCCCGCCTCTTCCTCGGTCTGCCGGGCTCAAAGGCCGCGGCCGACCCAGGATACGCCATTTCCGTTGCGAGCGCCTCCAACCTTGCCAACGCGTACTACTGCCGGCCCAACTTTGGTGGCATTTCCATTTGGGAGGCAACGACGGCCGACACCTCGATCAGTAAAGGTAAAACTTATTATCAGAATTTGAAAGGCGCGCTCCAGACGGCTTCAAGCAACGCGGCC
Source organism: Pestalotiopsis fici W106-1 (assembly GCF_000516985.1). Classification (NCBI taxonomy): domain Eukaryota; kingdom Fungi; phylum Ascomycota; class Sordariomycetes; order Amphisphaeriales; family Sporocadaceae; genus Pestalotiopsis; species Pestalotiopsis fici. Next base: position 1,373,491 of record NW_006917092.1, on the reverse strand, counting down.
CGTTGTTCGGTAAGTTGTGTTTTTATCTCCAGAAACTCTGAATTGCCATGTGTGTTAACGTCCTCTTGTTCCTTTTACAGACGGACGGTATGGCCATGTTCCCAATTTCAATGGACAACCGCTGCGGTGTGTCTGGTAATACCAATTTTGGCACCGCTTGCCAAAACCAGTGCTGTAGTCAATATGGGTACTGCGGGCAGGGCGACGCGTACTGCGGATTGGGTTCATGCCAGCCTGGTTATGGTAGCTGCGACGAGGATGATGAGTAACGGAAGAATTGACCATTTGCAAAGACGAGATTCAATGGATCATCGAACACATGTTGACTGGGAATATACGCAAAGAAAGTTGTTGGATCTAGGTACGGAATACAATCAACCGCACTAGTAGCTTCAACCTTTTTTCTTTTCCTGTTTGAGCTGAATATACGCCGAGTTCTTTTGGTCAACGGTGCTCTGGCCAGTCTTGAGTGATTATATTGGCAGATTGAAGTTTCCTAGTTTATTATAGCCATGGAACTCGAAGTGCACAACGGCGAAAACTTATAAGGGTGATTCTGTTCAACCACTGTCCATTTTTCTTCACTGTTCGAAGCATGAAACGCCGTAGCACTCAATTGAATACAATGTCATTTCTATCAGGCGAATCTCGAGAATGGCTCATCATCTCAATAGGTAAGTGGCGTGCCATCAAAATTGTAAAAGTTTCCTGATGTTTCAGCTCGCGTGGCCGCATCGATCTTTGCCATCAGAGCTGGGATAATCAATTCCATGGAATGCGGTGCCTGTTCCATACCCCAAAGCTTGGCATTGGCGTTCCCGGATGCCGACTGCACAAAACCGGGGTTCATGACCCATGCAGTCAGCCACGGGTTCTCGAAATGCACTCGTCGGACGAGGTAGTTGAGAGCCGCCTTGCTGGCACCGTAGATGCCAACCTTGACGGGGATCGTGGGTTCCATTTCGGCTATCTGACCGCCGCTCGAGCTGAGAGCTAATAGTTTCGGGGAGTTGCTCGACGTCAGGAGAAGCGGCTGCACGGCCTTGAAGAGGCTCACAAAGGAGAATGTATTGACATTGAAGATTTCGTGCAAGGCCTCGATATTGATGTCATTGACGGAAGCAAAAGCACTGGCCGGGTTGATTCCGGTCACCGCTATAACGATATCCAGCGCAGTGATACCGGCTGCCCTGATGTGGTCAACCGCTTCAGCAGGGTCTGTCTCGGACGTGGCCTCGATCTTGACGACTAGCAGCTTGCTGCCCTCCCCTGGCTTGACATCCTTGAGCGTGGTGCTCTCTGGATTGCGGACAGCCCCAATGACAGTGTGGTTGGGGCGCGATAAATAAGCCTCAGTAAGTGCGCGGCCAATGCCTGCAGTCTATGAGTATTCGACACGAATGCTGGTATTGACTACGGGTATAGGTTCCCGACTACAAAAGCTTGAACTGACCTTGATTGGCACCGGTAATGAGAATAGTAGGCATGTCGATGACGGTCAGACTCAAGAGGAGATGGGGGAAAGAGAATGAATAGAGCATTCACAGAAGACTCGCTTGCTGTTCTCTCTTCACTTTCCGGGGTAATAGCAGATTTGTGAAAGAAGCTTTCTAACCTGAGCCGACTGGGGCTTGAGCTGACGGAGAAGGGCCAGCGATTTGTACGACCAACTCAACAAGAGGCCGACTCACCTCGTCCAGTTCGTTCTACTTTTTTCCAAGTCAGTCCAATACAACCCCACGCCAAGGTCGTAAGTTGCTGATCTGACAATATTTCTTTGCTTACATCCGCCGGCGAGGGGTATACCAAAACAGGGGTCCAAGCATCGCAGTGTGCATACAGGCCTGTTTGTGACAATTATTATTTCTAATGTTTTGCAATGATATCTCGCATGTGATTCTTTGCAAATAGGGCATTACTATGGCAAGCAGGCCTATCTGGGGTGGGCTGGCCCTTTCCCCCTTGAATGCCGCCTCAGCTGGCATTGATGCCGTGACCAACTTCACGTTCAACAATTCATCCAATCCATATGTCAACGTACAGTTCGTAATAGGCACCAGCCAAGATTTGGGGGCGGTTTGGGCATGACCATTGCGAATAACATGGCAGCCGTCGAGAAACCTCCTTTGATGCAAAGTTCCTATCATTTTCGGAAGTTACGAATAACTACAAGACAGTCACACTCCAGGAATGCTTGGGTATACTCCTCACTGCCTCTGGACTACTTGTGATGATGTGCAATGTAGTGCCAAAAATATATGTTCAGGTTACCTGACTTTCTTCAAGTACTATATGGTTCACTCTGACAGTCGAGAACGATGCTTCCATCCGCCGAAAAGCAGTTGAAATATATAATCAGATGGTGAAAGAGCTTCAGGCAGGTATCCCCGACCAGTATTTAGCCTCGCATGTCTGTGTCCAGCCGGTCCCACGTCTATACTTCCAGCAATCACATGCGGCCAACGGCATTGGCAACGTGCTTGGCCTTGAGCAAAACAGCCATGACGCCATCCTGATTCAAGCCTCGGCCAGTATCCACACTACTGAATTAGAGTCATGGGCTTGTTCCAATGTTTGCGCTTTGGTTGATGAGGTGCGCTCGTCTGCGCACGCCATCAAGGATGGTGTCCTACCGTGGGAGCATCTCATTTACGCTCTTTCAAACCAAGACGTTTTCAATGGTTACGGCCCAGATAATGTGAGCAGGATGCAGGAGGCCTCATCAAAGTATGACCCCAAAGGTGTTTTCCAGTACCTTTGTCCTGGTGGATTCAAAATATCGGCTTGGAAAAACTAGCCTACTCTTGCCGTCTTGTAATGTGGCCAGGCGAAAGGTCCAATAAAGGCGCACAATTTGACATCGGAAGCTGCTGCGTAAAGTTACCAGTTCATGACATTAAAGTCTCCGACTTGAACTGATCGCCTTGATAATCCAAGTGCTCAATTGAAGCCCTCTTTTATGCAGGGTTACACGGAAGCAGCTCACCCAGAGTTTTGATCCATCAATATACATGTTCACATGAGATGACTAGCCGCTGATATATCTCGGACAGGTTGGCATGTATATATACGATCACCACGTCTAATAGAATAGTGACGAGACTGGCTTGGTCCTGGTTCAAGTGGCTGTCCACTTTTTGGAAATTCCTTATACTGCATTACAGAAACAAGTAACAAGTCTCCCTGGCATGATATTGATTATATATCAACATGTTAGCTGCCATACTTTTATTACATAGGCGGTCATGTCCTGGACGGAAAATTAATGACCAAAGTGCGTCCGATACAAATCGCATGTTTGAGAGTGAGCCATCATTCATCTCGAGCTCAATTATTAGACGAGCTCAAGTGGCAATGGACTATAGTGTTGGCCTATACTATGTACACTTTGTGTTGAAATCGGAAATATTGCGTTAGATAGAGGCAGTATTCGCTTTATTCTGCACCCACTGCACTTGAGATCGTCAGTTAGTAAAGTGAACATCAACGTAAAAATATCACCTTGCGGATTTTGATAAATGTTGATAAACGTATATTTTATTGGTTTCTGGCTGAAAAATCGTTTCATTAGCAACAGAATATACAAAATTTCACTTCTATAGATTAGGAATCATCGCTTTTACTTCAAGTTCATGAAAATGCTAAACTTCTATAATTGTGATGAACAAACTGGTTTTGGCAATGCGTCACGTTACAGGTGGTACGTTATAATAAAGTTGCGCAACTTGAATATGACATATCGCGGTGTTATCATGATTTTGACCGCAACTTCAATAAGCTTATATCAAATCACCAGAGGCATCTCACAGTATGTGGCACACTCAGGGGTTACGTATATCCGAGGTCAGCCCGCCCTGAGATATCGAGGATGGGTCACGTCAAGCAACTCACTTATTTATTGGACCACCAAACAATCCCTACTCACTCCCGGATATCGCTCATGGGTTCGGTTTCCGACATTTGGCTTGGGAAAACTCGGATGGCGCCGAGTAAATCTCCTTCTGGAATTGGAGCCATCTTTGAAGATCATACATGGTACGCCTGGGGGAGGATGGCAGATGGATAGGGTGCAAGAGAAGAGGAGACAACACACGTCACCGTTCAGGGCCTTGATATTTTAGCTGGACCGGGCCCCCCGTTGGTAGTACTCTTCGTCCTGTCGATCCATCACCACGGCCCGACCGCAGCCTCTGTCCTGCTTTGCTTTGCCTTGCGGCACTTTTCCCAGGTGGGCACATATGGCCCCGGGTTGTGGGAGCAGTAGTACGTGTACCATTATGTTGTATTGTGGAGAGACAGGAAAGCATGAGCCAAGAACCGTTTACGCGTGGAGATGTATGGGGAGGGTCCTTTTCGACCTTGTCCACCTGCTGACATGTTCATAGGGCGGATATGGAGCGGATGTTGAGTTGACTGTGGTTTTACGGAAGCAAGAGGAATTCTTCGGAAAGACTGTTCCCATACCGACCAAGAGCGCAAGAGCGCATCGTGAAGAAGTCTCTTTCGGTTTGTTCCCGGCAGTATTTCAGAACACGGTCGAGTCCAAGCCATTCACGGTGGCAGCAACTGTGTCTCGCCCTAAGGTTTTGGGATTCCGTATATACAAGCCTACAAGGCTGTGAAGCACACCGCACGTCCGTGTACCCGCAAATCTAGAGAGAAATCCTGGTTCTTGGAGCCACTTGACGTTCGACTACTTGTACTACTTGTGACCCCATCTTCTGTGGAGGTTTCAGCTTATAGAGAGGGAAAGGACAGAGACAAAGACTAGATTAGACTCGCTCTGCTCCGTGTCTAGTCCATGCAGAATTCCAAGCTAATCGAGTTGAAGAGAATACATGGTTTATATGAACTCAAAGCCACGACTAAGCCACGCCACGGTACTGATATATAGAATGTTGCCTAAATCTACCGACCAGGCCAGGAGGGAAAACCTTTAGGTACTTTGTCAAGAATCCTCACGCAACATCACTGTTGGAGCAGACCCAGACAAGGGTCTATGAGTTGGCACAAACAACAACTTTTCCTGTCTCTTTCCCTGTCTCGTGGGTCTAGATGTATCGTACTTGTGCTTATTTCTCGAGCACGTGAGTAGGTTTGAGCCGTGATGCCCATGGTCAGCTAGTTGTACTTCGTAAACCGGGTCCATCTAGTAACTACAAATGGGACGTGGCTTACATACAAGGGAGAATTTGACATGCCATGTATGGAACCGCCTACGAATATATCCTTATTTTATGGGGGTTTTGGTAGAATTCACGGCCATCCATGAGTCAGCCATATGAGACTGTGGCTGCTTGACAGAGTCCCATTTTGCAATACTATCGTAGCATTGGCTGCTTCGTACAGTTTATGGCACTATGAAGGAGGACGACTTGGGACAGCCCAGTGGTTCATTCTCCCCAGGGACGCGTATACACACGACGGAAGAGGTGGAGAAACCACGTAGGGACTACTCGAGAGGCTCCGATGGGGTCACCGCTCGGTCTTGAAGTGTGTCTCGCAGTGCAGAAAAGCTTGGCTGGCTACTAAGCAGGCCAGGCTGCCAATTAATTTGCTTCATGCCGAGATATATGCCTCTTCCCTTGCCATGAGCCATGGAAAGCGCAGCCAAACAATAGTCCAGGCACCCCACGGGTAGTCAACTTCACTACTATATTGCGGACAGGTGGCTATGCTCGGTTGAGACAAACCGGATGTGACCCTGGGATTGTGTACACAGTAGGGTAGTAGAGGGAGCAAGATCCAAGCGCAAACGAAACCGTACTTTGGGGAGCCTATTGGAAGGAGAGAGGAGGAGACAGCTTCAGGTGCCCAGATTACGACTTTATGCAGAGTGCGCATGACAAAGCAGAACCTTTCTATCATACTACAAGCTTTTGAGCAAATGAGCAGACGGATGCATGTCTTATCAGGCGCACTATGACCAGTTCATCTGATGCTGCAATGTACTACAAGCAGCAAGGAGCGCCGGGCAGTCGCCGAGAATTAAGGTGTGGTCATCGTCGACAGTACCATGGCCGTAGGCAACCCATGACTATATTGGTCTGTTTTTATTATAGTAGATGGTAAATATGTCGCGACTCAGACAATAATAAGAGGGCCCGACCGCTGACACAAGTGACAAGTCTCTTTATTGACCCACGTAACGAATCACGAAAGCCAGGGCCAACAAGTCCCTCCTACTCGCGTCAAGGACAACGAAAAGAAGAGCGAATATGTCTTTAGTTTTAGTCTCCCCTCTTTCCCCTTCTCCCGGTAGCCGCCAAGCCGGTCGGTAATGAAGCACGACGACGACAGTGGAACCGTCTAACGTATGTATAGCCCGCCAGGCCACATGCCGTCATGAAGATCATCGCCGAGCAAAAAAAGCAGGGGACAGAAAGGGGTCTTTTTGTTCTTCCTCTTCTCTCTGTTTGCTCTTTTTTTGGTCATTGCCAAGCCCGCCTTGCCCAGCGCCCCAGATTCTAGGTGAAGCTACGGCGCGGGCCTGGCCAGTGCCCTTTTTCCCTTCAGTGTGTGGTGCCAAGATGCCTCGTGGGAAGAGGAGGAATAGACGCGCGTCCCGAGAAAGTGGACAGCCTAAAAAAGGGAAAGAAGGAAAAATTTAAAGAAGCGCAGCGAACTTCTTAGTGGAGCCGCGGCGGCGTGTCTGGCTTCTGGCCCCCACCGTTCCTTTTAGTGTAACTAAAGCTATTTCGGCAAATGTTTTTTCTTTTCTCTATTTTCATCGACATTTTCTTCTTGTCCCCCGGTCGCACATGTTGTCGTTCGATAGCCCTGCCGACATGTCTTGGCTCAGCCTGGGTCGTCACAATATATCATTATCTCTTTTTTCTTGGCTGTGAAATGGAAGCATCTCAAACTATAGAATATTCCCCTCTTGAGTACCCGGCTTGGCGTGATGCTCCTTTGTTCTATACCAATGATTTCCACACTTTGCTATTCCATATTCTTCGTGTGGCTGTGTAAGTGCACATGAGTATAGAGGTTTTCGAACACCGGAGAAAAAGCCCGGCATGTTTCCGGACCTCAAGGCCTAAACCTAGGCGCAGTGCATAAAAGTGCATAGATACTGTGTTTTACGGGTGCGACTACCAGGTGGAAGAGATGCTGCGAATGTTGAATTCGGTACGTGCCGGATCTTTGAGGGAAGCAAATATACAAATTCATGCCTTTGAGAAAGCTTAACACGGCTCGGTAGATTGATACCGATCGAAATACCTAAATCATGGCTATAGAATCTATATTATGATCTATGAGCGACGGAAGTTTGAATTGATCTCATTACAAGTATATAAACATGAGACCCCGAATACGCTCCAGCAGTCGAAGCAAATCCTAGATACAGCGAGAGCATATTGCGCGCAGATGTTGGCAGCAGCAATGGCGCCATTTAGTTCTGTACTGTACAGATACCAAGACAACAGATAAGGCTGCAGTGCCAATGAAGCAGCTTGCAATGGCGTGTTTCTTTGTTCCGAATCATTGGGACAAACTACGTGGGCGTGAGCACCGAGCACTTGCGCTTGGTATTAGGCAGATCCAAACCTCTCCCCCCTTAGTATTCCGCTGGTCGGCATGCTGTCCATCCGCTACCAACTGAACTGGTCAATTGTCAGAATAGGGGCATAGTCAAGAGACTCTTCATGGTCTTCTGCATCTTGGTCGGCAGTATTTGTTGATCTGAAGCGCAAATCCATCTACCTACACTAACCTACAGGCATCATATCATCAATCCATTGTGCAGCACCGGAACCACGGATCTTGAAAGTCGTGCATTGGTAGGTACGATGTACCTAGCTTTTGTGATCGGCGTATTATAATTGGTCGGCCCCGGGCGATGCATATGAAGGGGTGGTGGACGCGCAAGCAAAACGGGCCCTAAAACACTAAAATACTCAGCCCATCCCACGTGATCGACGTCCCTTGCGACCGGAACTTTGAAAGGAACTATGAGTCTGGGCGAGTGCCGGCGCGACGGGTATGGCCCTTCGAGAATCATTGATGGTAGCAGTAGGCACACCTAATCATGAAGCTTGATGTGTAAGTGTTGGTAGGGAGATTTCTTCGACAATAGGTATCCTCAAGGCAATATCCAATTGTTCAATTGACGTGGAGTACAAAACCATGTATTTGACTTTTGAGGCTCCATCTCTCAATCAAGGTTGATATTGCCTCGTATCATTAGATGAAGTTCCCAAGCATTTGTCACCATTTGTCATGGCCTCAGCGTACGTAGGCACTTGCGAGAAACATGTTGCACGAATTGTCAATTAATTGAATTGAATCCAGAGAATAATGGACTCGGTCCCATCGTTCATCATGAACAATAGCAACGTAAACGTGAAAGGTGATCTTGGCACCTTGAAATGAGGATTGTCCGTTTGGCTGGCCCCAGTGTCTGAGTTGCCGCGTCATGCTGCCAGAGCTATTCGGAGTACACGAGACCTTGACGGATTAAGCTTATCAGACCACGACCCAGACCATGTATCCCTCACTATTTTTTGTGCGTGTGTTATAAAACGCACGGACAGACAGTTATACTGTGTACAGACACGAAGATTATCATGTTTGGCAGCCATGATGATCGTCCAACAGCAAACGTAAGTCTATCGAGGGCTGTCCGCTGTAAGGAGTCGGGTCGGTAAGGAGCCGAGTTGCGTGCGAGCAAGGATGGAAAGCTAGCGATCTGCAATTCACGTTTCGTCTGCTGTACCGAACAAGTTGAAACAACAGCGTTTCTGAGTTACCTGGTGTGCTACTACTACTGCTAGTGGATTGATGAACAAATTGTTGGACATGTCTGACATTTGTATTCGCGAGAAGTGATTATATGGCGTAGTTGAACGCAATCGAACAGTCATGGCAGCGGAACCAGTCAAGACAATTCTACAGGCATGGATAATTATCTACTATGGTGTAAGTTGGGTTTCCCTCCCTCCGATCGAATGGCCTGGTTAGCCAATAGTCGTCAGCTCTGAGGTATTACCTAAGCATTGATACCTACGATTGCCGAGATGTTCGTAACACTCGGGAATCTCGTATACGGTTTCGTAGACGAGCCTCAAAAAGAGGGCCTGGGCTGTTTATTTTCATCAAGTACGGCAACGGTTTCTACCGTCGACTACAAACTTTCTATTGTCCGCCCCGTCTCAAGGCTCGACCGTTGAAGAGCCCACTCCACGATTCCATGGTTCGCGATGTGGGAGGTAGTTGGTTCCGGATTCCCGGACGAGTGCACCTGCGGAGCGGAAAACTGCTCGGGGGTTTTGCACAATATGTAGAGCAAATTTGAGTTGAAAAGAAATCGTACGTGAATACAAGGGTAGACTTGAGAATATTGGAAAAGGAATCAATACGATTGGTTGAGCGGTGTCGGCATATCTCGGTGATGTGATGCGTACAGCAATAGTGCCAGTAATGAAATTGGATCACAGCGTGCATACGTACTGTGTATGTAATAGCGGTAGTGGCAGGCGACGCAACACCAACGTAACGAAAGAACAGAGAATAATAATACTGTACGCAGAGACAGACAATACTAGAAGCCACTGACACGACTATGGAGCATTGCAAATGCATGACGAATCCATACAAAAATTTCTTCGGAGGGAATGGAAAGCCATCTCGAAATGGAGAGAGCGAGAGAGAGGGCGCAACATGTGGAGCCTGGCCAAGTGGAAGCGAACCACTTCAATTCGTCAGAGGCTTAGGCGTGTACTATCACCATGGAGGAGCAGCCTCACGCCAAGCACCGCTTCTGCCCAGACGTTCGTGGTGCTTTCCCACCTCTTCAGGGCCACAGAGGGTCACTGAGCCGCCGAGGGCCACTGGAGAAACTAAACCCAGACAGGCAAGTCTCAGGCTCTCAGCCACTTGCCCGCGGTCGATCCAGGGCCGCGCCTCGTCATCGCCTCTCCCTGCAGCAGCCAAACCCCCGAGTTGGCGTTTCGTCTACAGGGTATGGGTTGATTGAGGTGGGTACCCCGGTATGTCTACATACATTTTCTGCTGCAAAACATCGTTGTCTGGCTTCTCTTTTTCTACAGAGCGCTGCTCGTGCTGTACATGGACTTTTGCAGTGCTGCTGCTGCTGCTGCTGCTGCGGCGCTCGGGACTTGCCCCTACATAGCCGAGTCCGCTTTACAATCACACCAACAAAGAAACACACTCTTACTCCAGTAGGTATGTCGTGCGCTCTAGTGGTGAATGCGCCGAAGGACAATGAGATGTTTGTCTCCTACCTTGATCTTTGGCGTCTCCCTCTTTTCTGTTCACACACACTCTCTCTCTATTCGTGGACGTTCAGTACATAGTAGTATCTAATGTGCCAGCATGCGTATACCTTTTTCTTCCGCCAAGAACCTAATTGTCCGAATTAGGTCAGATTGGCGGAAGAGTAGTCGTCAACCTGGTCGCAAACGTCCATCAGGCTTGCGCAAACCCAGCTGACAAAGATTGTCAGCAGCAGTGTGCTTGTGTGTCCCTAAAATTGAAGTTGGCTGCTGATCAATAGACATGTGCGCGTATACTGTAGTATACTGTGTTGCTGGCTACCCAGGCTCTAGTAATGCCTGCACGCATACATGAGAGTGTGAGTAGTGTAGCAATGTGTGTATCTTTTTTGGGAGGTTGAGGGTCTTGGGAAATAGGACAGCCGGGGGTCTGGGCAAGGACGGGAGGACAAGACGCGGACGATGCCACTAAAAACAGAGGCGACGGCCGGCCCACTTACCAGATATCTTTAGTTGCTGCTCGCTGCTAAACTACATTTAATACTCCTACCACCACGGCAGCTATAATAAGTTTACTTACATTTAGCGCAGTACCACACTACTGCCCAGGTGCTGCTCAAAGGATGGACAGGTATCTCGCCTCTATGCTAATCTTTGCACCTAAACCCCCAATGCACCTAGCGGCGACTTGAGAGGCAAGTCCTGAGCTGGAACAGCCTAAGCTGGAGCTCATTGACTCGAATGGCAATGAGAGACGGACGACATGAAAGCCAAGCCAAGCCCAGCCCCAATCCCCATGCTTGCCATTGTCCCATCCAGCTTTGACCCACCCCATCCAAGAAAGCCCAGCAGCCAGCAGCCAAGCAGCAGCGTGCGCCTTGTGCCAAATCCCGGTCCTCTGGCTGCTTTGGTAGTAGATACTGTGCCGGCCTCAGGCACACTACAACATTTGTCTTTGCTGATTGGACAGCCCGTGCCAGAAGACGCGCGTTCCCTCCAAATTCTAAGGGAGTCCACCCTGGGATCTGTCTGGGGCCATTAATGTTGCTGTTCGTCTGTCGAGTCTCTGCAGCAGCATTGTTTGATTAATTTTTTTTCTTCTTCTTTCTGCTTGGATGCTCTCTCTCTCTCTCTCTCTTTCTGCCTGGCCTGACATATGGGACAAGTTGGGCCGGCTGTGCTGAGTGTCTGTCGCCTTCCATGTTTCGCACCGCCTAGATAGCAGAATGGAACCCTCGCAGTCAGTTGCATTTCAGTGGTATTTTCACAGAGATCTAATTACAAATATTTCTGCTCACTGTGTAGCAGTAGAGAAATTCTTAGTCGGCATATCTAACTTGGGTTGGTAGCTCCGGGCAAATCAATTGAATCCCTGCGGCAGGGGATATGAATGTATTTGGTGTACCTTTCCAGTAGAGCTGACCACTGCTACCGGACCACTGCATCAACCAGATTACCACAGTGCAGTGGATTTAGGCTGCCGTTCTGCCGCTCCATGGACCTGTCTGAAGTGATGTAGCGCCACGTACCTCGTCCCAGTCCTAATGGGGGTTCCACGTCCTCGCCCTCGTCCTCGTCGCCGCTGGTCCCCAGTGATCCTCGCACCTCCAACTAAACTACCTTACGCACTGCGACCACGACCACCCCCGTCACCCCCCATCTCCCCATCTCCCAAGCCGGACAGGTCCACGCAACCTCGCCATCCACTCGTGTCCACAGACTCTATCATCTAATAATCGTTTTCCTCCTTGAAACCCTGCTTGCTGTAAAGGACAGGACCCCCCCTCCCCCATTTACCGTGCTCTTTTCCTTTGCTACGTAACGGTCCCCTGCCCCCGTTGAGGTTGTCGTGGCCTGCCTAGAAACCTCTCTTTTTCTCCCTCTTCACACCTCTACATCCCAATTCATACCAAATATCAACCATCGACGACAATCCATCCATCCTCGCCGAACCAACCGACCTGTTCTGTCGCTCCTTTTTACTTCGTCAACCCCCCGATCTCATTGACGACGACCAACGACGACGATTCGACTGTTGTTCTTTCGTGGAGGACCAGGATTCGGATAATTGACTCTCTTCCATCTCACCAAGAAGACCTCGGCTGGCAAATACGACGAATGCAATCCGTGGGGAGATAACAAGGACCGGCTAGGCCAAACGAGCCTGACTTTTGATCGCCGCGCAGCCATTTTTATCGACCACCCTACACGACTGGTCTCGACTGTCTCTCCCGGCTTCGAACGCTGTGGTAATTGTTGCCATTTGGTAATCGTCTGCTGCGGCGTATCACTTGCCAACTTTTCAAACCTCGACAGTCGTTACTGAGACCAATTCTTACACTACTATTTATACACACCTAACCAATACCATCACGATGGACGGTCAGGGCAGCCAGACCCCCCAGAACCAGGGCGACTATGGTGATGACTGGGCCCGCGGACTTACTGCTCAGTTTGAGCAACTCATGAGCACAAGACGTATGAATGACTTGCGACAAGCGCGTGCCGACAGGTTGCGGGCAGAGTCGCCGGCTCTCAGGGAATCGTCTTCGCATTCTAACCTGGGCTCACCCTTCTCGCCAGACCACAGCAGGCCAACCACATCACACGGCCAATCGCAGGGCCACTCGGCCGCTCCTCCGATGCCACCATCGTACTCATCGTTGCGCCACTTGCCTTTGATTCCAACGCAGCCCGCAGCTCATGATCGCGAGTCACAAAAGTTCCGCAATCTTATGATTGCACTATCAGCAACACCTACCAAGTACGAGAACCCCGGACTGCTAGACGAGGCTCTGCAGGTTATCCCGCTAGACAGGATCTACAGCGAGGCCGAAGAGGAGAGCCAGGTATTACAAGCTCAAGCAGAAAGCATGGGCGATGGCCGGAAACCTGAATGGGGCCACCAAGACTGCGTCATTCGCGCATTGCTGAGGTGGTTTAAGCGGACGTTCTTCACATGGGTCAACAACCCGCCATGTCCCGTCTGTCTGGCGCCGACTATCGCTAGAGGCATGACCCAACCAACCCCCGAGGAAAGTGCTCGTGGTGCAATGCGTGTCGAGCTGTACGAGTGCTCCAACCAGGTCTGCAGGGCATTTGAACGGTTCCCACGATACAGCGATGTCTGGCAGCTACTGCAGACGAGGAGAGGTCGTTGCGGCGAGTGGGCCAATGCCTTTTCCATGCTGTGCCGAGCAGTCGGTGGCAGAGTAAGATGGGTTTGGAACGCCGAGGACCATATCTGGACTGAAGTATACTCGGATCATCAGCAGCGTTGGATACACGTCGACGCCTGCGAAGAGGCCTGGGATAACCCGAGACTCTACACTGAAGGATGGGGCAAGCAAATGTCCTACTGCATCGCCTTTAGCATCGAAGGTGCTACTGATGTCACTCGCCGCTATGTGCGAAAGAGCGAACACGCTGCCGAGCGCAAAAGATGCCCAGAAGAGGTTATGCTTTATATAATGCAGGAGATCAAGCAATTGCGGAGAGCCAACTTGAGCAAGGACCAACGCTTTGCTCTCGAGAAGGAGGACTCGAGGGAGGATCGAGAACTCCGCGGCTATGTCTTGGCCTCGATCACGCAAGCCGTAACAAACATGGTCCCAGGACCTTTCCCAAGAGTGCAAGCGGCACTGCCGGTTCCTCCCACCCGCCCACCGCCAAACCAAGTGCCTTCGAGCGACGACCACAAGCTACCGGTCGAGCAACCTGGAAGACAGAGCGGCAACGCCGAATGGGTGGCCGCTCGTGGCGAGAATGGCCGCAGGAACCAGCAGTTCCAGGATCCCCAGGATCCTTCGCGGCGAGGCTTCTAAGTCGCAATCGACTTGAAAATATCACACACTTCACATATAATTCCTTTGTGTCTAATCCACGACAACTATCAGCATCACAACAGCTTCCGACATGTATCTTAACTATTACTTCGAACTGGAAAGCCAACGCATATCTCATATGTCAACATTTTCTTTTCTCATATTACGCAAGAAGAAAAACTACACACAACTTCTTCCGATGGACTCAATGTCTTGGGAAAACGGCGGCGTATTGCGTATCCTCTTGTCAGAGGCAAGCATTTTCATACCTGTACTTTTTATACATTTTTCATCTGCTTTCACTTGGGTTGGGACATTGGGCAGACGAGAAGGGTGGAGTTCTCGCATCAGACACAAAAGCCCCGGCGTTCCGGTATACTTATTGCATGAGGCATGGAGCAAGATGGATGACAGCTTATGCGACGATGGGATAAGCGAGGCGCTGCATCAAAAAAATTGATGCCATTGGATAGCGCTTGTTGTGAGATATTGCATGGTTTTTTTGCGGAGGGCGAAGGCCAGCCATCGGTTTTAGACATGATGATACCCTTATTCTGGGATGAGTGCCCAAGGTGTTCATCCGATAGCGACAGAGCTACTAGACGACAGTGCCGCAAATAGAGAGGACCTTTTTATTGTTCAACTTGATGCTGCTTCTCCATCGTGATCCTTTTGGTGTCCTCCCTAGTGTGTACATTGTTCTCCATCTCTTCGAAAGGCGCTTCATTGGGGCGTGCAAGTGGCCGCGCTCGATATGACACTAGATATCAGTTCCAAGCTCTCAATTATAGCCGCACGCCACCCGGTACTGGGAGCTATGCCAGACTCACCGACGTGGTGGACGTCTTCAGCTACTGGCCGGATATTGGAATAGCTCTTCGCCCAAACGGATCAAGGCCCAAAGATCAAGATACTGTAAGAGAGCGAGAGCTGATGTTATAAAGAAGAGATGAGACTGTAGACCATTCGGGCTACTCAGTGGACCGCCGTCTTTCCCCTTCTCCAGCAGAAAAGTCGGTGCGAAATGATCGAGTGATATGAGGAAGGTTTTATAGATTGTATGGTTCTTGTGGATGATCCGGGGGCTCCTCAGATAATTCATTATCCGTGAATGTGCGTATAAGTTTTTTCATATTTTCGAAATGTTCACCAAAAGATACAAACAGAAACGTGAGCATCGTTCAAGTTGGAGCTGCAAGTATATGTGCAGAGTATATTCCCATGGATCTAGCCTCTGTTCTGAACATCCACGCTAGTCAAGTGCGAGTAGGTACATATGAAACTCCACTTGCATCAATGTGAACGGCGAGGAGTCATGAAACAAAATCTTTGTCATTGTACACAATAAATTGTGCTAGGGTTCCTTTGTCGCCCAGATCAATTTTCTTATAATTCATTCTTGGCTTACTGCGACAAATAATGAATAAAGTAATGAACAAGTCATGATGTGATGATACAAGGTGCAAGCCACACAGCCTAGAGACATCATTCAGCGCTGCTGCCTACAATGTATATATATAAGATCCAGCTTCCTACAAATATGTAAGTCCAAATCAAAAACCACAATTCAAACCAACCACCTCACAAACACATCATCATAGATGCTAAAACACTACTGCCGTCCAATATTTACTTCAAAAAGACTTCTTTCCTCAAAGTCCCTTTATTACAAGATGTCAAACATTATGCAATACAGGCGTCTTCCAGGACCCAGCAGCGGCGACGCTGAGATGCAAACAGTGGCCGACCTGCTCCCTGTAGAAGCCAACAAAATTACCAGATTTGACGAGGCTCAGATCCAAAAGGATGCCGCAGACACACGCATCATTGTCCATCACAGGTATCCAGACCTGGTCAAGAACTTCTTGGATCACAAGCGCGAGCATGGCAGCGACATAGAAAGGCACTTGTATAAGGACGATGCATCGTGGACCTGGCAGCAGCAGGTGCGCCGGCTTGTCGAGAAGCGGCCACTCATGTTCATGGGCGGCCGTGACATGACGATCCTCCGCGATGGCACCAGCGTCGGCTCTCTGTTCAGGGAGTGGGACCGCGTGGGCACCGACGCCGAGGTCTCGAGCAGGTGGCTCAAGCTCAAGGACTACCTGTCGTACGACGAGATCATGCTGGGCAGCCTGCTGGGCGTCAGCGGGCCGAGCTACTTTATCAATGACGGCAACCGCTACAACAATGGGCAGCCCATGAGGGAGGGCACCTTTATCCCCCGGGGCATCGTGGTAGGTCTCGTGGGCGCGCGCTACGAGCGCGACGACCGCATGGACAGCGTCTTTTGCAAGCCGGCCGTCCGCTCCCCGAAGCAGCACCCGGATCTGACGCGCGTGTTTACCGACTTTTTCGGCAAGCGCCCGAACCCCAGCCGCCCGTTCAACCTCAGCATGTACAAGGCGCGCATGAAGATCACCATCGAGCTGCTGCTGTGCGAGGCCAACGACCGCGCCAAGGCGGCGGGCAAAAAGGCCTACGTGCACGTCGTCGGGCTGGGTCTCGGGGTCTGGTCTCCCCCCGGCGTCAAGAAGGTTCCAGAGGCGTACATTGAAGGCTTCATGGACGTTATCGAGGATGACGAGAATGATGACGACAAGTACGCCAACATTGGCACGATTGACTTTTCGTACATTACGGTCCCGCAGTCGGTTCGCAACGACATGCAGGCCGTGGCTGCCAAGGCGGACATGGATGCCATATTCTCTATGCGATCACCTGGTGCCTTGCTCCCGGCTCACAAGCAGAACGAGCTTCTTATAGTATCGTATGCATGGGACGGCAACTCTTTCCCGGGCAACGAGTACTGGGGCGGCAGCTTGTCGGCGAGCGGTGACCCGGCGCAGGCTTGCATGTCAACCATTGCCGAGTTGCACAATCCAATCTTGAATGCTGGGTTCTTAGATAACATCAAGACACTTCCATAAGTGTGTTGATGCCTTGACTAGGACCGTGGGATATTTGTGGAATCGTGTTCTCTTACTGAATAGCAGTATCTAGAATCAAGCAAATAAAAAAGACCTTATCGTCCCTCTGAATGTATCCTTTTACACTGACAAATTTATCCTCTATCATATATTGACTTTTGTGTCCAGACGCCTTGCATGCCGCTCTAGTACCCAATTGAACCAAATAATAGAAAATGGCTGCCTTTCCTCAAAAGCAATTGCCCCCTTTAAGCCCCATTTGTATGTGACGTTGCAACACCAAGCTCCTGGATAATCTTGTGCGGCCCTTGACTCATCCAGCACTTCAACTCATCACGATTTGCCACGGACACCATGCCGAGCATTCCAAGCGTATTTGAATAGGCGCCACCGTATCCCGCCTTGGTTCGTGGAATGACCAGCATCCAGTTTCTCGCCAGCATGAAATTATGCGGTATATGAGCAGTCGGGTCCAGTCCAAGAATTCGAGCCGCCTCGTTCATCATGCCCTCGTACATGTCCGTGATCTGCTTCGGCCCTAGATCGGCATCGAAGCGGCGGAGAATGTACTCGTACGGCACGCCCGCCGGCTTCTTTGCCGATGCCGCTGTGACCACCTTCTCCGGCCACGGGGCGAGCCGGTCCTTGAGATACGGCGTCAACTGCATGTGTTTGTGCAGCCGGGAGCACCCGCCCTCCTTGCCGCAGTTGAAGAACATGAAGTAGTTCCAGCCCAGCGATTCAAGGGCGCCCCAGGCTGACTGGATGTCGTCGAGGTCCAGCGGCTCATATTGGCGCCGGTAGCCGTCCTTGGTCAACAAGAGCAGATGCGGCCGGTACATGCAGAATTTGTTGAAAGCCCAAAGGTGAGTTGGGCTCACGTCGCCAATCTCGTAGCCCGAGATATCAATATCGCTACCTGGTGCATAGCCTGGAGGCCTCTTGGCCGCTGTTGTCCCATTGGGTGCTGGTTCGTCACCATTGTCCTTTATATATGGCTTCTTACTTATAGCAGCGGTTACTGCAAATTCAAACTTTTTTGTATATCTCTGATTAGCCACTTTGTCCTTTAACTTGAAGGACGAAATTATTTACCTGAAAGCCATTAAAGTTGTAAGTTTGTATCTCTGGGTTGTCATCATAGAATATGACTCCCTCTTTGCGGCGGCGGTCGAACTCTGCCAGGATCGTGGCCTCGAGTGTTTGCCCAACCATGGATCCCATTATTGTACCCGGAGACAATATATATGGATTTCGGGGCTTGGACAGTCTGGATGGAGAGGCTTCAAGTGTGGGAGAGACCTTCCTTAGCTACTCGTGACAGTCTAAGATAGTGACTTGAAAAGAGGACACGTTCTTTGTCCCAATTGTCCCTTTAAGAAGTTCAACCTCTCTGGATACACAGAGCATGTAACGCAAAGCAGATGGGCTCAAACGTCGGTGTAAAAAAAGGTGAGTGGGGCGTTCCCGGGGGCCTCTTACACCGCACTAATCTTAGTGATTGAAACCCCCCTGAACCTGAAGAGAAGCACTCAGCTACCGGGCGCTTTTTGCCGCCCAACCATTTCTTCCATTCATCAACCTTAACACGCAACATTGAATGCCCAATCTCCGACAATCAGCTCCCAGTTAGCAAATATCTAATTGCTTTTGCCCGGTGCGTTTACATGGGTCTTTTTGTCTGTAATCGTGGACTACTCAATCGACAAGAATCGCAGCAACCAACTTGAGGATTTGTTTTGAAAGCCAGTCGCCCAGTTGAAGCACGCGAGCGATTGCCATTAACGTCCTTGCCCCGTCACTGAGCTATCACGACATGCCGTGACGGAACTGGGGGTTCATTGTTTGACAGCAGCCCAACAAACGGCAGAGCACGCCCAATCAGTTGGCGGAAATTGTCTGCAAAGGAAACCTTGTATTACAACCTGCCAATCATGGCGGGCAAGACTATCGAGACCTGGGACTGTGGCATGTGTACCACCAATTACACAAACATGGCTCCTCCAGCTTTTCAACTTCATGCTACAGCAGCCAACAGTTGATCGAAGGCAGGCATTGAAGCGTCTAACAATAATCTAGTATTCACAGAACTGGCATGTCCTATGTGGAACAAGACGAGTCCAACTTTGTGCAAATGTTGACTCGACCTTTCATGGATAATGAGACCAAAATGAATTGCGTCCGTCACTATGACTTTGGACTATCTGGTCCACAAGGCTTTCTCCTCCGGACAACACCACCATGAAGGATGTGTTTCTTGTCACGGTTACAGTCAGAAGAATATAAGAAAAGTCGTTCATGACTCTGTTCACGAGTCCGTCTGTCACAATTTGGTCAAGGTATGAGTAAAGATGACTCTGGCGACAAAAGACGAGCTTTTATGGGTGAAAAATGGCGGTCCTTTATAAAAAGTCGTTTCGGCAGACGACGCTCAGAAAATCCAGCTCATCCCGTTCACCGAAAACAGATAACTCCTTTTACTAGCATGCGTGGTACTACTGAAATCATTTTGCCTGGTGGCTGCAGCTTCAAGGTTTGGGGGCCATCACAACCATCATATCCTTACTTTCCTCTCGGCCCAGACATTAACCATGGGCAGCATTGCCTATGTAGAGACGAGTATGGAGTCATGGACGATGACACCGTCTTCATGGCCCTCTGGCTACGAAACTGGGCCGAATGGAACGCCATGCGCGTTCTGGCTCACGAGCTGCAAGACAACCAACACTCTAGATGGTCAGCCTACGATGCCTTTTGTCAACGATATCTTGATTGGGCTTGGGTAGAATGGGACTTGCCGTCTATCGGTAGTCGCTTTTCGGCAAGCCACCGGACAGAACAGCCTATTCAATGGTTCTGGCAATCTCTCGCGGGCGCCCGGGACCTTTCGCATTGTTTGCAGCCTGACCACGCGCGGCGGTTCGTCATAACAATGCAGCAGCCGCCTGATCCGTCATGGGGATATGCTAATATCATGCGCTCCTTCGAGATGGACCATGGTCAGCGAGTGGCCAGTACTCAAAATGCGTCGAATTCCCACACATCCCACAGAACTTATGGGGCTTCCAGTACTCCGAGACCTAGAAGTAGCTTCTACGCGGATTCGGTACTGTCCCCAGAAGAAGCACAGTTTGCAGTGGCAAGTGCTGAAATGGAAATCGAGAATTCAATGGCCCGTTTTCAGCATGGTCTCGACGCGGAAGTGCAAAGGTACAGACGACAGTATGGATAATAGGTTTGTACAATGATGGTCGAAGTTTGCCCGAGCATGTCTGCTATATATAAGATGGTAGATGAATAGGTAGGCAGGGCTTTTGTGCAAAATGCTACTTTACTCGGGAAATCAAACTTGGTACATGTATACCTAACCACTTGCGCCAGATGTGCATGTAACGCCGAGATTGCTAGGAGTGTTTGCACATAGATACCGTCCCGTTCCCGAGGGCGCCTTGACAGTCATGCCAGACATGGTAATATCACACGTGCCGTCTGCCGGGCAATCAATATTGGCCACCGTCGGCTCATATTTATCGCTCGTAGTCCCCGAGAAGCCCGAGACGACGATATCCGTCAGCGTGGCCGTGCTGGGCGACGCGGCGCAGTAGTCGGCGTCCTCGTTATAACACGACTGCACCTGAAAGGCATAGTCGGCGCCGTCGACGACAAAGTTGGCAAACGTCACGTTGCGCACGACGGCGGTGCCGTGGGCGGTCCCGCCCGGGTACAGCTTGATGCCCGCGGCCTTGGTCGTGTCCACCATGGTGACGCCGTCGACGTAGACGTTGGACACGGTGTCGGTGGCGCCGCTCTTGCTGCCCAGACTGCCGACGCTGATGCCGTGGCCGCCCGTGCAGGTGATGTCGGTCGCCGTCACATAGTTGGCGCCCGGCTTGAAGGCGATGCAGTCGTCGTCATTGACTATGGAGATGTCGTCCAGGGTGACGTAGGAACCGCTAATGTCGAAGCCGTCCGTGTTCTTGGGCAGGTTGTCGCTGGTGGACACGGCGCTCAGCGCCAGGCTCGAGAGCTGGATCTTGCTGGTGCCGCTCGTGGCCGACACAAAGACGTTGGGCGCGTTGGTCATTTTGACGTTGCGCACGACCACGTCGCTCGACGACCCGGCAATGTACAGCATGGTGGGCCGGTCGTAGGACGAGTCCTCGGCGAAGCGATCCCACGAGGCCTGTCCATTGCCGTCAATGACGCCGGAGCCGCTCGACGACACAATGTTGAGGCCGGTAATGTCGTCGACTAAAATCTGTGCGTCCTGCCCGTTCCATGTATCCGTGCTGGAAGCCATCTGCAGCGTGCCCTCGAGCTGAATCGTACAACCCGAGCATCCCTTGACGTCGAAAACCGAGTTGACATGATACGTCGTCGACGCCGGGATCAGAATAGTCCCGGACGGACAGCTAGTGATGGCCGACTGCAGCGCCGGTACGTCGTCGGTGGACGCGCTGCCTCCCGCCTTCGGAGTGCATGTCTCAGCGCGTTCATGAATGACCCTGGTAGGGGGGTCTCGGGCAGGGATCGCCGAGGCCGTGATAACAGCCGTCACGCATGCAAAAGACAGCCAATGTAACAACATGGTGATAATAATGGAAAGGTGGTTTCTAGGTGATGAATATTTGCCCTTGCTGCCAAGAGACGAGTTGTATTTCGTCTATTGACTAGATATTGAATTGGTATTTTCTACTCGGAGAGGATAATCCAAGAGACGTGCGAAAGATCACAATTGTATAATACGGATAAGTGGGCCTTGGCTATACTTGAAACCTTGCTCTTTGTATATATACTCATCTGTCTTGACTACTCTG
This sequence comes from Pestalotiopsis fici W106-1, assembly GCF_000516985.1. Taxonomy (NCBI): domain Eukaryota; kingdom Fungi; phylum Ascomycota; class Sordariomycetes; order Amphisphaeriales; family Sporocadaceae; genus Pestalotiopsis; species Pestalotiopsis fici. The sequence continues at coordinate 1,351,682 of NW_006917092.1, read as the reverse complement.
CTCGTCTCTTATCCTGGTATACCTGACGCCAATCCTGGCCACAAATTTCGTACAAGCTCGTTCCGCTCCACGCCTCACTTTCGTGACGTTTTCGGTGATTGGTGGAGTCGAGTATACTTGACCCCGGAAACATGCCGAAATGAGATCGGAGAATTTTGGGCGGTCAACCGGTCGCCTAATTCGGTAGTGTCGGGGTCTGGTGGAGAAGATGTCCATCCTGTACGGAATAGTTGCCAAAATTGTTTGTCTCGTCATTATCCAGGGTGAGGATCCGATAGCCGCCTTTCTGAATGAAACCACGGAAGGGGGACATGCCAAGCTTGTGTTTTGAGTTTCGTGGACTTATCCGTGAACTTGGCTACTCAACATGACCATGTCTGCTATAGTGATCTCTAATGTAGTCTTTGAACCCCAATTTACTCTCATCACCGACTGCCAACCTGGCTGTTCTTAGAGACGGTTGCATGAAACGTAAGAATATCATGTAGAAATCGTGCAATCATTAAATTACTCCTAGCCAATGCAATTGAGCAACGCCGCCGAATGACCGTACTACTAAGAATACACCTTGTCGTAACTATTCATGCCACCAAAGTCTGCGTACCAGCCCATGATTTTGCCAACCGGACCTCTTTTCAATCATTCCATGATCATTCATCAAAGCACTTTCAGTTCGCCGAGAATCTCGTTGCTGTCAAGTGAGTGCCTCTGGTGCAACACTCCATTTATCGACCCATGCGAATGACACCGGCAGCAACCAGCTTCTGGATGTTGGATCGGACACCGGGGTTCTTCATGTGCTCCTGAAGGGCAGCAGGGTCGGACTGGGCCTGCTGAAGAATGGACTGCATGATGGGGTCCTGCATAATAGACATGATCTACAAAAAGTCAGTTAGTAAAAAACTCTTTTCTTTCTCATGACAATTTGAAACTTACTTCGGGATCCTTTTGCAATCGCTCTCTGGTCTGCTCTTCAGTCTCGTTCTCCCGGGCAGCATACATGGCTTGAAGAGCCTTCTCCTGCTGCTGCTGAATTTCGCGAGCGTTGGCGCCATTGTGGTGCTCGTTGTCCACAGCCGAGGCCTCATTGCACTGATCCAAGCACTTGGAGTACTCGCGCATGCCGTGGTAGACTTGCGCCTTGCGGATGTAGGCACGAATGAACTTGGGGTCTTTCTTGATTGCCATGTCGCAATCCTCAAGGGCACTGGGGAACTCAAAGAGCTTGACGAAAGCAGCCGCACGGTTGCTGTATCCACGCGGGTCCTCAGGAGCACGCTTGATCATCTCGCTGTAAGCCGCAACGGCACCAGGGAAATCAAGCTCCTTGAACTTCTTGTTGCCCTCCTCACGGGCCTCCTCGGCCTTGGCAGGGTCGACGTAAGCCTTCTTGGCGGTATCGATCTTGTTGCGCTCGGCCGCGCGAAGCTTGGTGTTGACGTCGGGAGTACGGTGCTCAGTCAATGACTTCTTGTAGTTGTCAATGGCAGCATCGAGATCGCCCTGCTTCTCGTAGGCACTGCCAATGCGGGCGTAGGACTTGGCAATCATCTTGAAGTCGGCGTAGATGGCGCGTCCCTCCTCGATAGCCTTGGTGCAGGCATCGATACAGGCTTGGTAGTCGCCCTTCTCAAAGTATGCAGCACCCAGGTTGTTCAGGTAGGTGATATCCTTGTACAGATCCCATGCGGCGCTGTAGTGCTTGATAGCCTCGTCAAAGTTGCGCTTCTTATAGTTCTCAGTGCCGAGAGCCTTTTCCTTGTCGGCCTCCTCCTTGGCCTTCTTCTTGGCTAGCTCCTCCTCGTCGGCTTCGGGTTCAGGCTCAGGCTCGGGCTCGGGCTCCTTCTTTGGTTGGGGGTTCGAGGCAGGTCTGGCGTCGGGCATCTCGACATCCTCCTCAGCCTCCTTGGCGCCAGAGGGCGATGCACCAGCTCCGGGAGGCATGTCTCCAGGAGCTCTCATGTCGAGATCAACGCCCATGGCAACACCAAGAACCTGCATCATTCTCGGGTCGCTGAACAAGTCGGGCGTCATCTGGGGGTTCTGCTGCAGCTGTTGAACCTTGGCGATAAAGGAAGGATCGGAGAAATATCCGCTGGTCTTGGGGTTGTTCATGAGCTTCTGCATCAAGTTGGGATCCTTGAACATGTTGCCCATGCCACCAAGGGGGTCACCGCCAGCGTCACGCTCCATGGCAGACTTGACCGAAGCCAGAGAGCTCTTCAAACCGGCGTTGCTGGGATCATGCTTCAAGCCCTCTTCGTAGGCATCGTGTGCGCCTAGTAGGTCGCCAGAACCGTGCAGGGCAGCGCCCTTGCGGCCCCAACCTCTTGGCCAGTCGGGCTTGATCTCGGTCGTCTTCTCGGCATCTTTGAGGGCGTTGGCCCAGTCTTTCTTGGAGGCATAAGCAGCAGATCGGTTGCTGTACAAGACGTGGTTGGATCCGTCAATCTCGATTGCCTTGGTGAAAGCATCACTGGCGAGTTGAGTCAGTAAAAATAGACTTGTGTCAAAATGTTTCCTTGTGCCAGTTTGAACACAATTTTTGGGCATGAATGGGTCATGACTTACACAGCCTCGTCAAACTTCTTCTCAGCAATGGCCTTGTTGCCGAGAGCTTTGAGCTCGTCTGCGGTGGACATTTTGAGTGCTAGTTTTCAATTTGCAGGAAATGGAACAGGTTTGGGTATCAGTAAACAGAAGAAAGAAAGAAAAAAGAACAAGATTTTGCCAAGTAGCAGAATTTGGATAAGAGTTGTGTCTCTTGTCTGTTGGTGAATTGGGTTTTGAGGAGGAATAGGAACAAATTATTACTGGCAAGGCAGAGACAAACCACCTCTTTGCGCCCGCTTTTGAATTCGGATTCTTGGGTCTGTCGTCGAGAGCTTCGATGCAATTCCACCGCCCAAGAGAAGAGGGACAGGGAAGTTGATTGGTCGAATGAGCAGCTCCAAGTACCTGACCCGCCTGTGAGTAGCTGCGCTGCGCTAGAACCGGATGGGGCGTGGTTGGTTCTAGCAACGATCGGATGGACAAAGTTCAATGTTGTCAGGGTCCAGTCAATTGCAGCCTGCTCCAATGTTCTTCTGTCTGCATGTCAGTCAATCACTCTGTCATTCATGGGGCCGGAATACGGTTCATGGTTTACACAAAAGTAAAGACTTGATGGAAAAATTATATACATAGTAATGATAAATAGTAACTAAAACTTGCTAGCAACTTTTTTTCCCTTTCTATTTCCACATCCGTTTACATGCGCAAGACATGAGAATTTATCTAGGAGGTAGGTACCTTATTCATTCAGCATAGGACTAGTCCCAGCTGGTAGACACTTGGTCGTCACCCACCTGGAACGATAAGGCCTTGATAAGCTCCAAAATCGCGGGGCAGGCGGCGCCTTTTGCAGATCGTCCAGAAATTTTGGAGAACGCGAAAGTATGAGAGAGCTGCGCAATCTTTCAATAGCCTCGCCCGTGCGACTCATCCTTGCCCTTTCTCCGGATTAGCTCTTTGCAACCTAAAAAACCCCTACAGAACGATTGCGCATGTCCTTAACGCCAATCGGCATCATTACTCAATCTCTCGCTCTTCCACCCTTCGAGTTTCGCTTCTACCGGCAGTTTCTCTTCCTCATCTGCGCCCATCGAACCCTGACTCACCCCACTACCACAAGGCTTCGGCCGCCCGAACGTTGCGACGATGGACCCTGACAAGCTCTCCATCCTGAAGAACCAATTGTACGATGCCTGCGTTCAGAAGCTCGACGGAGATGACGACAAGGCTTGGCAAAAGGTCTTTTCCCAGGAGGACCTCCAGAATATGGATGTCATTCCTCCAAAGGACCTCAAGACCCTGGCCCTCGTCATCAAGGAATTGACGGACGAGTTTCTCTTCATCACCATCAGTACTACATATGGTGCGGCATGGCGACTACGACCTGAATCCGAAGCCATTAAATACCATGGCCTCACCCAGGATCAGAACGTCATCTACTCCCTGATCGATAATGCCGGGGCTGAGGGCATATGGCAGCAGGATATGCGAAAACGGACAAACATGCGAGACGCTATTCTTAGGAAGGTGCTTAAGGAGCTTGAATCCCAGAAGTTGATTGTTAGTTTCACATCGGTTCAGGCGGCAAGCCATCGTTGTTATATCAAAGCCAGCATCAAGCCCAGCGACAAGGCCACCGGCGGCCCCTGGTTCGCCGATGGAGATTTGGACGAGTCCTTTATCGAGATGTTGCTCGCCGTCACGCACAACCTCATCAAAACGTCAGGCACGTACCTCAGCTTGCGAGGCGAGGCTACCCGGAGTGCTAGCTCCAGCCCGGTTCTGCCCAAAAAGGTTATCAACGGCAGCCAGAGCGAAGCAGCGCTGGCCGCACGAGGCAAGAAGCGAGCCGCTGATGACATGGCGGCTGACGATGATCCCTTTGGCGACTCTCCTACCAAGTCACGAAAGAAGTCGAGCCATCCTGTTCGCATCCCCATGCCTGCTGGCTACAAGAACTACCTCACCTTGACCGAGATTACTCAACAACTTGCCAAATCAGGCGTCACAAAGGGTATGCCTCTCAAGGAATCCGACATACAGCAGCTCGTGGATGTTTTGATGTATGAAAACCGGATCGAAGAGGTCAAAGTGGGAAAGAGACTCGGGTACCGGACCATTCGGTCGTCAAAGCTGAACACCACCGCAAACGCCATGACATTGGAAGACGACTGTTTAGAGCCACCGAGTAACGGACTAACTACCGCACCGTGTGGGCGCTGCCCCGTGTTTGAGCTTTGCGAGGAAGGCGGACCTGTTTGGGCGGGTGGGTGTGAGTATTTTGACCAGTGGCTGGTGTGAGGTTCTGGCCGAAATATTCGATAATAAAACATCACACAAATATGTGGTGACGGAGGGGTTTTATGATCTGGATAATGGTCATATTGTATAAATCCTAGAGACATACCCATTGGGGGGCACATCTCATATTGCATTGCATGGCATAGGCGTTCATATAGGAGGCACAAAACAGACTCACGGTCTTTTGTCTGCTTGAGCCAGTCTCCCCGGCTGGCAGTATCATTGACTTGGGCTCCGCGGCAAGACTTTTTACTCTATTTTCCTGGAGAGACTTGCGCCTGTTCACAACAACCAGCTCTAAAAAGAACTGGAATGGTCACGGCATTGCAGCCGCTGCCAGTGTAGCATAGCGTCCATAATGTTTTTTTTTCTGGTTCTCTCAACCCGAGCTTTTCATAGTCCTTGCTTGTGAACATCTCTCCCTGTTAGCCATGATGTGTGTCGGGTGACGCGGGTACGATCTAAATACTACTACTGACTGTAGGCAAGACGTGGTGCATCAAACAATGGCCATTGGCAGACTTCTTTCTACCCAGCGCAGACGACTGATGGAGAAGCAGTAAATACTAAACAATTAGTGCAGTACTTCAATTTGTTGAATTATAATAATAGAATGGTGACGGTCAAATGACGCTGGATGTAGGAAGGCAGTAATGTGCGATCCGCGAGCGAAACCATCTCTGAAGCAGTATTACAAGTTGAGAAGGTACAACATCGAGGAATTTTTGGCAGAATTTGTGGCAGAACTTTTGTTTCTTTTTGCTCCATATCTAACTACGCTGAAAATATAGGGACACGCTGGATGATCGTTAGATCTGTCCAAGTATATGCGTAGCCCCTCAAAGCATCGTGAAATTCTTCCCGATTCCAGGCTCAGTCAATTGTTACACGCAGAAGAGACAAATCTAGACAACTGCTTATTCGGCACCGCTGTCAACGATGGTAGGGCGCTTGCTGTACTTGACAGCACCGCTCTGGGAGCCGGTAGCCTCAAGAGCCTTGACAACGTTCAAGGACTCGGCATCAGCAACCTCGCCAAAGACGACGTGGCGGCCGTCGAGCCACTGAGTGACGACGGTGGTGACGAAGAACTGCGAGCCGTTGCTACAAAGAGCGTTAGATACTAGATCTTAAAGAAGCCTCTAAATTGGATCAATGTCGTCCAAGAAATCAGATCAACGTACGTGTTGGGGCCAGCGTTGGCCATGGAAAGCAGACCGGGCTTGGTGTGCTTCAGCTGGAAGTTCTCGTCGGCGAACTTCTCGCCGTAGATGGACTTGCCACCAGTGCCCTACAGATGGGTTAGCTATGAGAAAATTCATGCAAGAGGTCTAGGAGGCCGTACGTTGCCACGGGTGAAGTCACCACCCTGGAGCATGAACTCAGGGATGATGCGGTGGAAGGAAGAGCCCTTGTAGCCGAAGCCCTTCTCACCAGTGCAAAGAGCACGGAAGTTCTCGGCGGTCTTGGGAACAACGTCGCTGAAGAGGTTGAAGTTGATGGTGCCGGTTTGCACTGTGGTCCATTTCGTCAGCTCGAGGACGATAATGGTCATCTAATTATTGCCAGACTTACACTTGGCAGGGCCGGTAGGGCGACCGTTGGCGTCGACGGAGGGACCCTCCCACTCAACCTTGAACCTGAAGGCAATTGGGGTCAGCAAAGAGCTCAGACAGACACGAAAGGTGGTGGGGGTCAGGGCGAGGGAAATAGGAGCAAAGATCAAATTCCGCGGCACGTAAAATTGTGCTGGTAGCTGATGCTCGATCATTGGGGAGTTTGGACTTACCAGGCCTTAGTCATGTTGGCGGTTGTTGCAGAAAAGTATCTGATGGATGGAATGGAAGAGGACACGAAAGCAGACTTCGTGAAGAGATTGGGTCGAAGGGTAGAAGATGAAGATGAAACTCTCGAGCAGAGGCGGGGAGAGAAGTTGAGGAGGGGTCGAAAGGTCGAGCTCATGTTGACAAAAATCTGGGCGGGGCAACTAAGGTCAGCTTCAGGTTCACAGTCCAATCAGGGATGGCAACGGTGCAGCTCTTTGCCCCGCCTCTCAAAGAGTTTTGAGGGGTCTTTCGCCGGCCCGCAGCCAGCCAAGGAGGTTCCAAAAGGCACCAAGGTCGAGTCGAGGAATTCGATCCGCAGGGCAGCAGGGCAGGCAGTTCGCTCCAAAGGCAAGGAAGGAGACGATGACAACATCCATCGGGAGGCAACGGGCTGGCCGGAAACGAAAACTATTCCGTGTCCTTCATCCAATTGCTAACATAGCCCACCCAGCACAACGAACAGATGCAAGATAGTAACATGGCACGCAACAGGCATTTTTCTCTGCAATCCTACTAGCATAGAAAAAGCCCGAGCTAGCAGTTCGCTCTCCCGCGTGCGCGCGCAGTACTTGATTGCTTGAGTGCCGCCAGAGGGGTTCTTCTTCTTCTTCTTGCGTCACCAGCTCTAATAACAGCAGCTGCACTGGCGCTTGCCCCGCCTCCCCCTTCGTCAGGAGAAACTGCTTGCTCTAGCAGCCAAGACAACCAAAGCTCCACTTCCGAGGAGGATCGGCTGCTCTGGCTGTGTGCCATGCTTGGACATCTTGATTGGGCGATATCCCGACCGCAGGTTGTCGAGTTGCTTTCGGAATTTCGATTGCGACAAAGCCCGAAATCTGACACTCGTTCAACGCAATTCTCTACACCCGATCTATAGCAATTGTCTTGACTGCCAAATGCCTGTAGAGTGAACAAGCTCGAGATATGCCTGCCATGTCTCGGGAGGTGATGTGAATACTCAAAGACGACTTGCCAAGAGCAACGAGGGTACATATTGAGAACTTTCTCATATTTGAAGAATGTCTTGCTTAATAATAGGAATGCTATGGTATAAATCAGTGGGCAAAAGATTGACGCATTCATGAGCCACCGTCATTGCTCATTGCAATGCCATGCTATCATGATCATCGTGCGTGGAAAATGACACGGGCGCCCCCACTCGTGTTCAAGTAGCGTCGGTAAGCTTCGGATGGCAAGCAGCAGCCAGAAGATGTGTGAATCCAAACATTGGAGGTGAGAGATCGAGCCAGTAGAGTGGCAATATGCAGCAGTACCAGTTCGTCCATCGGTCTGCCGGATCTGGCACAACATTGTGCCTACTTCTGCTCCCATCTCCTGGTCTGTCGACGCGGGCTTTTGGTGGCTCCTGGATCTGGAGCTCACACAAGCACTCACTCTTGGAGCTTCCCCGAGACTACCGCGGAAGGCTCCAAGTAGACAACGTCGAACTCGCATATATGAGAGATGATTTGGAAGACGTCCCAGAGCTTCATTGACACTTGTTTTGGACCCGAAGGAGAGTGCAAAGGGGGAAGAAGAAAAAAAGACCAGAGAGCTTTGAGAGAGTGCTACTCACGTTACAGATTCACTGAGTGAAATGATTTATGTATACAAACAAATACAATCTTGATACTCGGATCGAGATATCAAGCAAGTTGAATTGAATTGGAGATATAGTACAACGTGGAGTGATGGATGGACAACTCTTGCAAAGCTTTTGTTTTCGATGAAGCTGAAGTGCTCGTTGGAGTTCACTTAGAAATTTTGCCGTCCGAAATAGGACACGCGCTAGATTGGAGCTGGGTTAAGCTTCCCATCATTACGTCCACATCTGATGCAAGTGCCATATTGGCTCCCAGTAATCTATGCCTCGTACTTATTCAGAGGTATGCGAGGCAGGTTTCTAAATATTAATGCCCAGCTAACGTTGAGTGATGCTCTCCTCTTGCTCAAGATTCGACTTTATTTGTAACGAATTTGTGGGCATCCAAAGCATAATCACTTTCAAGTGTGCCCATCAGGCTTAGGTAACGTAGGACAGCGCGCCGTATCTGGAACATGAATGCAACAAGGACAGTGCGTGCTGCCAAGTGCACATGAAACTGTGCAAGAAATCTGAGCGGTTGGGAATGCGAAACGAGCACTGAAAACAAATTACCATGAAAGTTTTTTGAAAACCTACCCTGTGGAACGAAAAGCCAATGTAATTGTTCAATAATAAAATGTTCGTACGGAACCTGAAGATTGATATTGAAATTGACATACATTTAGAGACCGGTATTTGCTGAATACTTGGGCTCACTGTTTCCTAGACAATCACGTGGATCTTGATACGCATTTCTAGCACGTAAACAGTAGTAGTACTAGCTCGTAGGTACCTAAACTGCCCGGCAGGAACCAGACGCAACCTTGACTTGCCTGGAGAAGCGGGACCAAGCCGCTTCAGCTGTCAGCGGCTCTAACTAAACCTTGGCTGGGCATTGGACCAGGGGCTCTCCGACTTGGACACTTGGGCACATTGAACATCAGCCAGAAGACATCTCACCTCCTGTATATCCCAAAGTCCAGCGACATCCTACAGCATCCGCAACTCTTTCTTGTTCCGCAAAACGAAGCGCAGCGCGAAGCCCCGCGAGAATCTGGCGCCATGGACTTCAACAGCTTGAAGGACACTGTGTCCAACCTGACACTCTATGATGTCAAGGCTGGTGTGCGCAAGGTCCAGAATGGTGAGCGATGCACGCATTGAAATGGGTCGCGCAGATCACAGTCCTAACCAGTATGAATAGCCGTCATGAATTATACCGAGATGGAAGCCAAGGTGAGCAACATGAACCGGCAACCCATTTGCCATGCTGGTCACATTACTGACACGCAGCGAAACAGGTCCGAGAGGCTACAAACAACGAGCCATGGGGGGCGTCCTCGACCTTGATGCAGGAGATTGCCAATGGTACTTTCCACTAGTAAGACTCTCTCATGCGAGACCGACGAACCCTTCCGAATCCCGTATTGACAAATATAAAGCCAAACACTCAACGAGATTATGCCCATGATCTATCGGCGATTCACGGAAAAAGCCGCCGAGGAATGGCGGCAGATCTACAAAGCATTGCAGCTGCTCGAGTTTCTGATCAAGCATGGTTCCGAGAGAGTAATTGATGATGCGCGCGGCCATGTCACCCTCCTCAAGATGCTCCGACAATTCCACTTTATCGACCAGAATGGCAAAGACCAGGGCATCAACGTGCGCAACCGCGCCAAAGAACTCGCAGAGCTCTTGGGTGATGTCGAGCGCATTCGATCAGAGAGAAAGAAGGCCAGAGCCAACAAGGCCAAGTACACTGGAGTCGAAGGTGGTAACATGGGCGGCTTCTCCAGCAGTAGCGGAGGTCGTTATGGTGGCTTTGGAAGCGAGTCTGCTGGCTACGGTGGCAGCTCTTCCGCGGGATATGGCGGCTACACTGGCGGCGGCGTGTTCGGTGACGGCGGCGGCTTTGGTGGTCAGGAGTCTAACGAGTACAGGGAGACCACCAGAGGTAATGACCGATTTGAAGAGTACGACGAATATGATGAGGCCGATGCGGGTGGCAGCTCATCGCGAACCAGGAGGCCAGAGAGAACGGAAAGGGCTGGTGTGAAGAAGACCATTCCCTCGGCGCCACCCAAGAAAGCCAAGGAGCCAGAAGTTGACCTGTTCTCCTTTGATGATCCCGCGCCTGCCCAAAGCGCGCCTGTCGCACCCGCTGCAGCTACCTCGGGCGCTTCCTCAGGACTTGCTGCCTTATCCAGCAATGATGACGACGATTTCGACGACTTCCAATCTGCCACGCCTGCTACTCAGACGTCGGCTCCTTCAAACGCCTTTTCTATTGCCCCTCCCATGGTAACCTCGAGTGCGCAGGGCACGGCGCAGTTCGCTGCTCCACAGCCAGTCTCTGGACCTCAGAATGCCAATATCAGCAGCATGATGTCGGCAATCTCGCCACCAGCAAGTGCCAACGCTACACCTGCTGCAAACTACTCTGCCTTCAGCGCTCCGACCAATCTCATGTCTCCTCAAGCATCCAAGCCCACAGGATATCAACCAGCGCAGCCTAATTATTTCCAATCCGTTCAGTCGTCCCAGCCTGCTCAGCAGGTTCAAAAGACGAACACTGGCTTCTCCAGTGGATCTGCTGCCTCTGGAATGTCTGCATTCAACAAGCCGGCCGGTGCTCCAGCCGCCAAGTCTGCTGCTGCCGGTGGTGACCCTTTTGCCAACCTTTTCGCCGCAGCTGGTGGTGGTGCAAAGAAGACCACCAGCATTGGTTCAGGCCCTAAACTGGGCCAGCTTGCAAAGGAGAAGACGAGCGCCTCTCTATGGGGAGCCCCTGCCGCTAATACGAGCACCCCTAAGCCTGCTCAGTCCACTTCTGGAAGCAGTGGACTTGACGATTTGTTGGGATGAGCCTGTGATGGGCTATACTAATTGGTCGGAATATGACCGAGACATCCAGCGTATCACACCCGATTACTAGGTTACTGAAAGGAATCTTGACATATGCGTCGGTCTATTGTGTCGAATTGACGAATTATCTAGATATGAAACTTTTGAAACGGACAACCTAGGCAATAATGTGAGATGCGATTGCGCATTGTTTAGAGGCGTCAGGGCGCATAAAATGACAACATTTTCTTGATTTACATATGATCACTGCCATGACGTGATCCTTGATGGCCTTTTCGAGGCTGGAAAGACAATAACTCGCACGTCTACATGGCATGATGCATGAGCCTACCATTAGATGCCAATGAGACGCTGCGGCTCCTTTATCTAAACAAACATCAGATTGTAAACACAGCATCCCGGATGTCCATCGTTTCAGGACCATCCGATGCTCAGGCTGCAGTCATCGAGACCAGAAGCTGCCCGGATCCACCATAGCTTGACTGGCTGACGATGATCGACTCAACTACAGACACCAGGAACACGAACAGCTTGCTTGCACTTCTAGAGCAGCGGAACAAGCATCGCCTCCCCCGTTCCAATCTCGCCTATTAAGTGAATATGCAGGTCGCGTTTCTGCCGGCCATGAGGCGCCGACGCGATACTAGATGATAGATCGCTGGAGCCAGGGTAACCGCGGACCGCGCTTAAGACCCTGGACCTCCACTACCTGGGAGACTCAAGGCGAGATGAAGTCCTACTGGGATATCAGCCAACCACAAGCCACCGGCTTCGACATCCATCGCGGTTGTTCAGACGACATTAAGCGACAACGGCTTGATTGGGGAGCGCGGGCAATAAGACCTGGCTGCAGTGAGTGGATCTTCTCACTTGGCTGTGGTTGGCTTGAACCCCTGCAGGCGATCGACACAGGGCCAATTGAAGGCTCTCATTGGTCATGTCGGCGGCTGCTGAATACGCCATCTGCCTCAAGTAACGACGTCGACATAAGTCGTGTTGTACACACAAGTGCTATGATGAAAATAGCAACGCAAGGGAGAAGAGAGAAAAAAAAGAAAAGCTTGCTGTGGAAATCAAACACTCGATTCCGATATGTCCATCGGGTCAGGGGTTTACCGCGATGCATCTGGTCTAGACTCTGGTCTTGCAGAGCAGCAACCTTTGGACCTGGCTGATGTAACTCTGCTTGCAAGGACGAGAATGAATACATAAGATGCCATCACTTCCCCCAAGCTCGAGGTAGAACTCCATTCTCATCAAACAATTTACAACTTACTTTACGACTTTTCCTTGGTCTTTTCTTAGGTCTTTTCCTATTTCATCTTTTTCCTTTTTCTCTCTGTCTCTTTCCTTGGGATTTCCTACTATAAACGGTTTTCTGATCTTTCAACGTCATCTTTGGCCTTTACGAATCTCATATTCCTCACGGTCTCCTTGAAATCAGTTCCGTCAAGACATCAGCGATATCTACTTCGTCTATCACAGCAGTCGACCTGCTTAGTTTTTCCCGGTTCACGTTCTTTGGGTTCCAGAAAAACATTTCATTCACTTGTTATTCCAGTCAAGAGACACTGAAATCGACAATTCCTTTTCTTTTTCTCAAAAGATAACCACGGTCCAGTACCGCCCAATCTTTCAACATTCCCTCTCCACTACTTCCAACGGCTTCCATCCCACAGCCGCGGCCGCAATTCCCCTTGCGTACCGCTTACAAGTCTCGTCCAAGTCTCTCACTCATCACCGACTTTGAGAAGCCGATTCCGCTCAAGATGCGCTTCCAGGCTCCTCAGCTCGGCGCTCTAGGCGTCACCTTTACGGCTCTGCGTGCCGCACAACTTCTTTCGCTGCTGACCATCATTGGCCTCATGGCAAACTTTATCAATGAGATTGTGTCGGCTCAGCGGGATGCTCCAGACGTGCTCATTGGCACTCTGGTTGTGGTGAGTACCTACCTCCTCCTCATTGCCACTTTCTGGCAACATGAGAACTAAGATGAACAGGCGAGCACGGCATCCCTATACATTGCCATCAGTTACATTCTGTATTATGATGGTCTGCTTCCTCTTCTTGTTGCTGGAGGTTGCGACTTTCTCCTGTTGATTGCAACCATTGTCGTGGCTGCCACGATTGGAAAGCCGCTGTCCAAGCTCACATGTGAGACGCTTCCTGCAGCGGGCACATCGACCATTGCCTCTGGATCTCAGGTCTTTGTTGCCAGCAGCTCTGGCGTCACCTACCGCAGCGTCCTGAAGAAGACTGTCGACTACTTCACCTACGTCGCGGTCGACCAGCCGCACTGCTACGAGATCAAGGCTGTATGGGGCCTCTCTATCTCGCTGTGTGTGCTGTTTGCCTTTAGTGCCATTGTCTGTGTTGGCCTCTGGCGTCGCATCAAGGGCGCCGCCGCCGCCAACGCTCCCAAGGACATTGAGGGTTAGGGGCACGCGGGCGCGCGCGGGGTTTCACATGCCAGAACATGTAGAGTAGCAGCAGCAGCAGCAGCACCGCCAATGGGGACGTACGAGGAGAAAGGTGCATGCTTCCAGGTCATTCCTCCGCCTCCGCACCAAGCCGGCGACGGTGGCATCTCGGGGCCTCTGGCCCTTTCTTCTCGCAGTCTCGGAACCGGTGTATTGAACCACGGCCCGGCTGCTGCTCACCCTACCTTTGTGCCATCCCCCAGCGCGCCCATCCCAGCGCCTCAGGCTGCGCCCATCCTCAACTTTCGCGGCATCGACGAGGACATAACGGCTGTGCCACCCCCGCCGCCCATGATTTACGTGAACCGTCCTGCCTCGAGGGGCCGGTCGCTCACAGCGCAGCGCAAATCCATCATGATGCCGGCAATCCCCGAGTCACCGCTGACCACAGCAGCGCATGAGGACTCCATCCCGGCCAAGCACAAGCGCATACCGGAAAAGATCCGGACGCAGAACCTCGAGGTCCCGCCCTTGACACCCACCAGCGACGACGGGTACACGCCCGTCAACACGCCCGCCAATGCCCTGTCGTCGGCCTTTTCGCCGCGGCTCAAGACAAAGATACCGTCTCTGCCTAGCCCCCGCGACGCCCTGGGCATCCCCATTTCCAAGATCAAGTCCTTTGCCGCGCGGTCCGTGGGCAGGGTGAGCCCCGTCGATGCCGACGACCTCGAGCCCCTGAGCCCCTCGGTAGTGCGCAATGCCGACGGTCTTCCGGTGCCGGTCCAAGCTCGGGAGAAGCCAAAGCGCAAGACGGTCTGGGGCATGATTGAGGGTTGGTGGGATCTCAATCTTTTGGATAGGGGTAAGAGTTTGAGAAGGAAGTAGTAATGATTGTTGTTGGACTTTTGATGAGTTGGGAGGTTTTGTTCATGAAAGGGACGGGATAATGTTTTTGGGTTGAATGACAATGTGATGACATTGGTAATGCGCTGGATGGTTCGGAGTTGTTTTGGATTTTCTTGCGAGATCTGGGTAATATGAGAAACAAAAAAAGGAACAAAAACAGGCGCGATCGCGCAATAGATTGGCAAAAATGGTAATCATATATCAAAAACTTCAAGCAACAATCGTCCATGACTTTCTTCATATGTTGCCCGTTGGACCTAGATTGGTGGCTCTGAAGCATATGAATTGTCAGTAGATGACCTACATTATTTTGATTGCAGATGTCCCTGAAATATTTGCTGCTAAGGCTTCACCCGTCGACCATTTACAAAGACCAACTCGATGTTCCTATCATCGCCCGTCATGATGAACTTGTCAAAAATCGTCCGAGTCGAATCCCAATCCTCCAGCATGGTCATGACGCCAGGCCGGCTGCTATTGATGAGCAAGGCGTCAAAGTGCTTGCCCACGCGAAAGTTGCCAACCTTGTCCTCGAGACAGCAGACTTGGGCGCCGCCGAGCGTGGCCAGGAAAAAGATCTCGGCCAGGTCGAGGCCCTTGTCGCGGCCCTGGCTCATGACCTCGCGCGCGTTGGACGCCACCAGGGCCTGGCGCATGGCGTCGAGGATGCTCGCCGAGAAGCCGCCGCCGCTGTCGGTGCCCAGCCCGACCTTTATGCCTCTGCGCAAGAACTCGCGGATCGGGGCCGCCATGAAGCCACCTCCGACCGTCATGTTGGAGATTGGACAGTGGGCCACGCCACAGCCGAGCTCCTTTAGCTGGGTCAGCTCGTACTCGCTCACGAAGCAGCAATGCGCCAGGATCGATCGCTGATTCAGAAGCCCATATGAATTGTACAAGTCAACCTCGTTGTCGAATTGCGGGAACAGGGTCTTGGTGAAATTCATTTCCTGCTCGGCTTCATTGAAATGCGTCTGGATCGGCAGGTCGGGGTTATTCGCAGCAATCTGACCCAAACCTTGCAGCAGCTCCGGATCGCAAGTAATGGCAAAGCGCGGCGTGAGTACATGCTTCAAAAGCTTACTCTCTGGGTCAATCTTGCGAATGTGCTCGATGCATTTCTCTGTGTCCCCTAGTGACGACTCGACTGTGGCATCTCTATAAAAGTCTGGTGCGTTCCGGTTCACTACAGAAGATCATTAGCCACAAGGACGTACTGGCTGGTTCGCCCCCCCCCCCCCCCCCCCCCCAACCTATCCATGATACAGAGATAAAGACTAGACACCAGGTTCAGTGAAGGACTCGAGCAATAATTTACTCACTATTGCACTTTCCGACAAACGCCCGCTGTCCTTTTTTGAGACACAAGTCGGCCAGTATGTTTGTGGCATCGGCATGCATTGAGCCATAGTATGACGCCGTGGTAATACCCTGCCTCAGAAACCCATCTACGCATGCCCCGTATATGCGCTCAGCATAGGCGACATCGGCGAACCGCGCTTCATTGGGAAACGTGACATTATCCAGCCAGTCGAGAATGTGCATGCTCTGCCCTAGTCCCCGCTGAGCATACTGAGGCGCGTGGTTGTGCGTGTCCACAAACCCCGGGATCAGGAACTCGCCCCTGCTCAGGTATCGGACCTCGTCGTCGAGGCCGCGTGCCGCCAGCAGGTTCGGCACCGAGGACTTGGCGACCCCGGCGTCAAGACTTTGGACGGTTCCGTCGGCTCTGACGATCAACAGGGCATCTTCCAGTATCTCGAGCTCCGTGGGGCCGAGTGAGTGAATGACCGTGCCGTGGAATACCAAAGCCATGTTATCTTGTTTGTCCAAGCTGATGGAGATGAGTAAGTGGTAGCGAATAGACTGAGCGGGGCAGCACACAGATGAAGCTGAAGCCGAGACAGGCTGATAGGCACGGATCTGTGGGACCAAGACCAAGGGCGTTGACCAAAATGCCGACAATTGAATAAATATCTACTGGTATCGCCTTGATATTGTTGCAAGTCACAAATCCATTGATATGAGCCCTCTCTGCGAAAGTCAATCGGTGCATTATCTGCCGGCATTTTGTGCAGCCATCGGCGGATCTTGCGCTAGGCTGGTATCTCGCATAATCTAGGACCTACCTACCTACTCCGTAGTAGGTAATACTCACAATAAACTTGAACTTGTACATGATCCACTGAGAGGTCAAGAAAGACCATGAAAGAATGACAAATAAATATGGCAACGAAACCATGTTATTCTAATTATTACGGAAACTTCAAGATCAAAGTACATGTATGCTTCCATCTTGAGAGCGAACCTGGCCCCCATATCGCTGTTGTTGACTTGGAGAAGCAAGATGGGAATTCACCGCGATGCATGCGAGCATGAGGCGCCAGAAGAGTGCGACGTTGCAGGACTTATCCAGGCTGAGGAATGGTTACAAACAACGGAATAATGGTTTCGGCAAAGTTACCAAGTCGCACAGAGTTTCGCTCCAAGGCGGGACGAGTCGTGGCAGCCACCGCTCCCAGTCACGAAGTCACTGTATTGATTGATATTTTCAACGTCGATAGATAACATGAATAATCCAGTAGATGCCGCTCGACTATCAGGAGAAGTAGGAGGGGGCGAAGACGGTATATTGGTCGTTGTTGCAGCCTGGCAGCTTGTAATGCATCCCAACAACATATGACTGATTGAAAAGTCCACGGATACTGAAACATGGCGATACCGCAATGTCCTTGGCGAGAGTACAATCAACAACCAATAAGATCATGACCTTAAACCTCTTTAGTTTGAGTCTGAATTTCTTGCGCTGCCTTGTCCTCATGGACTGTCCCCTCGTCATGATGTGCAATTGATTTTTCGACGGCGCGGACAGCCTCATCGGCGAGAGCCTTGTCTTCGAATACTGCCAAGGTAAAAGCATCAATTAGTATACGACATTATTATCTTGGCGGAGTTCTGTGATATATGCGGATACTTACAGAAAGCCAACTCTTCAAGAGTTCTGCCATGCGTCTCGGGGAAGAAGAAGTAGATGAGAACGACTTCAAAGGCCAAGAAGACGCAGTAGGAGATGAGATACTTCCAACTGGCATTTTCGAGGCCGATCGGGTTGACAAAGGTGGTAAAGAAGTTGGCACCCCGCCCCCAGAATTGGAAGGCTGCAATACCCATTGATCGCTCCATGAATGGCCAGATTTCAACCATGAAAGCTGCACATAAGTCAGTCATATAGTCCCAAATGAGATCTAAGCAGCGGGGAAATATCTTACTATATGTCAGGGCATTGTAGCCGATATTGTAGCATGGGTTCTGTATGCCAATTGTCAGCCACTCAAGTCTGTAATCGTGGATCCACCAGGTTCGCATACGTAGGCAAAGATGAAAAAGATGGTCGCCGCGCCCGCCGCGGGGTTGGTCGTGCCCGCGTCCAAAGCCGCGATGGCCCGCTCCATGCTCACCGTCCAGCAAATGTACACGACCAGCGAGCTAATGGCGCAGGCAAGGAACATGGAACGCCTCTTGAACCGGGTCACGACGGAGGCGCAAACCACGGCGCAGACCAGACTCCAGCAGGCGAGGCCGACGTTGAGCTTTGCCTTGAAAACACTCGATGTCTGACCAACCATTGACAGCAGGTCGCTCAAGTAGTACGAAATGAGGGTATTGCCGCTCCACTGTGTAAAGAGGCCCAACATACTGGTGACGAAAAGACGACGTCGCATGCCCTTGGTGGCCACAAGGTCCTTCCAAGACTTCTTGGATGCCTCGAGCTCAATCTGCATCGTGGCTTGGATCTGGGCGATCTCGGCTTTCACGATTTCGGATTCATGGTTGCCCTCGGCGTGGTATTTGTACAAAATCTCGTAGGCCTCCTCGCTGCGGTCCTTGGTAATAAGCCAACGGGGACTTTCAGGGATGAAGCTTGATTTCTCGTTAGTTTCAACCAGATAAACTTTCAAGGAAGGGAGAGATACAAGATGAATGCAATCTGGAGTACAGATGGACACATCTGCAAAAGACTAGGAATTCTCCAACCCCAATTATTTGGGATATTGTTGGTTCCGAAACAAATGCCAGCAGCTACGATCTGACCTGGAAAGTATGACACATTGAACAGAGAGGTAAGGACTGGACGTTCTTTTGGGTATCCCAATTCACCAATCAAGGCAGATCCGCTGACGATACATGTAGGAATGCCGAAGCCAAGAATCAATCGAGCAGCAATATACATGCCAACTACAACACCACAAACTTAGCAGCGACTCACTAAGAGGAATACCAGGAAGGTGAGATGTGCTCTCATTCGACATCCCAAGCACAGTTGGTTATGACTCACCATTGACAGCGCATCCTTGAATCACTGAGCCGATTATCATGATGAAAGAGCCGATGAATATCGACCATCTTCTACCGAGACGGTCATTGACAATAGGAACCAGCGGTAGCGAAAGAATGGCGCCCAACGAGTAGGCGGCACTAATGATTCCTTTCAATGACCCTATTTTGGAAGCGTCAGCCTGAATAGTATCTACTGAATAAACTCGTAGTGTACATACCTTGGGGGTTACCAAAGACTTTGCCACGACAAGATTAGCCCACCGTGCCCAAAATTCCGCTGTCTCAGCCAATTCGACTCACAGTGAACCCATGACGGCACGATCTGAAGAGCATTAATCATCTGGGAGTCGAACCCAGACGTCAATTCAATACCCATACATGTCGGGAACAGCAAAAGGTACAAGGTGCGCAGATGTGGTTTCCTGTACCACGGGACCTTGTCGGCGTTGGCGAGGCGGGTAACGATGGGGTCGGCCGATGCGCCAGTGTTGCCCTGCGTCGACGGGTCGGACTTTTTGTGCAGTTGATCTGCTTTGATTCGAGCCATTGCTCAAAGAACTCCTATTGAGAAGTAATGGTAGACACTGGTTTGTGTAGTGAGGATCAATTCAACAATGTACTCCTCTCCTCTACCAGCACAAGGAAAGAGATATCCAAGCCCTTGGGAAATGATGTGGGCTTGGTGCATAGATAAGTCCCCCAAAAGCTTGCTCTGTCCGACTCGTATGCACATATTCACCCCATAGCCGGCCGTATAATACACGTGGTTGTAGATCATGGACAAAAGCTCATTGGGGGACCCATGCTGCTGGTCTGGGGGAAAATGGAGGATCTCCCCCTAGCTGAATGAGAGCTTTGTGGGGTGGTATCGCTCTTCTCCCCAAATTAATCAATTGCGTCCGGAGTCACGGGAGGACGGTCCAACCCTCGGCCGCAATGAGCCAATGGTGTAGTGGTGAGAAGGAGTGGTTATTGTCCTGGCCCCTGGCCCTTGATTACTGCCAAGACGGATATTGGAGACGGCGAACCGCGGAGATCTCCCCCGCAGTCGATGGATTTTTCCCTATTTATCCGCGAAAGAGGGAAGTGCGATTCGTATATGTGGTGCAAGAAGCAATCGAGGGCACAGACGGGAAAACGCACAAGCAAGGGACTTTTGACATTTAACGCATCGCCTATTGTCCGGACATAAGCGCATGTAGATGGACATGCACGAAGGGTCCGTTTCTCGACTTGACAGGTAGGTGGTTCCAATGATTCCAGACACATGGTTTTGATCGGAGGAAACGGAAGCCGGGCTTGAAAGAGAGACATCATTCGAGAAAACAGATATCTGTCGTATGTACTTGGAGCTACACGTCCTGAAAGCAGTGTTGTCGATAGTGAGAAACCCAATTGATCGAGGGGTCCTGGCAAGTAGTGAAGCGGAGCCACAGTATTGCTAAAGAGAGCATCAATGATACGAAACTGAAGCTCGACAAGAAGAGTATGGATGCATCAATGTCAAGAAGATTATGATCTGTTGTCGTTGAACAAACCAGAATAGTCCAATCGGAAGTTTTATGATAGTGCATCTATAGTGGATTGACCGTAGAAATCCTGGGGTAAAAATACTGGGCATGGAATATGATCAATCTGGGGTAAAGCGGCACTGCTCTTTTCCAGACTCAAAACATTGCCTGCTATTGTCTAATCTAAGGTTCTATCATCTTATTCGTTCATTACACCATTAGTGGCCTCCTATTGGTATGATAAAGGCTGCACACCGTATCTTGTAAAAAGACCTTGAGTTCCATCAATGTACCACAGTCCACAGAAGAAAGGGCTTGGCGGGGAAGCATGGTCTTGCAACAACTGCAGTGAGCTCAGATGCGTGATATGAGTCCAAATGCTCCACGCAAGCCAATGCCACATATGACTAGAAAACTTTGAACTGAAATCTCACATATAAAGACCAGTAATAGCGATTGGCGATGCCGAGTGTTGCCCCAATAGCTGTATAACGGCTTCGGTTTGAGCAACTGGGCCGAGGGTGGCAGCCGCGTGAGGATATCCCGAGTCAAAGCGATGCTTAACTTTTTGATGTGGGAACTTTGGCATGTTATCGTGGAAATGAAAAAGATAGAGTAATGGTTCTGGACGTCATAAACTACAGCGGCTGTGGTGTCGGTTATCAGATCCCTCTTCGAAAAGGCAATCATCCGCGGCTTGGTGCCTTACTTGTTTGAGCCATGACCCACAATAAGTCACGATGTCGAGGAGATGATTTTCTTTACGGCGTTTTATCATATTCACTGGATTGTAAACCTCTAGATGAATTATAAATATGAAATCATAGTAAACACTCATTAAGATTTATATACAAAAAAGAGCTGTTTGCACAATTATCAAGCGTGTTGGTTCCTGTTACGATTCCTCCAATACGTTCGCATTGGCTCTCGACGACGACCTATCGCGGACACCTGCTAGAAGATAGATATGGATACTATCGAATCGTTTTGCATTGCTATTAGTATCTTACCCCAGGTTTCCAACAAAGCCGCAGACATCCTATCGTCAAGGCCATGCTCGGCTTGATAACATCGGCTCGATCCACATGTTTAGCAAAGGCATTACAGCTTGTGCCGAATATTGCCGCCCGATAATCCCAGTATCCTGAGTATAGACATACGATTGCTGTGATGCTGTGGATATAGTATAGTGTTTGAAGTCTGGCTTCATCGGATATGCGCGGCAAAAGATGTGTGTATAACTTCATCTTGCTGAGTGATGGCAATCGTAAGATCTCCAAGATTACGTAGATTCATCAGATATAAAATCCGACCTCTCTCGCAATGGATATGGCTCAAACAAAACATTATCGACAAAGAAAACAAAAACCACAAAAGAAAGATCGGAATATTTCATCTGGCTTTGCCGACCATTCATACACTTTACCTACACAAAATCTATATATCAAAATGGCTGCCCAAGTAGATGCAGACACCGTCAACATGGCGCTATTCTATGGCACACCAGAGGAGAAGCAGTCTTTCTGCGACACTCTCGTCACTCTACTCAAGCAAAAGGGGTGCATCAAGATTCAAAACCACAGAATACCCGCCGACATGATCCACAAGTGTTTTGCCATGGTGAGCAGCTTTTTCTTGCCTCGCTCGTCTGGTGTTCTTTGTACTAACTTCTGAGATTCTAGACGCGCCAGTTTTTCAACCTGTCGCTCGAAGATAAAATGAAGGCAAAGCATCCGCCACAAGCCAACCCGAATCGTGGCTACAGTTATGTTGGGCAGGAAAATATTGCCGCAATTAGCGGGTTCGGAAAGGGCGATGGCTATGGCCCAGGAACGACAAAGGACGTCAAGGTATGTTTGAGTGTATTTCTTCCTCTATTGGGCTTGTGTGTTCTGACATGGTCTATCCAGGAAACATATGACATGGGAGCCGCAAACGATCCGCTGGTGGACAATGTAGTAAGCAACTTCCGATGTTATTTCTCTCCTTTTCTAGGTTGTCTCATGAGCAAGCATTGCCCATAGTGGTGCTGCAAAAGAGCAGACTCAGACAAACTGCTCAAAAGAGCTGCTTCAAACTCATTTATCTATCCAAGTAGGCAATTGTTAACATATGTTGTTGTTGTTGTAGTGGGTGCCAGAAGAGTGTCTTCCCGGATTCCGATCCTTCATGGAAAGCTTCTACGACGAGGCATTCAAGGCAGAGTTGGACATCATCTCGGCCATTTCCCTGGCGCTCGGCGTGTCCGAGGAGCACATGCGAACGCTACACAATCGGGCAGAAAACGAGTTCCGGCTCTTGCACTACCCGGCGATCCCGGCATCGACGCTGGCCGACGGCACCTCGACCCGCATCGCCGAGCACACCGACTTTGGCACCATAACGCTGCTGTTCCAGGACTCGACGGGAGGGCTGCAGGTCGAGAACCAGGACCAGTACGGCACCTTTCACGACGTGATTTCGTCGGCGCCGACTGATATTATTATCAATATCGGCGACTCGCTCCAGCGCCTTACTAACGATACCTTCCGGGCGGCCTGCCACCGCGTCACTTACCCGCCCTCCGTCCAGGCCGGGGATGGCGACAAGGTCATTCCAGAGCGGTATTCTATTGCCTATTTTGGCAAGCCCAATAGGGCGGCGTCGCTCCTCCCACTCAAGGAGTTTGTCAGCGAGGCCAGGCCATGCAAATATGAGGACGTCACAGCCTGGGACTTTAACAACAAGAGGATTGTCTCTCTGTTCTCGTAAATGTAATAAATATGAGGAATAGAAAAGAAGAAAACCTGACGCTCAAATATTCTCGAATGGGGAAGACCCAAGAGAAAAGAGCATTTGAGCTCGATCCACAGTAGACCATCGCTAGCTAGATATATGCGTCCAGTCGGTAGCACATTTACAGTCATCACTCGCTTTTTGGACGTCCATTTAGAAACTCAATTGATAACATTGTCCAGTACAGCAAAGCCTATCCGCTAGACTATGACCTGAATGAACTTCATAACAGACCATCGTAAAGTAGCGGAGACGACAAGGAAGAGACGAGATGTGGAGGTCAGATCCCAGCGAGGCTACTTGGTCAGGTTTTCTATTCCTAGTATAACCAGCTCATCTCGTAATTTGCAAATCCTATCACGATACCCCATGACAGAATTTTGTATCCAAACGGCCCGATCGATCGGCCTAAATCCTCTTCTCGGCGATCCTTTGTATTCTGCCTCATTTTGCCGGATGGCTGTGCCATGTTTATCAAACCCATGACCAATCATATAGAGGCCGCTTGCAAAGCGGCTGACCGCCCGCAGAGTCTTCCCGTTCCTTCTACCCATCTGACAGAAATCCCAGGAACATGGAACCATTCAGCCTGCTATGCTACCTTACCGCCGGCTCTAGGAAACATGCAAGGTTCGCCAAGCATCTGTGAATTTCGAAATTTCCTGAGGCGGCTGAAGACTGGCTACCAACAGTATGCATGAACATGAGAAAGTTCTACACAATATCAGCCGTCGAACGAGAACGCGTGTGTATTTCCTGAAGCAGCAGAAATTACGGCAAGAGCTCCATAGTAACTGTTTACGCTTACGGAACCATTTGCGACTTATTTCTGCCAGACCTCCGAACTGCCTTGACCTCCTTGGCAGCATCCCTTTCATTTGATTCGGCCGTGTCTGACTCGACATCGATTTCGCTGGCTGCACTGCTCTGCTCATCCACGTGATCTCCCTGACTTTGACCAAGCACGTCTTGAATAATCTTCTTTCCCTCATCCATCTCGCCATTCATAGTGCCGCAGCCCATGCACTTCCACTGGCCCACGTCGGCTAAGCTCTTGGTGCCTGGAGGAGCCTGGCCATTCACAAGGCGACATCTTTGGCAGATAAGCACAATGCGGTTCTTGGGGGCTGTCTCATCTTCACCCATCATCAGGTCGAGTACGCGATCATACCACGTTGGCGGGCCAGTGTTGAAGTCGTATTGGTGGTAAGACGGAGGCATTTCTTCAGCGTTGGGAGCAAAGCTGGCAGAGAAGTCGTGAGGGCCGTTCGAAGAAGATTGCGGGCGCGACGGCGGAGGATATGGACCTTGAAGCTGTTGAGTTTGCGGCGGGCCAGCAGCGGACGGTGGTCGTTGAATGTTGGCCGTGGGTGGGGGAGGGATGTTTAGTCTACCGCCTGGACTCATGCCCTGCGGCCCTCCCATTTTGTTCTTTTGCTGTCCCTTCTGTCCAGGCTCGTCACCATCGCCGAGTTGTTGCGACTTGGTGCGTTTGGGCTTGGGCTTCTCGCCGCCATACTTCTCCAATAGCTCGAGCGTAGTGTCATATTTGGTGGCATCCTTCAGCTTCTGAATGATTTTGGCTCGTTCAGTTTGCTGATACTTGAGTTTCTCCTCAAGCTTGTCGACGCGGAAAGTGAAGTAGGCATCGCTCAATGTTCGGTAGACATATAGGACCACGGGGCCACCAGCCAACCCAGTCCAGTCCCAAGGACCCAGATTCTTCTGGCCAACCACCAGTAGCAAGACGATCGCGTAGATGAGGTAGGCGATACTCAGATACAGGGTACCTAGAAACTTGACCCGTCGGGAGCTGGAGCGCTGCTTGTCTAGTTGCAGTTGCGTCGCCCCGATCTTCTTGGAAAGCGTGGAAAGAGATTTCTCGAACGAGGCCGGCGAAGAGTCGTCGCCCTGGTACAGCATATGAGTCAGACGACGGTATCTTTTAGAAGCTGGAAGCAAGCCTTGCGCCAACAGTGACAGACGTGGGAAAAGACGTGCGACTTGCCTTGAAGGGCCAGAAAGAGACCATGATGAGGGAAACAAAATACGTATTTGTGCTACGAGCGCATGATTCGCGATGTGTTGGGCGTCGGGCAAAATTGATCAAGGAAATGCTCAAAGGGATCGCGCAAATGTAGACGAGCGATAGCAGTGCAAGCAAGTCGCTCTCGTCCTTGTGGTCAATGTTGAAGCTGTTAGGGGGTTTTTAGCTACGCAGGTGCAAGTCAATCAAACGTAATGTCGTGTGTCCCCATCGCCAGGGCACGGGTGGGAAAAGCAGTGACGACATGGTAACGCAGCTGGCAGAAGACCTTGTCGATAAAAGGACAGCTAGCGGACCTGTAGCTGAAGCCTGAGGGTACCTAGCCTGCAGGCATCGCTGAGCCTAGGCTCCTTATTAGTGGTCTGGTAAGGTCACCTTGGGTTTCATTTTCGGCAAGGGCCATCTCGTAGCTTTATTACCTGGCTGGGTTCGCAACCAAAGACAAGACGACGCTTGCTCCATTTCACATGGCGTCCCGACCAGCGGCGTTGATGCACGGGCCCCAGCCTGAAGACGACAGCGTCTGATCTTCTTACAATGCTGAGCGAGCGGCCAGACTGCAAAACAATATTCTCAGACAATTGAGAATTTTCTGCTGAACCTAAATTTTACCTTGATATTCCTCACCAAAAGATATGAGTACCTTGAGACACACAAGATCTTGCCAACAACTCGTTGCAATGGATGCATACGACTTTGCTTTTAGGCTTCATACGAGGTCTACTGATTCATGAGCAAGAGAAGGCTGTAAGTGTACAAACTTCGAGCTCGGCAATTCTTTCCCACTGTATCGAAAATATATGTTAAAAAATATAGATTTTATACCCGCACCTGTACGAATGTTGCCCTTGAATACAAAATGAATTGCCAGCTTGTAGGTACCTTGAACCAGGGCACCAGAAGACCCTTGGCAATCCACGAGCCGCACGGCTGTGGGGATGCTACAGAGTACATACCAGTAGGTGACTTTGGCAGGGGTCTGGTAGCCGTCGGTGCCGTTCAAAAGTGCAAGGCCCAACTAAAACAGAGCGAACACCTGGCTGGTCTTGGCGGGAGCTCCAATCGTTGGCTCCGACTTTGAACATTGACCAGGACAAGCAAGCCGAGCTGAAGGGCAACGTTGGCATTATTTTCTCTTCTACTTAGTAGTAAACAATATTATAGTTTTCTTTTTGGCAGCAGTGTCCTCGGTCGATTCCAGCTTCGCTTTGTTACCGCATTGCTATTCTTCGTTGCACTTGCATTTGCGCCGCCGCCGCTGCCACCATTGCGCGAATCTCACCGGTTCGAACTCGAGCGAGACAGAGAGCATCCACAATCCCCGACACCGAGAGCCACCTTTGATCGCCTGGAGTGCGCATGGCTACGGGACACATTTCTTACCGCTCTGGCTAGCAAATTCGATACATTACTCGCCCACCATGTTCCAAAGGTTCAAGAGCGCAATTGATAGGACGATTGCCGAGGAGCAGGCTCGCCAAAGCGAACAGCGGACTGTATCCCCCTCTGGTAATCGCCAGCGCTCTCTTTCGAGGTCCAACAGCGCCAAGGACTCACCAGCGAAGCGGAGGGCCAAGAAGCCTGGACAAGATGCCGCCAACGGCGACAGTCTGCCTAACACGGATCCTGCCGTCTTTGAGGCTGCCTTTGCCTTGGACGAGGAGGAAGCAGAGGCCAAAACTCTTGTCGAGCAGCCACTAGGTGATTCCGAAAAGAACGGCTCGACCG
The DNA here is from genome assembly GCF_000516985.1 of Pestalotiopsis fici W106-1. NCBI lineage: Eukaryota > Fungi > Ascomycota > Sordariomycetes > Amphisphaeriales > Sporocadaceae > Pestalotiopsis > Pestalotiopsis fici. The sequence goes on along the minus strand of NW_006917092.1, from coordinate 1,324,824 downwards.
AAGGCTTGAGCGCAGAGAAGAAGAGCACGGAGGGCGACAGTCAGGTCAGGGAAAAGACGGAAGATGCGTCTGCCGCACCCAATGAGAAAGACGGCAAACAGGAGGCTGCCCCTGCTCCTGCCGAGCTGCCGTTGGAGGTCAAGACAAGGCTACGAAAGCTGGAGAAGCTGGAGAAGACCTACCCTGGTATGTCATGTCCATACAATGACATGTGCCTTTGCTTGCTGGAGAAAACTCGAAACTAATCCATTGTGCGACAGAGCTTTTACGTTCCTACCGTATTGCGCATGGACGTGCCACTTCAATAGAGCCATTCGAGCGGGCCCTCCGTGAGAACACGCCACTTACAACCATCAAGGACCCTGCTGCCCTTATTGAATACATTAATAACCAGAACTTGCAACGCGATATGGTTAGGGACGAATTCAAGCGAGTTTCGGCCGAAAGGGATAGTTTTAAGAAAAACGCAGAAGATGCGGATAAGGAACTCTTAGCGCTCAAGGAGCAGTTGGCTGCGCTCAAGGCCACCAAACCGGAAGAAACTCTGCAGACCGACAGCGCCACTAAAGCCAAAGATGAGGCAGGGTCCAAAGAAGTTCCGTCACCAGCAGTCAAACCACCTGTTCAGTCGAACGAGAATGCGGATGTGGGCGAGGACATGTTCTCCTACGAGGATGAAATTCCCCAACTACAAGCCGAGCTTACCTCCAAGTCCGAGGAGATGGCAAAGCTTAAATCCGAAATTGGCAACTTGAAGGATGAGCTCGCAGTCGCCAAAGAGAACAGTGCTGGCCTTGTCGAGAGCCTGGAGAAGGCGACCCGTGAGTTAAACGAGGCCAAGGATACATCTGCTGTTCAGACTTCGTTGCAGACCCAACTGGACGCCCGAGTGAGTGAGATTGAGAGTTTGACCCAGAAACTGGAGCAAGCACAGTCTCAGTTGCGTGAGGTCGAGAGCAGCTTGGAGAAAGAAAAAACTTCCACGGCTGATACAGCGAAAGAGCACCAAAACGCACTAAAGGCAGCCAAAGACGACAAGACCAAGGCCGCGTCTCAACTGCGAGAGTTACAGAAGAAGATTGAGGACCTGACTTCCGAGATTGACTCTTTGAAGAAGTCAAAGACTGAAGATCTGGACAAGATTGAGAAACTAAACAAGCAGCTCCAGGACGTGCCTCCTTCTCCAAGTCTTGTTCCGCCTGCGCCGTCAGATAAGACAGACGCCCCGGCAGCCGCTACAGCAACAGGTGGTTCTAAGAAGAAAAACAACAAAAAGAAGAAGAAGGGGGCCGCCGCTACCGCTACTGCTGCGACGGGCGAACCTGCCGCTACCGAGACAGCACCGGCCACGCCGACGGTAGCAACTACAGAAATACCTGAAGCCTCTGAACTGCGCGAGGAAATTACAAAGCTCAAGGCTGAGATTGCCGAGAAGGACACTCGGATTGAGAAATTATCGGTGCAGCGAAAGACGGAAGAGGACCTCCGCGAAGAGCTTGAGACCGTGCAAGATTCGCTTCTTGAGATTGGCGGCAATCACACTGATGCCATGCAGAAGATCAAGGAGCTTGAGTCTGAAAAGGCTACGCTCAAAGAACGCATCAAGGAGCTGGAAGTCGAGGTCGCCTCATTCACGTCCAATGCCGAGTCAAGTTCAAAGGTGCAGTCCGAGTTGGATGCCCTCAAGAACGAGTATGATGAACTCAAGACAAAGTCTCAAACTCTGACCTCCGATCTCGGTGCTGCACAGCAGCTGGCCCAAACCCGGTATAAGGATCTGACTGACCTCCGTGAGGTCCTTCAAAAGGCACAGCCTGAACTCAAGTCATTGCGTCAGGACTCAGCCACGCTGAAGACGACCAAAGAGGAGCTTGCATCTAAGCAGACAGAGATTCGAAACTTGGAGAAGAGGGAAAAGGAGCTGAAGGCAGAAGTCACTCGCCTACAGCGCGTGGCATCCGAGAGAGAAGGCGAAATGCGCAACCTCAATGACCGCCTATCTATCGAGGCAAAGACCCGAGCCAAGTTGGAGGACGAAAAACGTGTTGCTGGCAGGGACTTTAGACGCAGCGAGGCCGAAAAGATAGAAATCTCAGCCAAAGCTGAAAAGACGGCTCGAGAGCTCGAATCCTTGCAGTCTGAACTCAACAACGTCAAGCCAAAGATCAAGGCTCTAGAGGATCAACTGGAGAAGCTGAGCAAGGAACGTGACAGCCTCAAAGAACAAGCGGAGCTGAAGGCAGCACAATACAACTCGGTCCAGGGCTTGCTCGGAACGATGCGTGATCAAACATCTGAGCTCAGCACACAGCTCAAGGAATCGAGAAGTCAAGCCGAGAGTCTCGAGGAGGAGCTTGCAGAGGTGCAGAAACATCTGCAAGAACGTACACGAGAGGGCGAAACGATGCGCCGCATGATCAATGAGGTCGACTCCCGCGCAGACGCCAAGGTCCGCGAAATGCGGTCCCGAATGGAGGCTGCAGTCGAAGAGCGAGACCGCATTGAGGATGAGTCATCTACTTTGGCACGCCGTAGAGCAAGGGAGGCCGAGGAGCTCAAATCAAAGGTTCGCGAGCTGGAGAGAGATGTCAAGACTTTGGCTTCCGAAAAAGAACAGCTCGAAACGCGAGAGAACGAGTGGCGGCGACGCCGAGAAGAGCTTGAGGAGGTCGAGCAAAAGGCCAGTGCCGAGGTGGAGGATATGCGTTCTGCGGTATCAAATCTACGGTCTGCACTGGACAACTCGGAAACACAGGTCAGAGAAGCCGAAAAGCAAAAGGCAGATCTCAGGAAGCTGCTTGACGATGCACGATCACGATATGAAAAGCTGAACAAGGAGCTCAAGACTGCCCAAGGAAGGCTTGCCGGTGCCGGACCCGCGAATAGCAGCAGAAGCAGCATCGACAGTTCACGATCAGGCACACCCGTGAATACTGGCGGTGCACAGCCACCAGTTGACACTCTATACTTGAAAACCATCTTGCTTCAATTTTTGGAGGTCAAGGATGACAAGGTCAGGAGTCAGCTCGTGCCCGTGCTCGGTAAACTGCTCCGCTTTGACCGGTAAGGATTGACCATGATGTTCACGATTAACAGTCGTTACTTTCAGCTAACAGTGAGATAGGAATGACGAACAGAAGTGGGCCACTGCTGTCCAGAATCTATCCAAGCCGGGTCGATAGTTGTAACTTTGCACAGGTAGTGTAGGATAGGAAACTCATAAGAGGGCAAAACAAAAGCATGCAGCGTATCTTGATCGGAACATATTGTTACCACAGGTTTCTGCGACATTACGCCTGCACGTGTCTATTTAATTCGATAGAAGATGAACTCAGTTGTAGATGGCGCATGAGGTTGTGTGCCTAGGTACGATATCAGCGATTGTCTCTAGTGGTTGATCATAGAGCATGGCCGTTATCGCTCAACAAATTCCTCCCTACTATTGTGCATGGTAAAGTTTTGCCTGTGAGATGATACGGCACCGATTTTCTCCAAGTCGGCATAGAAAAGAAGAATACTCCCTATAAAGTTGGACTGAGTGCCACTGGCTAGCCGCTAACAGGTCGGACTTTTCTCTCAGCTCGGACATTTGACGGACATTTCACTAGCGCATCTATCCGTCTCTCACTGCCAGGTTGACTAATGATGGAGAAGAAAATGGATGAGAAAGCTGGACATTTCTTTTCTCCCCCTGATTGTTATGATCTTGATTGACAATCAAAAGTTGCCCTGGTATTTGCGGCACTGAAGATAATGGTGTAATCCGATGACGGGATGTACGACTGATCTGATGCACAGTGCTCATGCGCCAATGTGAGATCACCATCAAGAATGCGACTTTGGGGGAGCTCGCTAGCGCTGGCGGTTGAGTTGTGTGTGGATGAAAGCAGATACACATTCAGAGACTACTCAGCTACCTAGGAAGGACGAGTCAGTGACAGTTGGTATCATTGTTATTGTTATCATTGAAACTTGCCCCCAGGATCGAGGATCAAGGCTAGTATTGTATTTCGAGTACCATGATTCCATACCTACGCAAGAAACTCATTATAGAATGTTGTACAAGATTGCACTGAATAAATCAGCTATGACCACCATGATCGTCTATCTGAGTAGACTCTGGGTACCAAAAAGGTACGATCCTAGCAATCTGTGAGCCCATTCCAACACAAGCCTACACATCTCATTGAGAGACATTCGACTTCTACTCATCGATTCAATCCAGCTGTGCCATCAAGTTACTGCCCCACAAATGATGATTGGTCATAAAGCGGATAGACTATTCGGCCGATCATGGGTCGACGCCTCATCCAATCACATTGCCTAAGCAAATCCGTTTTAGGTATGTAGGAAGGCAATATAGACCAGTCGAGTCTATAGCCAGGTAGTTGGCCTCATACAAATATTGCATATATAAGCAGTCGAATCGAACAAGACCCCATCAAGTTCCATCACTAACAACAGGCACTCCAACAATTTAACTTTTACCAAACATCCTCTAGACCATTTACACAATGTCGAAGCTAATTGTTGTTTTTGGTGTCACAGGCACACAGGTATGTGCATGACTCTTCCGCGCTTCAGGTAACATTGTGATTAATTCCATGATATAGGGATCGTCTGTAGCCGAAACATTCCTGAGGCTTCCCGGCTGGCGCGTTCGCGGCACCTCACGAAACCCACAAAGCGAAACCGCCCAGGCCATGGCGGCCAAGGGCGTCGAGGTGGTCCAGGCCGACTTCAACAACCAAGCGACGCTGGCGCCGGCCCTCGAGGGCGCGGCCGTGATCTTCTGCAACACGGACTTCTTCGTCAACATGCTGGACGCGCTCAAGCCGGGAGCGGCCCCCTTGCCCGCGGGCTGCCGCAGCGTCAACGAGCACGCCTACCACGTCGAGGTGGCGCAGAACGTGGCCGTGGCCGAGGCGGCCGCCACGTCTCCGTCCGTCATGGCGACACTGGAGCGCTTTGTGCTCTCGTCGCTGAGCCACGCGTCCCGCTGGAGCAAGGGAGAAATCACGTCCCTCTGGCACTACGACTCCAAGGCCGAGGTCGAACGCGTCATTCGCGAGCGCTTCCCCGACCTGGCCGCGCGCATGTCCACGGTGCAGATTGGCCACTATGTCGAGAACTGGCGGGCCCTGGCCCTCATGGCGCCCCAGCGGCAGGACGATGGGTCGTTTGCCGTGCTCCGGCCGCATGCGCCCAACGTCGATATTCCCTTTGTCGTGGCCCGTCGGGACACGGGCGCCTTTGTCAAGGCGCTCGTGGACGCGCCGGCGGGAACGGATCTGTTGGGCGCCTCGGAGATCATGACGTGGCCGAAATGGTTGGAGCTCTGGGGCCGCATCAATGGTGTAAAGGCAAGTTTCAAGCAAGTACCCCAGGCAGACTTTTTCCAGTCTGTCCCAGAGCCGTTTTCCACTGAGCTGTGGGATTCGCATGCGTACTTTGAAAAGTTTGGACATACTGGCGGTGATCCAAAGGTTGTGACGCCGGAACAGGTAAGCATAATCTTGATTCTGATACCATTATTTGATTGGACAAATCTAATCATCTCCATGTCTTAGCTCGGCATTACTAAAACCTTGACGACAATGGAGGAGTATATTCGAAGCGAAGACTGGTCATCCGTGCTCGAGTCTTAGGTCTATTTATCAATACTACGCAGTATAGCAGATGAGAATCATTTAGCCGTTTCGACTTGTGCATAATACACTTTCCCTAAATAATCATTATCCTCGAGTGTTGCAAATCATATCTTATTGGGGGCAGTGGTTCATGATTCTCTCTCGATTATTTACTAGAAATTAATAGTGAGCTGACATATAAAAATGCGAGGCAATTTCTGTGATATATGTACAGGATGTGAATAATGAAATTCGTTCAAGTCCACGTAGAACGTAAAGTGTGACGCCTTTTCCAAACGCCAGAAGTCAAATAGGCCTAGCCGTAATTGCAAGGGTGGAATTGCTCCTAGAATGAATCCTTATACCCTCCCTTGGTAGCCCAATGGGATTCATCGCTGACCACGATACCTGGTACGGCTGCTTTTGGTGGTCTGGACACGGAAACACTTGAATCGAAATCGCCCTTTCCAGCCTCGAGACTCTCGAGCGTGATATAACCATTATTATCGTCGTCCCTCCTCGTTGAGGTCATGCCCATCTTGGCCTTTGAAATCTTGGACAGCTTGGAAAAGCCAAAACTGGTGTTCTCGGCGTTGGAGGCGTACTGCGAACCCTTGCCCTGCGCCACACCAAACAGAAGAGGCTTGAGCACGGGGGCGCAGCCGCAGATTACGCCCAGGTTCACCTCGACGGCAGCCCAGATCCAGAGGTAGAAACCTTCCCAAGTGACATCGTATGTTTGCACCTCGACGTGGTAGATCCAGTAAGACCGCATGCAGCCGGCAACCACGACAACACAACCAAAACCAAAGACCGTCATTAAACCTATCCGTTGGAACAGAGGCAGTTTAAGCGCCCACAGCGTCGGCATCGGCAGGATGTAGACGATGAAATCGGTAATGACTGTGACGATTGTTTGGCCCATCAACGGTGGCGCCTCGGGAATACAGTCTCGTTCAACTGAAAACAGGTTCCAATACGAAGCGGCGGGTCTGTTGATTAGATGTGAGTTGTGCTTCCCCTCAAAGTCTAGGAAAGGTTGTGACTTACATGCATTGCAGCCATAGTAGCAGTAGGAATGCAGGTATCGCAGCGGCTACTATCCCAATAGTAGCCCAAGTCAAACGCCTGAACCAGGATCCGGGCACCGCAATGCGCAAGTAGCTCGTCAAGATTGAGAGCTTTGCCAGACCCGACGCGAAAACAAAGATTGTTTGCCCTGCTATTGAGACCTTGCGACCCTGGATCATCTCCCGAAATGTCAAGTCCCAGACATGGATATTCCAGCCATATAATTGCGTAGCTGTCAGTTTTGTAAGTCGTTAGCATTTTTGACATGGCATAATGAAGGCCCGGCTCGTTTGCCTTGATCCAGATAGTGTACTTACCGAGAATGACAGAAACCGTTACGCCGCAGCAAAAGAACACAGCCGCCACCATTAACCAGTCATCCCAGCCGCTTCTCTTGATCAAGTGAATTCGAACATATAATCGCAGAGCCACGCAAATGATTGCGAGCGGCAGCGCGACCAATTCCACAATCAAAAGTGCCGGTCCTCGGTTCTCCGGATCCTTATAGTTGGGCTTTGGCCATGAGGCAATCACCTCTGGCGGAGGAAATCGCATCTCTGGGGCTATATATATCGTGGGGGAAAGAGTGTCTTCGTGAGATGTCCCAAATCGAGAATAAAACGAATGAAAATAGAGAGAAAAGAGGGTGAAGCAACTCCTGTTGTCGATCTGGGAAATCTGCCACCCTAAAATTGCAAATCCAGTTCACGCAGGGCAGACGACATGTGGTAGATCTGGTCGATTCGCAAGATCAACAGACAGAACAAAAGAACATCAAGAGCCATCTGACCAGGGGACAGGGGAGATAGTAGGTATTAAATGAGGCTATCGTTGATAACAAGAACACAAAGTGCCGGGATTGTCGAGTCACGTCCACTTGCGCCATTGCAAGACTAAGAGGTGACAGGTGCGGCCGAACTCCATTGCCGGATCCTTTTTGGGACGTTTTCGCAGATCCTGTTTGGCCAGAAACCTATTTCGGCAGTACTTTTCTTTGATGGCAGCAAAACCAAAAGGGAACTCCTGGGGAATCCTTTGGAAGAAGGCCTCAGCCCTAGCAATCATCAATGCAAGCAATTTAGCGTCCAGTTGGTGCGTGTGTTGGCCCCATTCACTCTTCCTCTGAAGTCCCTTAGCTAGGGGAACTTCAGACGGGACGGTGTCGCTTGGCAACCAACGATGGGATCTTTGACTGTATGAGCCCAACTAAGCTCACAGACTTGGGCGGAATCATTTCCTTTGGGAGCCATTCCGTTGCTCCGGATCGGATCTAAGTATTTCACGATCACGTCTAGATATCACAGCTATACTAGTAGACGGTCTGGCTGAACAAGTTCGACAACTACGAAACACTTTGTTGGTGGATTGAAACTACTATGATGGGTTTCAGGCGTGGGTTGACTGAAAAAGGACACAAACAGAGCTGCCGACTGTCTTAGTGCAAGCGACCGGTCAGGTGATGTCAGGGGTAATGCAGCGCTATAAGACTCTAGTTCTATGACAACGTACAGTACCTAAAACCCATTATGATGGACCCGCACCATCGAACTCTATTCTTCCATATCCTTTATGCATTCGGTAGCATAATTGTATGTCCGACCATCACCCGAAGAACTCTTGGATGTAGGTGGACATCCCCCCATCACTTTCAGGAACAGGAAATAGATAGAGTCTTGGCGAGTGTTTCCAGCAAAATTCTCGGCTCGAGTCTGCCGAACCATATGCTTCTAGCAAACTTAATTCATGAATCACCAAATGAAATCTATTTGATCAACATCAAGTCATGAATTTAAAAAGACATGGTCTTCCATGACTCAATAGGAAAATCCTCTCCAGTCAAAGATCCAAGCAATCATACTCTCTCACCAAACTCGTATGTATGAACAAAGATGACAAGAGCCATGACCACTCCCATCGGGTGACATGGTCCGACGAGATACGGTCCGAAAACTCCGTAGACACTCAAATTTGCAGCCTTACCACGTGGCGCGTTGACAGTAGTTCAGCATCAGTAGGGAGGAATTTGGACCGGCTTTGCGACCCGGACGTAGCGTAGATCTCTTTTGGCGCCATGGTCAAAAAGTCCTTTACAGTAGTAGGCCCATCTTCTTTAGCGTCATGAGATAAAACTTAATCTTAATTAAAGGTTACGAAATGGCTGCCATGGCGCGAGGACCGTCCCTGTTAGCACCAAGTGGATTCGGTTCGGCCCCAGCCGCTGGACATATTGATGGTTATATGTCTCTGCACTAGAAGGAGGGCATGTCATAACATATCAACGCTTGACACATCGCGAGAGCCGAGCAGCTCCACCAGTTTTATGATCGCGGAGAGGGAATGATCTGCAAATACTAAAAGACCAAGTGCCGAGAAGATACAGCCGCCTGCCGAAATCATTTCGTTTCTATCATGGGCAGCGATATTACTCAGGTGCAAGGAGTCAGACATCTGAGCACCTCGACTGCTCAAGGCCCAACCTAAAGCTTCCCGTTCCAGTATTGAAGCAGCCAAGTAATAAATACACTTGATATGATTAGTGGGCGATTCGGTGAGTGTTGGTCACTTATTGTCCAAATCGTGAGCCTGAGGATCATGATCAAACAATTCCTGCGACTAAGAAATACTAAATCCAGACCAAAGAAACCACACTTTCAGCAATACAACCTTACTTTCAGAATACAATATCTTTAATCCAAGTCATCCAAATGCTTGACTGTTCAGAGACTGGCTGACTGGTTACATGACCATGGAATTCAAGGGCGCGCGACCAGTCTTTGGCGTCATAGGTCGCCATGAAGAACGATCAATGTTGGCATTTCCCAATGCCAATATCGTTTCTATTTTTGCTGCAAAAATATAAGCCATGATATGCTGGATCTGAGACGGGGTCGAATTCAGCGTTCGCAATCAGGCATATACTTTTCATCTAGAACCATGAAGGAGGAATTGCGTCAGGTCATCGGGGCGAAAATACTGACTTCTTTTACCTTGGAAATTGCTACTCAGCCACGGGAGAGGGTTATGCATGATAGTGTCAGATTGAATTTATCGACCAATACTTTGCTGCCAGCTGGTCGAGGCAGCCTTGTCCAACTCGAGGAAGCTCATTGTTGGAGGTTCTGGCACACCCTCATGATATCTATCAGCAACGCAGCCTGGTCTTGTCTTGTTATGCAAGGACAGCCATGAGTACCTATGTAGATATGCATACATGAGACTTTCTGCATTGGGTGGCTATGATACCCCTTTCGACCTGACAAGCAAAGCAAATGCTTGTGTGTGTCTGTAATAAGCCTTGAATATTGTCCACCTACTGACATGCAATTGCTAGACTACTACCTAGTACTCAAGTGACAGCCTTCCCAAGTGTGAACTGCCTCCTCCTTCCTTCCCTCCTAATAAGATCTGTCTAATAAAGGTCAGATACTTGAACACGTTCAAAAGTCTGCGAGCCCAAGAAGAAAATTTAAAAATTCAGGATGTTGTGTAGTCTCGAGATTCTTTCTTCCTCACTGCTTCATGAACAACTGAATGCACAATCGGCGCTAAACCAAAAGCAGCCAATTACCGAAAAGAGTCAATTGCCCTTTCAAGATTAGATATCTCCAGTGAGCGATTCCACTGAGGCACCTTATAAAACGGTGCAGCTTCGCAGGGCGGCTTTGGCATATTATTTGCCAGATGTTTTCATCTTTTTAAATGTTTATACCCCCGCTGCTTTTGCCATTGCATTTCTTCTCCAAGGTTGTGCAATCTTTCATTGCTGCAAATCCCATCCATTGGGTCGTCAGCTTTTTTTCCAACGCAGACCTAACCAACCACAATGGCCAAGGATTACCTGGCCAATCAACTCAATGCCAAGGTCCATGATGGAGAGGTCGACCTGGACGACAATATTATTGCCCGTGAGTGTCTTGCTCTGATATCCACGAAACCGTGACAGCTGAGAAGGACATGCAGAGTTTCCAAAGGGAGCTGTAGTCACGAGCAGTCGTGGACACGGAGCCAGCAATTGGAACGAGACCGCTCGGATCGACATAGAGCTTGACGGGGACCAGAAGTCATACTTCCTCAAGGTGAGTATTCATTACAAGATAGCCACCCATACTAATCCGAAAGCTTGCAGCGGACCAAGGGACAGGTCGGCGGACCCATGCTACACGGGGAATTCGAGTCGATGCGCATGATCCACGCCGTCATTCCGGCCTTTTCTCCAAAGCCTCTCAGCTGGGGGAAATGCACCGATTCCAACATTCATTATCTCCTCTTTGAATTCCACGAGCTCAAGAAAGGACTGCCCGATCCTCACCGAATGAGCAATGTTGTCGCGCAGCTACACACTCGTAGTGTCGAGCACAACACATCCGGCAAGTGGGGATTCCACATGACCACTTACAACGGACCAATACCGCAGGACAATACTTGGACCAATACTTGGGAGGAGAACTGGATACGTGCAATGCGACAACTGTTCGCCCATGAGAGGGGCGCCAGAGGACCCAGCGACGAGCTGGATCAGCTCTTGCCTGCTTACTTTGAGAAAGTGTGTCCTAGACTCCTGCGTCCACTCGAGACGCGTGGGCGCAGTATCCAGCCGGTGCTGATTCATGGCGACTTGTGGATTGGAAACATGGGTACACAAGCTGGCTCGGAAGATCCTTTGATGTTTGACTCTTCGGCTTTCTGGGGACACAACGAGTGTAAGTCAGGGACTATCTCTTTCCAATCAACATATTGCTGTCCATTTGGGCGTGCGACACCACGGATCTGACTCGAGAGTAGATGAACTGAGCTATATGCGCCCCATGGCACAGGAATCGGGTGGATGGGCTGAAAAGTACATTGAGTCGTACCACAAACTCATACCAAGGTCTGAACCCCAGGGTGACTGGGAGGCTCGACATGCGCTTTACGCTACGTAAGTCAGACTTTGTATTTTGGTTATGGGCACCTGACTAATAGATACAATCAGCCGAGTCGTTGTTGTGGATTCCGCATTATATAAAGACAAGGAGAATTTTCGAAAGATGTAAGCAGGATCTCCCAGCCACTTCTTGATTCTACTGACATACCGTGTAACAGTCTAATCGACCTAGTCCGGGAGTTGGTTGAGCGCTTTCCAGAGGGTTATACCGGAAAGGAATAGAGCCTGGTCGAGAAATAGAGGGTCCATTATTCCACAACACGTACTGGACGTTGTGAAGTGATATTTGCCCCCGAAGACTATCATATCTTCATAGACGTAGCCTTTCTTAGCCAAAACAGATCCTCAATTTCAATGTATCCGCCTCGGAACTTTGTTGTCTGTCAATGATTTGACCCCACCAAACATTTTCTAATCCCTTCTCGTCTGATTCAGCCCAAACTTCTTCGAGGATAGGAATCGCGCCACGAAACATGTGATACCTGGTCCTCTGATCCCAATCGGATATTAGTCTTACAATGCCGGTCCGTGTAGACTTATCCTGTAGCTCGCAACCTGCAAAGACGAGCGGCAGCAATGCTTGTCGAGATAACATTGCTGTATCGCGACATGCGATGACATGATCTACTACTGTCCTTGCGCGATATATGATATGCATAGGAACGGTCGAGCCGGGCGTCCACTGAAAGACTCTGAATATATATAGGAGCAACCCACCCCTCCAGGCTTCTGAACAATGCATTGCGTCGATATCTTCGTGCATGCTTTCTTCGTCGTGGAGACTTGTCAAGTTGGAAACATGACTCCAAGACTCTAGGGAATGAATGATCTCGTTGACCGTGTCATCGTCAGGTGGGGAATCCAGTCCAACAGATATTCGATGGTTGGTTGTGCTGAGGCGTGCAAGGCGCATCACAATCTTGACGATAGCTGTCGGACAGCCACACAGGCCAAAAAAGTCCCACTCTCTTTTGTGCAGGTTGGACAATACGGATTCAAAGTAATTGTAAGGAAATATGCATTCCTCTCTGGATAGGAGAGCAATGATCGCGTCCCACCTGATTTCAGAATTAGCCGAAGTATGGCTCAGAAGAGGAGTGTAACCCCGTGTACCAAGTTAATATTGCAATCTGAGTTTCAAGCCTGGATGACAGAGGTATTCTCTGGATACCACCACAGGATTCGACGATACGATACGCGCCCTGAAGATGTATACTCCAAGTTCCCAAGAGAGATTGAGTTTCCTGTTATGTCAACACTTGGCTCGAATTTCGGTTTAGCGGTTTGACCTCACTTACATCTAGTGAGAATAAGATCACAATGGTATCCAGCACAGAATACATGGCTTCAATGTCGCTCAAGGTATCCAGACTGTGGCGAAGTAGCTGAAGGGCTGCATGGCGATGCGTCAACATGGACGTGCTCTGGACGTGGTGACCTGCCAAGGCACACACTGCGTGGACTAGAAACAGAGGTTCCGGGTCCAGGTCCATGCGATAGCGGAATGGATTGATGCGCAGTTTGAATGTCAGAGGAATTGTACAGAATTCCGAGTTATCTGAGAGATGTGAGCCATGTCCTCGATTGTCGAGGAGAGTATTCCGATGCGACACATACATCTGGTGAGTATGGGCCTGAACCGTTCCACAAGGCCGCTATATTCTACAGTAGGCGGTATAATGCCCGATAGGGCTGTTAGCGTGGTGCTTGGCCCTGGACGGGTAGCATCCCCTGCGCTATCCGTAGCAACAGCGCAGGAAGAGTGTGGGGGTGCATTGTCGACTGGAGGCCCGTCATGCTCAACGACACCGTTGGAGGAGGCCCTATTCGGGGTCTCAGGGTCAGAACGCCTCTTTGAAGAGTCGCCAAGAAATAGCTCCTGGTACTGGGAGGTAGTGGTCGCGGGCTGTCCTTTCGCGCGGCGATGAAAGGTCTCTGGTTGCTCTACGACAATCTCGAACTGCTGTTGCCTGTTTCTGGGACGCGTCGGTCGTTTCGCCGGCTTCCTCGAGAGGGTAAAGCCTGGTTGCCATGAAATTCGCCTTTCTGGCATCGATTATATGATTTCAAAGACTTGAGATGCCTGTTATTGAATCGGATACAGCCCAGATGCAAGTATGATTGGAAGATGGAGAGAGAAAGAATGGGTGACACCCACCATTTGCTGCTGGTGGTGGGCGCTAGGTACCCCGCACTCATTGTAGCTGACAGGCTGCAATACCATAGGCCTTTAAATGAAAGATATATTCATAAATGAGGTAAAATATATCAGTATGTTACACAACTCACAGGAACAGGCGTGTGGCTTCTAGAGTACAATTCCATTGCGCGTCTCGCTCATACCACCAAATTTGGAAAGGAGTGTATTAATCCAAATCCCCGGTGCGTTGACGCCATATTGTGCATTCCGGCGCCATACCTACGTACCTATCATTCCACCTGGTACTCGGACGTATGTGCAAGTCTTGGCTGCCAGTCAATCCTTCGCTTCACGTAGAACTCACGGTCCGGCTCAAGTGACTCCTTCTCGCCATCCAGGATACCAATTGGGATGATTACCATCCTTGAGATGTCTGGGTGTGTAGGATTCTTGGTAAGGATGGAAGATCCACAATTGCGGCAGAAGCAGCGATGTAGGACGCGCTTGGAGTCGCTCGATGTGTCTTCATACTGTTGCAAGGCCTTTCGGGTCCGACAGGTGAACGTTCTTATGTTATCAGCCACTGGTTTCCTCTCCAGAATGATTTTTGCTTCACTCACCTCTTGAGGGTAAAAGATGTTTGACTGGAAAATGACCCCGGATGCTTTCTTGCATGAGTCGCAATGGCATAGCACTTTCATTGACGGCTCGCCGTCCAGGTTTAAGGTGATGTTTCCGCAGAGGCATGAGCCTTTCCTAGAGCTTCCCAAGTCCATGATCTGTGTTTCCGAAACATATGCTCTTTATGAATTGAGAACGTGACTTGGAGGAAAGAATTTCTAGACACAGTGCTGCTTGAGTCGCAGAACATGTGAATACAGCAATGAGGGGGGTCTAAATTCGGCCCATGATCTGACTGTGACGTACTGTTTATTTGTCAGCGCAGATGCGAGTCAAGATAAGCAAGTAAAGTCACTGATTGCGAAGAATTATCTGTAAAAAAGAGCAAATTTGAGTAGGTATACAATCAACTAGTTTCATTGCTCCATCGCGAGCCTCTCTATTCAAGAAATTGCAAACAGTGTCTCCCGGCTTCTGCTTTTCCATCAGAGAATGAGAGGAGGTGTATAACTCATCCCTCAAATCCTTCGCAAAGCGTCCGATACAGCATTTGACCATTCAGAATTGCCTTGGGCAGAATCTACAGGCAATTCTTGAGACATTTTTTATTCGCAACACCGGTCTCAATGGACGAATGCCACATTATGCTGCCTTCTTGGAGAGCGCGATCTCATGAATGCAGACGATCCTTTTCTTCTGAACGGGCAGGCAGGTAGGTATCAGCCAGATGAGTAGTCTCTTGGTGAGTCAGACAATAAAGAAGTCAACAAGAGATTCAATGTCTGTGATGGCGTCAGCAAACGGGAATAACCCACCAGTAAGACGAGGAGCAGGACTATAATTGCAAAAAAAAAATTGTAAATGCTGAGCGTCAGCACGCGATCTTTCAAGGTTGAGGCTGGTGGCGCTAATGCAGTTCTGCAGTTGGCCCCGGAGTTTGCTACAGGTAGGGCTACTGGTTGGCGCTAAACTCCGGTAAGGGATGCTTTTATTGCCGGAAGTATAATCTGCTCCAACACGTCCACTAGAATATATGCCGATGACGTTCCTCTCAAATTGCTTCAACTCTAGTGATAACATTAGCGACCAATTCAATACTAGAGTAATCATTCCAATTAACAGCGGCTATCAAATCAGAATCATGGGTAATGTTCTGAGCCAGTTCTTTTTCATTCCAGCCGCGCCCATTACGGAGAAGAACTGCCCTGATCAGACGGGACGGGTAAGTGCTGTCGCGTTGCACAGCATCTCCCATGACTGACGCGCTCGTGTCCAACACAGGTCTTTCTCGTGACTGGAGGCTACGCTGGCGTGGGCTTTGAGCTGTGCAAGATACTCTATGCTCACAATGCGACAGTATGGATCGCAGGCCGCTCAGAGTCCAAGGCCCAAAAGGCCATAGCGAGCATCAAGGAGTCATCGCGCGGAAGCAGTGGCCACATCCACTTTCTGAACCTCGACTTGTCCGACTTCCCCACCATCAAACCGGCGGTCGACTCATTCCTCGCTCAGGAAAAGCGGCTTGATGTCCTCGTCCAGAATGCCGGTGTTTGTCTCCCTAATCTTTGCATTTTCCAAAGAAACATCACGCCATACTGACATGATGACAGGTCATGTATCCTCCAGATGGTAGCTTTGACGCGCAGGGAAATGACCTCCAAATGGGCACAAATTGCTTGGGCCACTATCTGCTCTATCAGCTCCTTGAGCCTCTCCTGGCCAAGACGGCCGCCTCCTCTCCGACAGCAAGTGTACGCGTCGCTTGGGCAGGTTCAATCGCAGTGCACATCTCCTGTCCACAGCCCCATGGAGTCGAATTGAACGAGGATGGCAGCGTAAAAGATCTAGGCTTCAGGCAAAATTACGGCCAGACCAAGGTTGGCAACGTCTTTTTGGGGCACGAGCTGGCGAAAAGGACCCCGCAAACGGGCATTGTGCATGCTTCTTTCAACCCCGGGAACTTACAAACTGAGCTCCAGCGTCACTGGGTTGGCCTGGACCGCTGGGTAACGGTAAGTCGTGTCAGCTCCACGCTGCGGCCCTCGAGTCATGTTTCTTCGCCTGAATGCTGCTGACTTGTATCGCCATGAAAAAAGGAGACGTTTTTCGTATACACGCCGATTCATGGCGCGTATACAGAGCTGTTTGCTGCAATCTCCCCCGAGCTCACCCCTGACAAGAGCGGAGCCTACATATATCCTTGGGGAAGGTTCGGAAGTCTCCCCGCGGGAATCACGGCTGCAATGGTAGGGGCTGATGGTGAAGCGACAATTGCAACCAAGTTCGTAGACTGGTGTGGAGAAAAGACGAAGACTTTTGTATGAAACAGTCTGTCGCATCCCTTTCGTTGCTATGTCACATTTCGTATGCAGGCCTCGATTGCATAAGTGGTAGCTGGTCACAGTAGGATGTATAGGTATCAATTTTGGGATTAAGGCATAGATATTATCAAAATGATGGAGGCCAGACACAGACATGGGGTGGAGTAGGACTATGATCCCACATTCTCATGCAGGCACCATTATCTGCGATGCGTCTGGCCAAATTCTTTTCCAACCCCTTGGAGGTCACTCTGAGTCCTCTGGTCTGGGAGGACCAAAAGCTCTGCCGTGTATGGTCGTGTTGAGTCTTTGTATCATCTTCCTTCGGTTGCGAGATCCGTCTTTCTCCAAGTCTTGACATCCGAGAAGCAGTAGCTCGAGTGGTTCAAGTTCTAGAATGAAGGGCGCTGGTGTCTCGTTTCGGCGAGATTCGAACCGACTACGCCTTGTTTCGCCTAGTAAGCTTGTTTGGACTTGCAGGAGCTTCCGAACCATTCCTAAACCCGTGTCAATAATACCGAGCCTTTCGTTTCGGAGCTGAAGGTCATCTTTATGGTTTTGTAACGCCCGTTCACCTTCATAAATTTTCTGGAGATACATCGAACACAAGACAGGATCCCGCCGATGTCTCTCAAAACCCTCACGCACAAGCCATGTGTGGTCTGCAAGATAGTGGTTGAAAGATCTCCTGTGCTTGTCCATTATCTTCATCAGAATTTCTTCTTGAATCCGAAATCGAGGGATGGTATATCCTTCGAGCAGGAGACCTTGTCCAACAATGTGATACTCGTCGAAACTACCGCTGTAACGTAGGACAAGGAGGCATTCTCCAAAAGGCATTTTGGCTAGAAGATCTCCTTTGCGAGCTTCACTACAGAGTACTGCGGCAATGCGTGACTCCGCGTATAACAGTTTTGGTGCATTGTCGATCATGTTGAGCATTGTAGGAGAATAGTTTATAACTCCATCTTTGCAACGTAGTCTCGCAGTAAGTTGACCCATGTTGTTTTCGGTTATGACTTCGTAGGTCCAGATGTTCAGATCATATTGACAAATTGAAGACTTGGAACTATTCTGGGGTTCTTTTGATGTGCGGGATCTAGCTGCGACGAGCTCTTCAATTTTATCAAGATCATGGCAGATCTCGAGTGCCTTGAAAATCCCCATGACATTCTCATGACTGCACTTAGGAAAGCTGAGAAATAGTTCGGCAAGGTCAAAGTTAACTGACGGCTTATACATGGGCTCAAGGTGAATGGGTGGGTCAGTCTCGGGCCATTGTATCTGAGAGAGCATTCCGTAGACCCTATCTTCTGGTCGTGAACAGCCGAATGGACTTTGGAATGAGAGGGCTGTGAGAGCAGGGACTCGGTCTATCGAGTTGCAACTCAACACAAATTTGAAGTGTGAGAAAGACTGATTGTTGGAGTCACCATAGAATGCTTGAAGATTTGGTGAGGCTTCCCTTCCCACGGGTGTGCTAGACCTACCAGGAAAACCTGAACAATATGCAGCTATCCAATGCAGTAGATATACGTCGGATCTTGAAAATTTATCAGAGCCGCAAAGAATTTCAAGCTCTTTGGCAGATGCGACTTCTTGGATGATCCACAGTCGAGTCCAGTAATAACGTTCGGAGAAATTGAGAAGTTTCAGGTCAAAACCCCAGATTGCCTCGTAATCTGGGGTGTCTGGGTTCCAAAAGAGATCAAGACATGCTGATTTCAGGATAGGATCGGCTTTGTCAATGTTACATTCGTTCGTTTTCGACCAGTGATTTAGTTGTGCAGGATGTTTTTGACGCAAATCTTTCATAGGCTCCAAAATCTTAGCAAGATCTTCGCTGTTGTCTTGGTGAGGGCCCACACACGCCAGGACTCTAGCCGCCTGTGCATAAATACAACCCATCATGGCGACTTGGTGCTGCTTCTCTATATTGCTGTTCTGGTTGATACAGATAGAGTCAATCCAAAAGTAAGATTGGGTCGGTGGCGGCTGGTGGTGATGCGAATGCGCTTGCTCCAGAGCGTACCGGCAATTCTTTGTGACGCGCATCGCTTGACCATTGACGGTGATGTCGGTCATGCGGATGATTCCGCCATCACTCCATGTGTATGATATTGCATTGTATTCTGGTGCATTGAGCACGTCATGTTGACTCAGGTGTATCGCGAGACAATTATTTGTTTGTTGAACAATTTCCACAAGCCGAATTTGCTTCGCAGCATCTTCGAGAGGTTCGTAGCTGAACGCAGGAGCCTGTGACGGCTTCTGTTGGGTTTCAGCAACGGATCCGGTGCTCATGTCGGCGAGGAAACCTTTCAACTTTGCTCTTTAATGTTGATAGAGAAAGGGTAGGAATATGACCATTGACAAAAAATCAGACGAGCTGTCACAACGGAAGAGAAGCAAAATGCAGCAGGAATGTTGTGCAGTATGCAGTATGCTGTCTGCCTGACCACTGACCCCGCCTTTTGTGTCTGCAAGGCAGATTGTGCGGTATTCCTCGCAGGCCACGTACTCACCACCAACCATCCCCCCAAAATTACCTAGGTACTTGAATATTATTTTATCAGCGACATATCGGTATACTTTCATTATTAGGTAGTTACTGGATCTAATATTCCACCTACCTACCTTATGCATTTAGACATGTCGCTGTTGTCTCTAGCACCTATAGTATTGAGGTTTGCATCGGACATTTCCGGGGATTTACGCTTCGCACTGCCATATCTAAGATGATGCATACTCCTGTTACTGTCGGAAGTGAGCAGTATCACAAATCTACTTTCATGCGCCATTATGAGCTCATGGATATATGTAGGTTTATCAGTATAAACTTCTTCTTCGAATCTCTTCTGATGGAACCATTCGGCCGTGCCAGCTTGGTGGAGAAGCTGCCCAGGAATTGGGACGTTCCACTGAGTTAGCCACTGCCGTAGTGGGCTTCCTACACTGCAACTCACAGGTTGCAAACAGTAACACCACTAAGGCCGGCCCCTTGACCTTTGCTTGCAGCTCGCAGCTTGCACCGCAGCCCTTTGTCATGAAAAAATGGCATCTATTCTGTACATTTTCTGATTGCTAATGTGATGATAAGTATCTGGTATATTCGTGGCATGTGGAGAGACTGCTATCATTGCTAATATATTGCGTAAAAGGTCCACTGGTGCTGTGGAATTCTGTCCAGCATTTTTGACGTGGCAGCTGCATGGCTACCTCAATTGGGGAGAGCTTTCCACTCCAGAAGTGGATGTTTCGATGCCTCCTTCAACGTGCATCACGGCATCTTGGATGATCGCGGGATATGGTGAAAGCTCCCCACAATCGGTCTTCTGGGCCTTTTTCAATTTTTGGCTCTTTTGCCACGATGCGGCACGTACTCGGTCAACGTCGTCCTGAGTCGAGACACACATTTCAAACCCAGATGCTCTCAGAGGACCTGAGTTTATCAGAACTCGGTATCGACGAGAGTCTATACGACCCATTCGAACACTAGCCTTCAATCGCGATGGCATCGGTCGGTGATGTCGCGTCTCTTATTCTGAGGCTTTCTGATTTGGTGGAGTGGTGCCAAGGTATCCATCTTGGACCAAAAGAAAGACAAGCCTTTCTGGAACAAATTGACCTAATTCGTTTCATGTTCATGGGTCTTAGAGACAATCAATTACTGGTGATTGCGAGTACTTCAGAGCATGAACAGCTCAAGTGGACTATTGATCTAGTCGATCCCAAGCTGGAGGGTCTGCAATCCCAACTCGGCAGAAGCTCCAAGCGTTGGAAGGAATACTTCAAGCGACTTCAACGGTCGACGAAAAAGGCCGAAGTCCAAGCCAAGATTGCCAGTCTAAGGCAAACAGCCCAAGATATCAAATCCTTGCAGGATATTGCCAAGATTGGACAAGACGAAAGAGAACGGATAAGGGACTGGCTTGAGCCCAGTCTTGCAAAGAAACTTCACGATACAAACTATATTCAGCACCTTGCAAATGGCACCGGAGAAGGATTGTTACATTCGCAGGAATTCAAGACTTGGTTGTCTGCCAAGAATGGTGTACTTTGGTGCAACGGAAATCGTGAGTGCTCAACTTTTCATAGTACTAGTCGAAGCGCGCTTACTAACGAGCTGATAGAGGGCTCTGGCAAGACTGGACAAATGTAAGTCGACTCGGTTTATACCAAACACTAAATGATATCTGATGAAAAGACAGCAAGGTCATTGAACAGTGGTTCCGTGATCCTAAAAATCGGTCCCGCTATGAATTTGCGGTTGTGTACTGCGCTGACGAGGAACTCCGAAGTGTACAAGACCCAATGGATGTCATCATGAGTTTATGGTCCCAGCTTGTCCCTGAAAAGGGCCTGTCCCAGCTCAAGTTTACGCAAGAGTCGCTGAAGCAATTGATCATGGCTCATAGGAATGGTGGGCACCTGATGCTATCACGAGAAGATGCAACTAGACTAAAGATGGATATTCTCTGCTATCACATTGAGCACTCCAGGCCGACGGTCTTGATCCTTGACGGACTCGATGAAGTACCATCTAGTACTCCACTACAACAGGAGATAGTAAGGCTACTGATGGAAGTTCAAGAGAGATCCAACAACTGCCATCTTCTCTTTGCATCCCGTCCATATATCAGTATCCATACGATATTCAACCACCACGCCCATCACTGCACCTTCTTCAACTACAAACTCAGAGTCAGCGAGCTTGACCTCAAGAAGTATGTAGAGGAACAAGCCAGAATCAACTACTGGAAGATTGGGAACCAGCAAGACTCGATCCAACGTGTTGTTGATGTACTTGTTCCAAAGTGCATTGGCGAAGAATCATTCCTTTTGGCGTCCTTTTACATGAACGAAATTCTAAAGACGAAAGATCTCCTTCAACTAGATCGGACCCTCAAGAGTCTACCCAAGACCCTAGGCGGCACTTATGCGACCGGTCTTCGAAGGTTATCAAAAGAATGTCCAGAACCCCAAGATGGACTGCCATGTAAAGCTATTCAGGCGCTCTATTGGGTGACTTTCGCGAAGCGACCGCTGAGACCAGAGGAGTTGGAACATGTTCTTGCCATTTACGAGGATGAGAGCTACACTGATCTCAATCGGGACGGGTTGATGTCGCTCAAGGCCATTGAGTCACTGTGTTCCGAACTCCTGGTCGTTGATTCTGCCACTGCGCAGGTTACTGTAGGGCACAAGACATTGGCGGACCACCTAAAGCACCCAGAGACCATCAAGGAATGGTGGCCCAACCGATGTCCGAACGAGTACATGGCGTCGATACTGATGAAGTACCTCTCTTTTGAATGCATGAAGCGTTCCTCCGGCACTGGCTCCAAAAAGGACACTCTCGACAGACAACTGCCACTGCTTCAGTACGCATTGCAATACTGGGGAGATTACTTGGCAGACGTACGAGGGAGCGCTGCAATATGGGATCAGACATTTGACTTTCTGACGGGACCCTCACAAGACTGGAATAGGAACATCAAGATGAAGGCCGCAGATCTAGTCGCTCAGAGGGGCGAGACCTGGGTTTTGCGTCGCACTGCTGCAGTGAGCCCAGGAAACCTGAGTCCTCTCCATTGGGCAGTCAACTTTAACTTTCTCGCCCTCGTCCAACGGCTTTTCGAGCACGAGAAATGCCACAGCAATGACAATCCCGTCTCGATAAGTCCTCTGGGACTCGCAGTCTCTCAGGGTCGGCTGGAAATGACGCGCTGCTTGATCGAAAATGGGGCAGATGTCAATGACAAGGAGCCGGTAAACCGGGACCGCCGACCTCCGCTCTACGATGCTGCCTTCTGCGGTAGTATAGCTTGTGCTAAAGCCCTTCTCGATGCTGGCGCAGACTGCTCGGCAAGAAAAGAGGACAATGAAGAGTCCGTTCTTTGGGGTATCTACTGGGTTGATCGAATCGAGATTGCCAAGATGGTGGCTGACGCGATAAGTCGCAATGAGCAAGCGACGGCAGAGGGTCTAGAGTTTCTCGTCAAGGGAGGGTTCGCGCATCAACTTGAACAGGCACTGCGTCGAGGACAGGACGTGAACCTCGTCTGCCACAACGGGAAGCGTGCTCTCGACTACGCCTACGAGCTTGACAATCGGGAGCTGATTGATATATTAAAGAGCCATGGAGCAGTCACCCGACTGCGATGGCCTGCATTTCAGCCGAAATCATCCGCGATGCCCCAGAATCTCCCCGAGGCCCAGCCCGCGGGGCCGGCGCTGATAAAGCAAACGTCGTTCAAGGAAGGCGGACGCATCTACCAGTCGTGGGGCCATGTCGTGTTGGATGTCACCATTGACGAGACGTGCCAACTTCCGGTTCGCAGTCTGGTGTTTGAGACCGTTTCCAGCGACCAAGGTTGGAGCGCCGGCACCGGCAAGGGCACATATCTCGGCAGCGCCCACGGCAGCTCCTTTGTGGTTCGCATCCGCAATCAGGACAAGGAGCACGAGTTCGCGCTGCAGCACAACGTGCACGCGTCTAGACAGCCCAGATTGCATACCAATGTATGGAATCTGAGCGACCTTGAAGAGACTTTTCCCGTGCGAGCGCAATGTATCAAGGCCATGAAGCATGGAAGTTCGGTGCAGATTGTGGCGAATGCAAAGGGTCAGGGCTGGATAAACAAGGTGCAATTCGCCAGAGTGCGAGTGTACAGTGAGGAGGTGAATTTGTAATCCAATTTGTAAAATAGATTGTATAGAGGAATGGGAAAAGTATTGTTTGTTTAGTAAGAATTACCTTGAATTGCAGGTCATGGACAAACTCCGCGATCAACGTAGTCCCTGTGGCTCGCTCTTGGAGGACGACCATTATGGCGTATCGGCCTACACTGCGTATTTCAATTCGTTCTTAGCGTAGGTATAATAACCGTGATTAAGAAGGAAAAAAGGTTCAGCGAATATGACTTCCTTCGATGCATGCTACCAGAGCAGTTGTGTAGATCCCGAAAACCCATCATAAAATCACTAACAAAGAGATCACCTCGCAGAGGCAGGCATCAATCCAATTTTCCGTCAAAGGTAGCGATTGAAATGACACCAATATACCTGTATTACGTTTTCAACCAGCTTTGGCAATTCATCGAGACCATGACATAGGAGCTACTCAATGGTTGATCGGGGTTAGTGTACCTATACAAGACCCGGTCAAGTTTGTCACCACAGTCTGACCCGACACGGCTTGGATAATGCCAAAGCCTTGGTCCGAGGTTGGTCCAATCTCTATCAACTTGGTGTTTCCTGTGGCACATGGATGTTGGGATCCAGTTGCATGGCTTGTGTACTTGCCACAAACAGTCTTGCGGGTTTCCACGGCAGTAATGAC
The DNA here is from genome assembly GCF_000516985.1 of Pestalotiopsis fici W106-1. Taxonomy (NCBI): domain Eukaryota; kingdom Fungi; phylum Ascomycota; class Sordariomycetes; order Amphisphaeriales; family Sporocadaceae; genus Pestalotiopsis; species Pestalotiopsis fici. The sequence continues at coordinate 1,300,772 of NW_006917092.1, read as the reverse complement.
AACGAGAATAATGGTGAAAAGAGTGAGAGCAACACAGTAAACCTTGTACCAAACGCGCGAAATGCAAGGGATAATGGTCGTTTCCAAGGGGCCTTTGCAAAAGTAATATCCAATTATCAGGAGCATTGGCGTCGTCAGAAACATGTAGTACAGGCCAAAAACAAATCCTGTTGTTGTGTATACGCCCTTAAGACCAAAGCTGCCAATCCATGGTGTCACATAAATGAAGCTCAGGGCCCAACTACCGACTACAGGTAGCATGAACAGACCTCTGAGGATGCCACAAAGCCAAGGATGGCCGTCTGCAGCTCCTGATGACTGATATTGCTCTTTTTGCCCGTATCCGTAGCCTATGTCGTCCAGCATCAGCAGGGGCATTGTTCGACGTCCATTCGTGCTCCGAAGAGGGCGCTCGGCACCATGCGAAGAGATGCCAAAGTTGAAGTCGTCCGTCAGCCACGGTGCGGCAAAGACTCTCAGTAGCCCTGCTATACCAAGTGGGATGAATAGACCGCTGATGGTATCAAAGCTTGTGAAATCGCCAGTGGATGTATAATTGCAAAGGATTGCCGTCACAGCTTGCACGCCTTGGAGAAACAGGATAATCGTCTTGAGCATCTCCAGAGAGAGAAATTCGACTCGATTTCGCTGCGGTAGATATGACATGTAGGACATCGCACGCCATCGCATTATTTTTGATCCGTCCCAGCCCCGCGGAGTCCAGAACACAGCATTCGCGACAGCAATGTCTTTGGGTTGCCAGTCTCTGGTCTGGATTCGTCGTTCAGTAATGGCTGCATATCTCCACACGATGGAGATGGGATTGAGGAGGCACAAACGGTCGTGCCACTTGGGACGATTGGAGGTCAGGTAGGATGGTCTGGGTGCTCCGGAAAGAATGTGGGCAATAAGTGGTGAGAGGCACAGCGTGAACTCGGAGAACCAATCGGGTATCCCTATACCTCGACTTCCCCAATGTATTGGGACTATGTTGTAAGTGCTATTCGACATTGCCAGAACTATTATTCGACGACTTGGTGAAGACAAAGGTTCAGAATATGTTGACGGGGTCGTGACTTGCCCGCCAGCATTGCCTACTTATTATTATTTTCAAACAGTGTTTCGTGTCTTATAATTGGCTAGCATGTCTGAGAAGGATTTTGAAGGCGTTTACCACCGGATAAGCCTCTAACCTAGATAAAGCAGATTATATCCAGGAGATGCACTCACAAATTTGTTTCAGAGTCCGCTAGCTTTGGCTGCTCGCCGAGCTTAGTGGTCAATGAATAGCATCATGTATTGGTGGCTTGATGCTACAGGTTCACCACTCACGGGCCGCCTCTGACCGCCCCCAAATTGATAGTATTTTTAGTAACCGCGTCGTGGTATTGCCTTGATCCCGTCGTACAAGGCAGATGAATGCATCAGCAAAGGCAAGTCTGCGAAATTGGGCAGTGGTGATGATTTCCTAGCCTTTCGAGCGACACAAGTAAGAGATGCAGGCAATGTTGCGAGCTGATGCAAAGTCAGCCAGGACTGTGACTCAGCCTTGAAGCTCAATATAGGGGCCATGAGCGCGCGAATCCATGTCAAGGGTCTCGGTCCTCCCCTTCATCATATCGCAGCCTCACGCTTCTAGAGTGTCCCCGTCTCCGGTATCTTGCTTGCACACGTAGGATCGTCGGGTGTACTGAGCCGCCGTCGAGCTCATGCTGCTCATTGCCTGGAACCCGCAAGAAGTGGCCGCCTACGAATTCAAAAGTCATGCATATACATTGCAGGTTAAGTTCCGGCAAGAGGCGCGATCGCTTTCTCTGCCGCTGGGGAGTTCATTGACACGGCTTTGAAGACATGGCTAGCGTCCTTACTTAGGGATGTATGCGAAAGGCCTGCTTGCGACTTGTGCACTGATTTCGTACAGAACAACGATTACAAAGTCGTTGGCCCTTTCAGCAGGCATTGGAGCTTTTCCCCAGAGATCGGCCAAGTTTGATCTTTGCTACTGGACGCTATGTGGGGCTGATTCTTGTAGCAGTCGGGCGCGCTTTCGAGCAATTGTGGCCGGCTAGGAGATCGGACAAGGCCGGCACTGTTGGGAATATATAAGATGAACATGTAAGTAGGTGAATTTGTAGTTTGATTTGTAAATCATATTTTATAGAGAAATAGGGAAAATATTGTTTGTGTAGCAAAGAATTTCCTCATGTAACTTGACTTCAATTACAGGCAGGCCATGGATGGACGACGCTTGCTTTGTACCTTTACCTGCATGATGCAGTGTTTATGGCTCGCTCATGGAAGACTGCCGCCAGCCCATCAGCGGTCGGTCTTTCACAGAGTAGTGCGGGGCATTAGCGAATGTACGTTACCTGCCGCAGTGCCGATGTAGGCATGTACACTACTAGGTTACCTATCTAAAAACCTACTCAGAATACTTGATTGTAAACACCTCCTAGGTATGTACACTATTTGTTTCTACTTTTCCCGACTCAGTACCTGCATTCCAAGATCAACTTGCGACAGTCATTGCGATATGGGACAAAGGTCCAGTAGGACCAGAATCGTATAGTCTCATGGTCTACTCAGCTTCATGACCAATAGCTACCTAACCTAGCTTTGTTCGGTGGCAGCTTCGCGGTTTCTTGCCATGAGGCTGGTTTATGTGTTCGGCATTTGGAGAATTGGTCTCAAGATGAGGTCGCAATGAGGCATTCCACAATGGCAAGACTGGGCAATCACAACCGCCCACATTATTTTTCTTTCCGTGGTAACCTACCCTACATACATACTAAGGTAGGTAGACAGCAAGGCAGAATCACAGCTGCATAGCACCCTGGTAAGCTGAACTGCATGGCTGACGAGAACCCCTCTCTATGGCGCTTAACCAATCTCCCACTGCCTCGTTCTTGTCCGCTTTAGAAGGATGCCCTTTGTTTCTTGTTTCTTCGGCAAAAAGACTCGTTTCATCATCTCATCGCGACGTGACGATGTCTGTTTGCGAGGATGGCTTCCCGACTCAGCATTACAGACGAGTTTCTGGCACTTGCCAAGGTCGCCAATGAGGCCAAAACCACAGTGGAGCTCGAGTTAATGGTGGCTCCAGAGGTGTTTGAACAGATCCTGGGAGAGTAAGTTATGCTGCCCAATTTGTCTATAGTCACTGACGCGATACTTGGTAGAATTCGAAGCCTCGTTGGCATTCTTTTCGAGCTTCATTCCCGCACTGTAGAATCTACTCTGACAGATGTTCAAAAAGAACGAATTCACGAAATCCAAGCCGATTGTCGACATGTTTTGGCTGATACTGAACATGCTTTGAGCGAGCAATCATCAAACCTTTTCTTTGGAACGCCGTCGGATGAACCCAACGAGGTTGCTCAAGTTCGAGAGCGCATCACTTCTATAATTTATGCACTGGATGAAGCCATAACGAGACCGAATTGTGAAGTTCTAGATTGGTTGGTGCCGAATGAGTACAACACTAAAGTACAATCGGACCATATGAGCAAACGTGCGACTGGTACATACCAATGGTTTCTCGATTCACCCGACTATGAGACATGGACCAACAGGAAAGGAGAAAAGTTGTTCTACTACGGTGATATCGGTGTTGGGAAATCTGTTCTTGCATCGACAGTGATCGCATCGTTGCAAGAAAGCTATATACTGGCAGATAATGTTGCAACCTGCTATTTCTACTGCGACAGCATAAGAACAAAGGAGCAGTCAGTCGACCATGTAATCCTTGCTATGCTCTGGCTGCTGCTGCGACGCATGCCGACAATGCCCCAACCCGTCTGGGATCTATTCAAGCGACACGAGAAGGAATACACAAGGCCAACATCCGACGAGGCACACGAGGCCTTCTGTTCGGTTGCGTCGTCCTTTTCGAAGGTTTTCATCATAATCGATGGCCTTGACGATTGTCGATTATCAGAAGGCTGCCACAAAGACACCATGACAGCCTTGCTCAATTTACAAGCTCAGGCTGGGGCAAATATGCTTGTGACTTCACGTACAATGCCACGCATCACGGAAGCCAGTTCTGGCCATCACTGGGTGGAATTCCGTGCATCTGATGAAGACATTGCACAATTTGTAAGAGCAAGTAAGAATCGAATACCAAAGTCTGTGTGGTCCAAATCCTCGTTTAAATCCAAAATCGTGAGAAATACTGTTCGAGATGCTAATGGAGTGTAAGTACTCGTGGCGCAAACTCAAGATAATGGCTGACATTTGACAGGTTTCTCAATGCTAAACTACAGATAGATTCGCTGGCGGAGACCAGAAAAAAGAAGGGTTTAACAAAGTCCCGCGGATCCTCTGTCGACAAGGGCTCGATCTATAAAAATGCATGGCAACGGATCAACAGCCAACGTCATAGTCATAAAGAACTGGCTATCAAAACCCTGATCTGGGTTGTTTACGCCCAAAGACCATTGACAACCATAGAACTCCAACACGCACTGAGTATCCAAACTGATGAATCGGAATCATCCAAAGGTGTACCGCCGACAATTGAAGACGTTGTGTGGAGTTGTTGTGGCTTGCTTGCCATAGACCAAGAGCTCGATCAAGTGCGACTTGTGCATCACACAGCAACAGAGTACTTTATGGCAATGGCGGATCAAGGAGCAATGTGGATCCAAAATCCGGCAACAATGATTACGGATTCATGCTTAACCTACCTTTCATACACCGCGTTTGAAAGCGGTGAATGTGGATCCGATGTCGAATTCCAAAAGCGGCTCGCTTCCTACCCATTTTATGATTATGCCAGTAATTACTGGGGACACCATGCTGTATCCACGGCCAATATTGACCGGGTGAGGCTGTTTCTCAAGAATAGCTCTTTGGTTGAAGCGTCAAGCCAAGTCCTGTTCTCAGTTCCACAAGATCAAGATGACCATGGGTACAGTCAAAGAACCCCCAAAGGTTTTAGGAGTGTACACTTGAGTGCAATCTTTGGATTGGGTCGATTACTAGGCTCTGACGGCCTATGGCAAGATGATGACCTCGGCATAGATACCCCTGTTAGCGATGGGCGTACGCTGCTATCGTACGCTGCGGAGCAGAATCAGAACGCCCTGGCTCAACTACTCCTCGCAAAGGGAGCCAAGTTTGACTGTCAAGACGACAACCTGGAGACACCGTTGTTACATGCTGCAAAACATGGACACGTAAACATTGTCCGGCTATTTCTCAGCCAATGGTCTAGTTTCCAAAGCACGGATATTTATCAAAACGCAGCTTTGCTGCACGCTGCCGCGCGAGGACATGCACCTGTAGTCGAGTTGCTACTCGAGCAGTATGGTTGCTATGCTTCTTCTATAGGTTGGGAAAGCAAGAGCGATAAAAAGAGATCACTCAGAGACGCCAAGTTTCAGGGACTTGATGCAGTTGTACGATTGCTTCTCAAAACATGGGCTCGAATGGAACTCCCAGACAAGACCAAACCCACGATACTTTCCTACGCTATCGAGAGTAAGCATGATGATAGTGTGCAGCTTCTGTCCACCCCAGAGCAGTGGAATACATACATGCTTGATGAGTTGTCATTTTTAGTTGTCGAAAATCGGTCCGAAGAAATTGTCGAACTACTCAGACGCGACTTAACCTTTTTACCATCTGTGGATGTTTACCTTTGGGCTATCAACAACCAACATCTGGAGACCATACTGCTACTTCTTGAGCGTGGGCCATGCGAGCGATTTGGTGAAGTGTCATGGGAAAAGGTTCTGCTGGCCGCCATTGAAAACGGGGACCTGGCCCTCACCCAGGTTATTCTCGATTTTTCACGCCATCTTATCTCCTGGAGGGATGGGTTGGGGAGAACAGTACTATTCTATGCGTGTGACTTTGGCGAACTGGTCATCGTCGACGCCCTTCTTGATAAATATGATGCAGACGGGAACGCTCAATGTACGTTGGGAAGATCACCGCTAGTTTCGGCTGCATACAAGGGACGTTACGATGTGGTAAACAATTTACTTTCTCGACAGGAAATCAAGGTAGAAACGATCGACCACCTTGGTCGCGGCATACTCTCCATTGCATCGGAAGCAGGCAAGTCTTCACTTGTACAGAGACTACTCGAGCGGAGTGATATCGACCCAGATTCTTCTGGCAATTTGCGACGGACACCTTTGTCATGGGCCGCAGCAGGTGGCCATTCTCGCATCATTGAACATCTCGTCAGGACTGACTTGGTCGATGTAAACTATGCAGATACGGATGGCCGAACACCTATATTCTGGGCATGTCATCAGGGGCACCAAGAAGCAGTGCTTCAGTTGCTTGATGCAGCATGTGACACGACGATACGAGATAAAAGCGGTCAAACTGCCATGCACGCCGCTGCCAAAAATGGATCAGATGCCCTATGCAAAATGCTTCTGGGAAAAGTTGATCCGGATGTTTTCGACTACAATCAGAACACAGCTTTGATGTTGGCCCTTGATAATGAACATCACAAAGTGGTACGCTTGCTACAGAAACATGCAGACGTATCCTTGTGCTTTCTTGCAAAACATGGACAACATCGACAACTTCAGTTGCTGCTCGAAAAGGGATCCAATGTGAATACGGCAGATGGACAAGGTAGAAGCCTGCTTATCCTGTCGGTCATCCATCAACAAGGACCAATCCTGCGGTTGCTAATAAAAAACAATGCCGATGTGACTTTGGCAGATGGAGATGGATTGGGTCCACTCGAGCACGCTGTCCAGATCAGGGATTGCGAGTCTATTCATGAGCTTCTACGAGCTGGCTCAGACACAACCATGATCTCTGCCAGCCAATGGTATTCTGCTTTTTCAAAACAGAATGACCATTTGATGTTGACGCAAGAGCAGGATGGGCAAAAGACAATCACATTTCATCCACCAACCAAACCGCCTGTATGGCCCGACTCTTCGCATGCCGATCTGAGACGGAGGCTTTTGTAGGAAGCAAATTATTTTTTTCCGCCTTTTTCTTTCAAATGAGGAACTGACTTTTGAGTAGTGTGACTCCAAGCCCGCCCGTCCAGCTTGTAACTCCGAACCTGCTCGTTCATCCGCGATCAGCATTCAAGAAAAGCGGCCTTGAGTTCTCAAGCCTGGGGCACAAAGAAGAGCACAAAATGTACCACATCGTCGCCTGGTACTCTCCCGTGAAAGAAACCGAACATATGAGCAACAAAACATGGTCTTACTCAATTGAATGGACCTTGAAAAAGACATCCACGTCCAAATTTATCAACAACCCTTGGAGTACCATCGAACACCGAACGACGCTGCCAATTGGCTCGGTACCACACGACGGATTAGACTTCTTCCATAGTCTCGTGGATCAAATTGTGTGGGATTGGACAGAGACTTGCAGTCACGCAAACAAGCAGCTGACTGAACTGGTTCGTATCTTTCCCAAGACGGCACTCTACATATCTTGTTGTGACTAAGTTGTGTCGGATCTAGCGGCAAAGAGTTTTCAAAGCAAGAGGGACAGATATTAAACTCATCGATGACTTGCTGACGAGCGCGCACGGCTTGTCCTACCTTCGACAGGGCCTGAATGAACAAGTTGAATCAGCAGAGCGTTTCCGGAATCAGTATTGTACTCTTTTCCATAAAGATCGCCTCGAGGAATGTACAGGTATCATTCGCCATTTCGCCAAGGCCATTGGCCAACAGCTTGATGGGCTCGATCAATTGTCGCAGAGCATAATCCAAATAGTGCGTAAACATTCTTACAGATACCCACGCTGTTGGACTAACATTCCTCCAGGAGTTTAACCTGGTATCAATTAGGGAAGCTCGGGAATCGACATCCATGTCAGCTAGTATGAAGCGTTTGAGCTGGATAACGATGAGGAGACTACCATCTGGCCCTGGAGACATCCATGAGTTTCCGCTAATCTGAGCAGTTCATATTTTTGCCAGCCATGTTTGTATCTGTCAGTTAAACTTCCATGCCAAGTTGTTGAACGCCAGCGAGTAGATTCCACGACTGACCAGTCTCAGAGCATCTTTGGGATGAACGTCGACATCCTTGCAAATAACCCCGACTGGCGTTGGTACCTTCTTTTTGTCTCGATATGTCTCTTGCTCACATTCCTGGGTTGGGTGGTTTTCAAGTATTGCAATGTCCGTCGTTGCTTCATGGTCATTCGTGTACACGCAGACACTAACCATATCTCCAGGCTGAGCGGTGGATCTACCTGAAAATTGGCCGACCGGTTGAAAAGTGCACTGAGCGCTTCCGAGCAGAGAGGCAGGTCTACAGTCAGGAATATCCACGATCTTCACAAGCCATGTACTGGATTGGCGATGAAGGGCAACGTTGATAAGCATGGCATGTCAGGATGTGATGAAAGGCACGACGCTCTCGTGGCGGGGTATGTAAGTAATTGGCAAAGTGACACTGAATTAGTGCACCTCTACAGCACAATATAGAACTCTAGAGACCACTGTTGGTGCACTTTACAGTGGCTTGCTTGCCAAGAGAATTAGTGCTGGCCCATCCCATTGACTCGAGCGGGCTATGGACGATATACCAGGAGTGCAGTGGGCAGCGTCTGTTCCCAGGCTGGCCCAAGGTTTTGGCGAGGCCCCTGCCATTTTACTCCCGTGTGGCTTTCCCAAAGGTCCTTTTTGCCCAAAGGACCAAACCCACCCCTCGTTCTAGCCCTAGCCGCGCAGAATAGCGCTGTGGATTTGGGTGGGTGGGACACCTTTAGATTCCTGCACCGCCCTATCCCTGGGGGTCTGAGTTCCTAGCTTTCGGTACATACATGGACCCAATTCACTACCATGCTTTGATCATGGAGCCTCATCATGACAGTGCCACCTCTCAGCAAATTTTAGCATAACAATCTGTTGTATGGCGGGTTTGACCAGCATGTCCTTGTTCAGACCATTTGGCTGGCCGATTACAGATACTGCAACATGCGCGACTCGCCAAATGCCAGCATCATCTACTAGCAGTCCTCTATGCGGGGCAAGACTATCCTCCATCGTGAGCAGACAGCGATCCTGAGGCGGAGCAAAGCTGCCCCGAATAAGCCATTGCGCAATAATCCACTGCTGGCTATAAAGCGCTGATACCATGAAGGCTTGACAAACGGGAAGGGATGTAAGCAAGGTTTGGACGCCAGGAGATGCCATCATTCTTCCCGGAGCAGTGAGACGGCCAGACACTGCGCCCGCTTCACCGGCAGTCAGGCAGGCCTTGACAATTCCTATCAGATCATCCACTGATGCTCATGTTAGTTTGATGAAGAAAGTCATCGACTACATGCTGTCATATGGCAGCAGTGTACGATGGATCTTGAAGGGCAACGAACCATGAGTTGCACGACGAGCGGGTCGTCCATGCCCTGAATGATGTCCATGCCAGGGCTATAATATCTGTGCCTACTAGCATCGAAAACGTAGCGAACTCTCGTCTGGATAATTTTCATGAAGCATAACGATGTGTAAGGGAACGAAAAATGTATCGTCTAACACGTGCTGACCTGAGTCTTGGCAGTACCTGGCGCACTTTCCAATGACACGGCTGTCCTGTCAACCAAATCCGTCGTGCTTTCTCGGCTCGTAGTCTCGAGGTTTGTCATTTTATATAATGTAAAGTCATTAAATTTCGGCTTGCCGAGTCGCTCTTTTCTAGCTGATTGGCGGTCCGAGTCGTCGGCAGGTGCGTCTCGTGATGATCGTTTCGTGACTCTCCAAAAGTCCATGCTCAGTATCGGATTGATGAGTGGTGCATTGACGGCAAATATAGCCACGAGCTGTTTTCTTGTGTTAGATAATATCTGCCAATTGATGGGGCCTGGAAAAGGATAAAGGCAAAGGCTTACCGCTTCTCGCTGCGCCCAACTGGATGCCAAGGCGACAGCAGCGGTGTCTCCGATCGAGAGAACGCATCTCGTGATGGCCATTGCAATGACGAATAGACCCAACGACAGCAGGAACCCAATCTGTATTTTTCTTGCAGGGAGAATTGTCAGTCATGTCCTTGCCCAATCTTTCCTAGTAACCTACCGCCAAAATTTCATATTGACATCACGGAGCATCAAAAAGGGGACAGCCAGTAAAAGCACATCGGTACTATTCATATTAGCTTATGGTCTCAAGTATTAGCTTGGACATTAATAAGAACACTCACAGCACGTTTCCAGTGGCAATAACAATATTAGTTGTGTAGCCGGTCGAGCACTCTCCTGAACCCGGATCAGCTTGCTATTATCAACAGTCTGCGGTAGGCCCAACTCACTGCCAGGGTCAGGCAGTATTTGCCAGTTTCGATGATAAGGCAAACAATGCGTCGCCTGTGTTATGGTAGCCATGAGACATGCCAAGGCTGTGATGATGCCCACAATTTGTACATAACGATATAGTCTGGTGTCGCGTCTGGGCTTGCCGTTAGATTTCCAGCCGCGGCTTGCGATTCCGCGGGGGTTCAACTCACGTCAAGGACAGGAACAAGAAAATCAAACAGCCTTTCAAGCTCCAAACTAGAAAGATGAGTATGAAAAAGCATGAAAACATGATCTTCGCGCCCGCCTCGTAAGAAATTCGCTGCTGGGGTGTCAAGGCTTCGCGCATTTCTTGAGTAAATCCTACTGGAGCCCCTAATACACCTGTTGATTGTCTTTTTCAGTACTCTACCGTGTTTATCGACTACTTGGACGGGTTTCGCGATGACGTACAAATGACCTCGAGCTCAATATAGAGACTGGTAAACCAGAACCAGGCGGAGATTGAAAACCAGTCAATCCAAGACCAGCTGAGCGCTCCGCGGACCCGCCATTGCGCAAACCATCTTAGTATAAATATTAGAGTCCCGATAGCGTATTCCGCTCGGCATTCCACCAGTGCGTTGTCGGCCATTTTTTCTTATTGCAGAGTGTTGGACAGGAACCCTTTACGCATGCTTCTAGAAATCTGGAGGAACCAATGTGAGTGAGCATCTTATGGGGTTTCCCTTTATTTATGGCTTGACCCTTGTGTTGACGTCGAGTGTTCCCTCGAGTATAGTTGAAAACATTTGCCGCGAATGTCTATTGTTGTCGCAAATCACCTCCCTAGGTATATCAGACACAATGGTGCAATTCTACTGACATGGGTTGTAATGAGAGGAACAGAAGAGGTAGAAGATGAACGGGTTTGGCGTTATGTCGGCCGACCGCCTGGTCGATCTGAGACTGAAAGTCCCGAGTAAAGCAGTCATGGTTGCATGCCAAGGAACCTTGGCTTGCTTTCCGGGTATAAAGCATATTCAAGTCCTAGAAATGTGTGCTTTTGGCTTGACGAAAACCTCTTCTGATCCCCAGGTTTGAAAAGCCACTTCCAACCATCAGCGGCAGGGCCCGTCTCTCAGACTCCACTGGACTGCATATATTCATGATTCCCTGACTGCACTTAGAACCCCCCGGCTCCTGCTATCCAATAATATATCTTTGCAAACTTTCCAGTGGCATGTGCAACACAGATGGTAACGGGCACGCATTGCTTTTGGATCTTCAAGCTGACCTTGAGATAACATAGCGCATATCTCCTTGCACACTTTAATTGATCAAATTCGAGATTGTCTCAGTCTTCAAACTCTTCTCTGGGTGGAATTGACAAGGTGGAAACGTATAAACGAACAGTATTGCATTTCGGTTGTGCTGTGGCTGCTTATAGCTCCGTTGGGACGTGGGGGGTTTTCTCTCCCTCTTCTTCTTCCTTCTCTCTGTTTGTGTTTCCGTTGCTGCGAAGAAAGCTGCGAATAGGATGTGTCCTTGCCACGGTTATGTTAGCCGAGCCGTTGGGATATCCCATGAAGGCCCACCCGCGGGGAACAAGGATGCTCGTTTCCGGAACCAGTGCCGTATGGTAAGTGTGGATGACAGCCCTTCAAGCACTGCAGGGAGTATGTATACATCCACGTCTGCGTCGCCTATGTGCATATTATCGCATGCTGCAGCATACAACAGCCAAGGGAAAAAGACCAGCACCCTTGAAGATCAATTCCTGTCTGTCCTGTCGGCAAGGCGTTGGCAGCGGAAGCTACAACCTGGCATCCGGAATCTGATACTGATTCTACTTCATGGTCCGTATTTGAATGTCTCTTACCACGCTCGTTCTAAAATTGCCAAACATGAGCCCTTCATCGCACAGACAGGTCTTGTCTGCTCATCAATCTCTACACCGATGTCTACACCGGTCCGCAAGGCGGCCGAGATCCTGGACTCGATCCAGCTCGAGTCGTTTGCCAACGACACAGAACGTTATGCAGCAAAGGAAGCGGCCCGTCGATTGCTCAGCCGCATCGAGACCCCCTTTGAGCGCGGGTGGACGCTGACGTTTGAGACGCCCGTGCTCATTGCTGCATTGCAGACGCTGCGTAACCTCGGGCTCTGGTCTGCGTGGTATCGGTTATGCAAAGAAAATAAAACTGCCGACGAACAAAGTTTGGAACATATTGTTTCCCTTTGTCAGCAACAGGGCAACGCCGATATCAATTTGCTGCGTAGGATTCTTCTCACCTGCCCCTGCTGGGAACCCTGTACTCACTTTTCATCTGGATTCAAGGACGCCTCCTGAGACACTGCGCAGCATTGAATGTAGTAGAAGAAACCGACGTCGACAAATGGAGACCCACGGCCTTCTCATTGGCCCTCGGTAACGAGGCCTCGCATCTGCACCACATCCTTGACTTTGGGTACGTCTCCCCGGTCACTGACGCGGTTGAACAAGAAAGGCTTACTTGAATAGAACTGACCACTCCATCATCACCGGCGTCAACCTGCCAAGGCTCCTGCAAAAGTACAACTACCATGAGCCCCTAGACACCAAGAAGGCAGATAACTACACCGACGTCAATGGCGTTGACTTTTTTGGCTTGTGCGAGCGAGAGCCTCACAAGGCGGACAGTTTCGAAGGGCTCATGACAGCGCTGCGAAACCACAAGATGCACTGGACTGAAGTGTACGACACACGAAAGATTGTAGAGAACGCCGATCTTGCCAAGCCTCTGTTTGTCGACGTGGGCGGCCTACACGGCCTCGACACGGCGCAGCTCCTCGCCCGCCACCCAGATCTGCCGCCCGACGTGCTATTCGTGCAGGACCTGCCCAACGTCGTGGCCGCGGATATCGAGCACCTCGACGCCCGCATCGTCAAGCAGGCCTACGACTTCTTTACGCCGCAGCCTCTCGTCGGCGCCCGCGCCTACTTTTTCCATGCCGTCTGCCACGACTGGCCCGACGCCGAGTGCGTGCGCATCCTCCAGAATGCAGCCGCCGCCATGACAAAGGGCTACTCCAAGCTGCTAATCTACGAGATCGTGCTTCCCGCGCGGGATGCCAGCAGTCTCATGACCACGCTGGATTTGCAGCTCATGAACATTGTATCGGGCCTGGAAAGAACCGAAGGGCATTGGAAGGAGCTGTTGGCCAAGGCCGGCTTCAAAGTCGTGAGTATAGCCAGACATTTCCGAGCAGTTGAGAGCGTGATTGCGGCCGAGCTTGCTTGAATACGGGGGAGTGGTTGGCAAAGGAATGCTTCCTTGGCTGATAGTGCAAGTATCTCGTTGGATGAACTTGAACATAGTTACAACATTGAACCTTCGAACATCAATCATGAACGATTTAAATTGTTGAATTCCAAGTGTCCACTCTCACTCTCTCCTGCCTTGGGTTTTTCGTTCTTCCCAACTAAAACAGATACGCAAATGTCCTCCTATAGACTTTTACCAGCATGCCGGAGTGGGAGTGAGCAGCTTCTTTTTCCTTTCTTTCCGCTTCAAACTGTGCCCTTTCCTCGGCTACCGTCATGGTCGGTACGCCGGTGACCAGATCTGCAGTAGCCGACGTGACGCGACTGGGCCTTTTCACAAGCTTGTAACCAAAGATACAGACAAGATAAACGGGTATTCCAATATATCCCACAATAAAGTTCTTGTAGTCAAATTGGCCAACAAAGACATCTGCGCCCTTGGTCAAAATAATAACAATCAAAGGGACCAATGCAACATAAGAGCCCATGGTACCAAAGGGTGCTTCAAACGGTATGTAAGCAGCGTCGATGCGTTGGACCGTTCGAGCACGGCGGAAACAAATGTGAGTAACCAGGATCGAAACCCAGGTCAAGAGGCCTTGGACCGTTAGTTGATGATCTTGAATTTACTGAGAGACAAGACTGTATACATACCAAAAATGGTGACAACATTGGTTAGGTATCCGAATACCGTAGCACCACCCGTGGCAACGGACATGTAAGCCAGGCAGCAAAAGGCGCCGCAAACGCCCAAAGCAATAATGGGAACACCGTTTTTGGAGGTAAAGGTAAAGATGCGGGGTGCCTTGCCGTCTGCTGCAATACCATAGAGTGTACGAGAAGCGATATAAATATCCGAATTGGCGGCAGAGAAGACAAAAACAAGCAGGCAGGCATTGACGACGTGATCGAGGCCCGTGATCTTGGCCAGTTTGATGGCCACAACAAAGGGCGAGGCCGCCGCCGAGGTCTTGGAACCCACAGCAAAAGCCAGATCAGTAGAATTATATGGAACTACCATCCCGAGCAGAAAGACAGAAATGATGTAAAAGAAGAGAATACGAAAAAAGGTCATGCGGACCGCCTTGGGCATGTTCAAGCGCGGATTCTTGGCTTCACCCACGGTGACTCCGACAAGCTCGGTGCCTGAAAACGCATAGACGGCGGTCGCCAATGCACTCCAAAGCCCGAGGAAACGTCCCTTGGCTCCGTCAACCTTATACTCGGCAAAGGCGCCAGGGTCGCTCCAGTAGCGGAACCCGGGACAATCGCCCGTCGGGCCACCGCCGGCCGCCAGAATCAATAATAGGAAAATAACGCCCAAGATGATGACCACCTTGAGTGACGAGAGCCAAAATTCGAATTCTCCGAATGTCTTTACACTAATGCTGTTGATCAACAGAATAAGGACCAGAGCGATAGTGATGAAGACAGCGGGCGAAACGCGGTCGCCGACCCAGTATTTGACGATCAAAGCCAAAGCCGAAAGCTGATTTGGAGTGGCAAGAAGGTATTTGAAGAAATAGCAGTATCCGGTCGCGAAGCCGAGGGAAGGGTCGACGAGGCGACTGGCATAGCCACCAAAGCCTTGGGAGAGCGGCATGTACGATATCATTTCGCCGAGAGCAGCCATGATGAGAAAGACGAGGCAACCGACAATGGAGTAGTCTATCAAGATGCCCGCTGGGCCACTTTTGACTAGGGCAGAGCCTCTATGAGAAAAAAATCAGCTGGAGCTTTCCAAGAATAGGAAAAAGCGATGCGTACGTTCCAATCAAGAGTCCAGTACCAAGAGATCCACCGAGGGCAATCATGGTTACATGACGGCCCTCAAGGCCTTTGTGCAACTCGCGGCCATTCGTGTTCGAAGCGCTTCGCGAGAGGCCATCCTCCTGCGGTGACTGTTTCTCAGGGTCGCTGTTCATGTCGAAAACAGTTGACGTGATTCGTTTGGTGAGGATGTATTGAGTCGTGGATTTGGCACATGCAAAGGCCTAGAGGCCCAAACCATGGAGATATAATCCCTAGCCTAGCAGCCATTGCTGGGACTATACAGCACCGTTATCAGTAGTAGCTAAATCAGCTAGTTCGGAGTGGGGCACCGAAGCCTTTGAAGCTCGGAAACAATGACCGAGTCGCTGACTAGAAACAGTACAGGTGCCCAGGTACCTAGTAGTCATAAAATCGACACAGTCATAGAGTTCGGCAATTCAGACCGAACACTTCTAGAGCCAGGGTACTAACTTGACGACCGAGGGGAAGGACATGCAGATAGGAACAATCGCTGTCTGGGATAGCCTGCCAAAGTCGTATAATGTTCTTTGAGATTGCATTGATAGATCTATTGAGTGCGTCTCAGCTGTTCCCAGAAGCACCTTCTGTAGTTTTGGTGGCAGCATCAGCTGTATAGTGCAGGACTTGAGGCTCCGCCCACAGCCACTCAGTAGAGAGAGGGTACTGGAAGAGATCATCCGTCGGCTCCCAATCAAGAAGGCCTGCTATCAAAAGCATCGTATCTGGGGAGAGTCCATTCAAAGGCCCCAGAGTGCTTTCTAGCGCGCCCATGTTTGACTCTGGTGGGTGCATCAATGCATCGTTCGTTCTGGCTATACTGATACCAGGTGTCTGCATAGACTCGGCAGTATTGTCGCTAGACTCCGCATGATTCACCTGATCGGTACTGTTTCGCAGCGCTTCTAGAAATCCAAAAAGGTTTTCCAGTTCGCCTTTCCGATATTCAGCGACGCGATTGCCCCGTTGTATCATGTAGTTGAGTATTGCAAAGCTTTTATCAACATAAAATATGTCCTGTGCAGGAATTGAAGGTAGTGTGGACATGAGAGACAGCACGAATGCGCAAGAAAAGGTGCTTTCTAAGTCAAAAGGCACAAAGACGTCTGATACGCAGAGATAAGCGAGGGCTGACTATTTAGAAATGAAACTGATACTTACCTAGAAGCTGCTGAGACTGCAGAACGGCTAAAATAGCGAGAGACTTTGTGGCCGAGTCCCGCGAGGCTTTGAGAAGTGCTTTAATTGGCTCTGTGACCTCCTTCCGTGAAACTTTCTCCGAGTTTCTCTGTTCGAGAAAATTTCGCAAAAGACACATGAGTAGTGGCCGCGTCGCAAGTACGATGCACTTTTCTCGTGGTCAATTATTGAACATTCAACCTTTGATGAAAAACTGTCAAGAGGGGCAGCCATACCTGGTGATAATACAGATTGAGGGTCGCAGCAACACGCGATATTGGCCTGGAGCTATCGAGTTTAATTTCAAAAGCTCGTTCCAGTTCGGGTACGAGAGCTGCCATACTTCGCAGCACCCCCTGCATATTTCTCAGAAACGATGGGCCAACTTTGCCATCCACACCATATATAGCTTGCCATACAACGTCAGCAGATGGAACGAATGAATAGTGTCGTGCCAGGCTTACAGTTGACGACCTGGGCAAGTAGCCTGGATACTGCAACATGTACACTTAGGCCTTTGACGGCGTGTGAATTGACAGGTCCAGGAAGAGGGACTGTCACGTCCTCGTCGTGTATAGAGGTCGGTGCTCCCATTAAAGATGAAAATTTTCGATCTAGGATATAGACGGTCCACCAGATAGCTTGGCGGCGCCGAGTTTCAGCATGGTTCATATCAACAGATGCCATCTCACGATGCAATCCTTTGCTTAGAGCTAGGCGTAGGGCCAGCCCTATCTGTAACAAGTCAGATTCACGAGTCTTAGTCTACGCTTCCATGGTACTCACATGGGCATAGGCACTGTTACGATGGTCCATACACTGAAGATATAGTGCCAAGCCACAAAGAATCTCGATTGATAATAAGGGATCTTGGTAGAGGCGCAATATATCCGGAAGAAGCTCGAGGGCTCTAGCGATGAGAACGAAACCAGCTGGCTTCTCCTCAATGAACTCGAAAAGGAGGGCATGGCCAATTCCCGTGATTGTTAGGTATTGTACGTACCAAAGCCTATCTTCGAGTAGAGGCTCGCGGCTCGGACCACCGTTTGAATAGAAATCATACAGCTTGGGCATGAAGGTTTGCTCATCAAACACATGATAAAGCTGACCCAGGCGAAACTTGACTGCATTTACTAAATACAAGCCAAAGTCTAGTGACGGGAGTTGCTGCATAGTCAGAGGTCCAGTGGGCTTGATGGCCGGGGACTCTATGACAAAGGCGGAGCCGTCTGGGTTAAAGGGAACTTTCCTTGTTTCGCCATCAGGCAAGTGTCGCTTAATCATCTGCATGACTTGCTGACTATAAGCCCAAGTTGAGGAAGGCCCAAGGAAGCCTGCTACAAGGTTAGTGAAGCTGATCCGTAGTCATACTCGAAGTGTACAAACATTTTCTGCCGTTGTTATCCGTTACAAACTCGGCGAGACCGCTAGCCAAGGGATTTACAATAGGAGGTACGGACTGAGTACTCTTGTTGCCATTGAGAGTATCACGGGAAACTTCTTCAAGGCGACCAGGTTCGTCTGAGCAATCTGTCGGAGCTCGTGGCAGCAAGCCATCAGTTTCTTGTGACGGCACATGGCCTTGAATGGTTAGCTACCATCTTGCCATGCATTGAAATCAATACTGAGTCTAGCTTACGGGCGCGCTTGGGGCGTGAAATTTCACCATCATCGCCAGATCTCCTCTTCAACTCGGCCAGATATCTGCCAGGCATTATTAGCTTCGAGGAGTATTATGGGTTGGGCCCTTATATCTTGCCTTTCGGAAACAACGACCTTTCTGTCTTCTTGTTCAAAGACGCATTCCTCACGGCGGTTGGTGCAGGCGCGACATGGGTGGTCACTTGAACATTTGACCTTGCGCTCTCGACAACGTCGGCACGCGTGATTTGTTTTCTTGGGGCGCGACGACGCCGACGTGGTGCCACCGTTGGTAAGAGCCTGCGGGGAGCTCATCCTGATGGTAGAATCATATGGATGTTTGGATATCAAAGTGCAATGTATGAGGTAGTCTACTATCGGTCGTGTTGATTGATGTGCATCTTGCAAGCAAGTTTGCGCGCGAATGCATTTGGAAACCCAAGTTGAACTCTGGGTGGTGCGACAGTGGATTGTTTTACGCCCAAAGGCTGATGAATACAGGCTCATTTGCAACGCCAAACCCCCAATTTTAGCACCTAAATCATGAGGCTAACGAGGACCCATAGGCGGGCCTGGGGGCGGCAAGGCCTAGTAGCACTGGCTATTGGTCCAAGGGACACCGACTAGCCAAGTCTAATAGCGCTCAAACCACCAAGCTCGCAGTGTAGGTATTTGTGTTGCGATAAGAGGTTGGTTGATCTATATACCTCGCTTCGTACATGGTTATATTTGCTTCCTCGGTGCGGCATGTATAGTGAATGATCCTCTACATCCAATGACATTGCTTCAGTTGCATCGAGCAGCCAACACATATCCAACATCCCATAGGACTAGAGCCATCTGCTACTTCATTGTCTGCCCTCAATCGCCTCCAGAGCATTCACCACTTCCACAGACGCTCTGGCCAGAAGCCCCGAATCCTGCTGTCCGAGAATGAAACCAGCACCCAGCTTCTGAATCGCCCATTCTTGCAGCTCGCGATTTTCATAGACGCCCGCAAATCCGAGCATCTTGCCGTGCTTTTTGCACGCCTGACTGATTGTCTCCAGTGCCGATTGAAACTCTCTACTTTTGTATTCCCCAGGCACTCCTAGCTCGAGAGACAGGTCATTTGAACCGACGAGAAGGACATCTACGCCTTTTACCGACGCAATGGCATCAATGTTGGCTACACACTCTTTGGTTTCCACCATCAGGAGCACCGAGGATAAATTGGCGTTGCTTTCGGCCATGATTGTACTGGCGGGTGTTTTCCTGAGTCCGAACGTGGGCAAAGACCCCGTCATTGACCGTCTTCCGAATGGAGGGTATTTTGAAATTGCAACCGCTTGCTCGGCATCACCTGGTATTTATGAATTAGTATATCGTATCGTGTCTCGTCTGTACCTCTGCATGTTACAACTGACTCTGTGACTGTATATGCGGAAACACAACGCCCATGGCCCCGGCGTCTAACACACGCTGGACGAACCCGTCCCCACACTTCCAGGGGACTCGCACAAACGGAGTGATGCCAAGCTGCAAGCCGGTCCGGCAGAGGTTGCCCGCATCTTCGAGGGAGAGTGTCGAGTGCTCTAAATCAATGAAGAGGGCGTCAAAGGAAGCATTCTTGGCTAATTGGACGATCTGGGTGTCTTTTACGAGTCTGATGCCGAAAGCCTAGGTGCACTAATCAGCTTTCGGTTTCCATAGTATTCAATCTCGGCGGATACCTAGTAGCGACTGACCTTGCAGAGTTGCTTAGAAGCTGCCTTGAGCAGCAAATTGTTCTGTGCGACCATTGCCATGATTTTCTTTGCGTATCTAGTATCCAATACTGGGCCGATCGTCAGCAAATATCACCCCCTCATCAGGTCTGAATTTATGTACTTACCCGTTAGAACTTGGCGATTGGCGCAATACAACCTCGGTCGTGGCTCGCGAGCATTTGTCTCGGTCAGACGCTCCGAGAGGCATGCGGCGCTAATAGACTAGCAATCAGGCACCCTGTCTTGTCCGGATAAGTGATCTGCCTATACAAAATCTTATGACCAACCTCTCAGACAGGTCTTAATTGGGACTTTATGGCATCATTTATGACTTGGCTCCAGAGATATGTCACACGACCACTAGCTGCTCCAGCAAGTCAGACTATACTGATACTCACACCTGTGAAAATCTTATGCGATACCTTTTGCATTGAATCAAGACCTTTTCAAGTCGCATGTTCACACGGGTCTACGGCAAATGAACAAAAAATAACAAATGATTATTTGATTTGGGAATAGTAAAAAGAAAAAGAAATATGAAATACATTATACTCAGAACTCCGAATCGGGGAATCGAACCCCGAGCTCCGCGGATCATTAGATATACATCTTGAAAACGCGAAATGTTGACCGTTACACCAATTCGGATGAAACAAATATGTTCATGTTAGTCATGTTATCCTTAGGGCAGAGCGACGGATAGTGAATACGTAATGGGACTGACTGAACAGACTCCACCACAGCTGAATGTTGGGTGCGTTCGTCCCCTACCGGTTTATTAAATTGATGTATAGCGTCAAGAGCTTTTGTACGCCAGGCTCCTTGTCTCGCTGTGGAAGAATGCCCATTTCTTTCATATGCTGCTGTGTACTTGGGTTGGTAAAGGTCAGGCAAATCCGGTTGATGTGCAAGGGGGCTTATACAGGTGTTAGAAAAAGTTGGTCCCGAATGCGTAGCCTCTTTGTCGTCAACGCATCAAACTTATATTGTTTATGAGTTTGGGAAGACCAAGTCAAACCAGTTAAAACTGCTATTTGCAGTGTCTATCTAGTTTGCTTTTCTCTCAAAACGACCTGAACCTTAAAGTCTTGCGGTTTGACAAACCACCGGTTTATTGTCTTCCAGGTCTTGTCTCTAGGGCCATCAATTTCCAAATCGAATTTGCGAATCACCCGCGGGATGAGCTTCTGCATCTCGAGTAATGAAATGTTCTTGCCAATGCAAACTCGTGACCCAACGCCAAACTAATAAAAAGGCATCACTAGTGATTAGCAAAACACGATACCATTTTTGAAAGCTGCGGAATGTCTTACGGGGATCCAGTGGCGATTCATAAAAGATAGTTTCTCGGCATCGTCAATAAGCCATCTCTCTGGCTTGAACTCGCTCGCATCATCGCCCCAAATCTTGGGATTGCGATGTTCGACCCAAGTGTTGACGCCGACAATGGTCTAAGCATCATGTCAATTAGCGCGGTCCATATCCGACTCATGGAATTTCGAAATGATTACTCACTCCTGCTGGGAAGAAGCGTCCGGAAATGGTGGCGCCGCCCTCGGGGACGACACGCTCCAAGGGCAAACCCGTCGCCGGATGCAGTCGCAGGGATTCCTTGATCACGGCTTGCAGGTATGGCATATTCAAAGTCTCTTTGAACGTTGGTTGCTCCGAAAGTTGGCCTTGCTCTTCCTTGGTCATGATTTCTTCACGGAGCTTTTGGAGCGTAGAGGGATTCTTCAAGAGGTAGTAAAACGTGGCCGAGAGACTAATGGCCGTCGTGTCGGAACCGGCGCCGACATTCTGTCCGGATCCAATGAAAACGTGGTATGAAGTGAAGCGGTTGGGGTCTTCTTGGTTTCGCTTGAAGAACTTGGCCAGCAGCGTTTCCATAGAACCTTCATCCTGCAGAGAGGCCACTTCGGCGCGCTTGGGATCATCGCGGAACTTGTTGATCTGTGACTGGGTAAAGTTGTTGACGTAGTTGAAGCCCGTTCCCTCCTTGCCCGCGAGTAGTCCCTGAAGTTTGAAAAGATAAGGATGCAGACTCGGAAAGACCCCGACTGTGCTGGCATAACCGAAAAAGCCGTCGAGGGCCGCCATGACGCCTCCTATATCGCGGCCGCTGTCGAGGAAGCCGAATCGCTCTCCAAACGTAATATCGCCAATGACATCAAAGGCATAGCACTGCAGCCAGTGGCCAAAGTCGATGGGCACGGGAGTGCCGGCAACCTCGGTCAGCCGCTGCTCAAATATGTTGGCGCAGTCGTCAACATAGGGTTCGAATGACACGAGAGATGTCATTGAATAGGCGTTGGTAAACGGCTTGCGCTGCTCCGAGTGCTGTTTGGGATCCGTTGTCGAGAACATGCTCCATCTCTCATAAGCTTCTGGCTTGGGTACGTTGTGGGCGCTATACCAGTCTGACTTGCGGAACTGCGAACCTGGACCGTAGATGATTTTCAAGGCCTCTGGATCATTGAAGCTGAATCGATTGGGGCCATAGCGAACGATTGTTCCTTGGGACTCGTTAGAAGCTTTTTGTCATCCTTGTTATAGTCAGTGGCGGAATTTGCGTTACCATATTTCTTATGCAGCTCAAGATTTTCAAACTCAAATCGTCCAACACGTACACGCCAGGCATACCAGAGGTCAGTGAAGCGCGCCAAGAATGGTCCGCCAACAGACCGTAGTGGAGTGATTAGTGCGCGCAGCAGGTTAAAGATGATTATTCCCACCACGGGAAGTAGCAATAATTGAAGAGACATATCTGCGTGGGGAATTTGTGTATAGAATCTTGTCACGAAAATGCAAAACGATTGTGGGTTTGCAGGTTTATATATTAAATGGTTCCGCGGAACGTCGGCGTATAGTTCAATCAAGTTCTCCGTCCTCCGTTCTCTGAGCAATCAAAGAGCATGCTGGACTCGACAAAGCGATCACACACGGTGTAGGGCAAATCAGTGCATGGTATATCGTAGCTCTGTGTTCGTATTGCGGCCCTGTGTGAAGCGTCACGCAAAAGCTCGGTGGTTCGGGAAGTTGACTGCTCTTCAAGAACAACATCTTGAGTGGAGCTGGAGCAGTAAGACCGTGATTCGCTCGCGGACTTACAGGAAGTGTACCCATTGGACGTGCAAATTGAAAGTTTTCAACTCGTTTCCCACAGACAGGCGGATTTCAAGCAGTGTACGAAGTACGACTCATTGGACTCAGTAAAAAGCAGTGCAAGCATGAGCATTGGCCAAACTTCAAAGTGCATACTGCCGATCACCTGGGGTCAAAGGCTCCATAGCGGGTATTAGCCCATAGCGCCGGCATTTCTAGCTTGCAGTGCGGATACATTTTGTATTATTAAGCGGTCTTTCGGGAGCCACGATGTATGCGAGGCATTCATTTTTGGAGCAGTATAACATGGGCCAAGCAGTGGCAGAAACGTCACAACAGCGAGCCCTCATTTTGATGTTCCTAATCTTGAACAACGCCAGTTGAACATTGGCGAGGTGTATTAAGGCAAAGAAATAACAAAAAGGCCGACAAAGCTGTTGCGTCCATCTATACTTATTTGAATGTACACGTAATACGGGCAAGGAGACAATGAAGTTGTAAGAACGTCAACTCACAGCAAACATCATGCTCATACGGTAGTCACACGGGAAAGCTTCTTTATACAAAACACGGGTACCAATGGGAATTGCGCAAATGGTCGGACGGTAATGCGGGACCGACGGAAGTTTATACTCACATCCCTGGCAAAATACCCCGGAATACAAGTGAGCGATTTGGGGCGACCCCAGCCACCAAATCTTGGAGGGTGACATCAGCGAATCGCTCAATGCTCGCGGTGGCCAAGCTCATTCTTCTTTCTTGAGTTTTTTCTTTCCCTTTCCGACCTGCAATCGCTGTCAACCCTGGTCTTGGGACTATGTTGTCCCTGAGTCATGGCAACACGCGCCTGGTCAGACCAAATGCAGAGACAGAGAGGAACACGAAAAGGTCGACACTGTTAAGTTTTCTGCCCTGATTCCAAGCCGAGAACGTGAGTATTGATGCGGGAAACAAAGCCAGGCCAATAATGAGTATCGACAAAAACTTATGAAAAGACTCGCAAACGCTAAGAACACAAGCACAATTAAATCCTTGGAGAAAATGAGTAAGATGGGAGAAGTGTTTCATCTGCATTCATCATACGATTGAAAAGCGCGTCGACTATCGGCATGCATAAATTGTGTATCTATATTGAGCTACGCCTTTCCCACATGGAGTGTGATCCTAAGTTCCTACTTGCTCATAACCTGATTCAAATACACAACTTGATTGATACTTGGTTACAGGAATCATGGCGAATACCGTCCCCGGAAAAGGAATTCGTGTAGACCGGAGCATGACTATAGGATGCAAATCACCAGAAACAGCGAATCAGAGCAATCATGGAACCATAGCTTTCCCCCTCTCATCGGCAGACACCGAAGGAAAATCGGAGACGCCGTCGGACACCCGCCGCCTGGAGCGCAACCTCCGCCAATTGTGCATAGTGTACTTCGGCCTGCACCGACACGCGACGATCTACCATTGCCGGCACCGCACCACTATCGGGGCTTGAAATGCGGAGGTCCATCGAATGAGCTCTCGTTGCCGTAATGCAGCCCGCCACGGAACATTCATCCGCATAGTAGAGACAGAAGCGTAAGGTCCGACAGACGGGGGTTGCTACGCCCAAGGTGTTCGCTCACCGTCGCAGTCCAATTAGACTATTGTCGCCAATTGACATGGACGGTTAGATACGGTCAAAATGGGCTGATGAACATAAGGCATTCTGTAGGAGGGGCCGATGACTTTCTTGTCGTCGACATTGAAGAATCGATAATCTACTACATTCATTCCCATCGCATCACTTTGCAGCCCTTTTCTCTTCTTCCGTGACCAAAGGTCGAACAAATTTTCAGCCCCATTGCCTTCCTCGTCAATACCGCGGCATTATGCCTGAAGTTTACCACGCGCATCCCCTCTATGGGTACGATCGCGACTTCAAGGGCTATGGCGAAAAGGGGCTGGACCCAAAATGGCCCAACAATGCGAAGATTGCCGTGTCGTTTGTGATCAACTATGAAGAGGTACTGGCTCTGCACTCCAGGGGACGAGCATACTAGACTAATAAAAGTCTGTAGGGAGGCGAGCGTAGCGTGCTGCGTGGCGATGGCATATCGGAGCCCAATCTGCGTGAGAACCCTGGAGGACCTCCCAGAGTAAACGAGCGCAACTACAATGTCGAGTCCGAGTATGAGTATGGAAGCCGCGTTGGCTTCTGGAGACTCTTCAGGATGTTCAATGCTTTGAAGATGAAGTTCACTCTGTATGCCGTCGCGCAGGCGGTTGAGGAACAACCAGAAGTCGTCACAAGGTGTGTGGAGGAAGGTCATGATATTGCGTCTCAGTAAGTATTGCGTGCTTCGTAGCATCATCGGCCAATTGATGGAGAACTGATTGTTGTGCCAGTGCCTACCGATGGATTGAGTATCACGACATGTCTGTCGACAAGGAAAAAGAATACATCCGAAAGGCTGTTACTTCGTTGAAGAGTCTTAGCGGGTATGCACCAAGGGGCTGGTACTATGGCCGCAACAGCCCTCACTCGCGCACCCTTGTACCTCAGGTATACGAGGTAAGTGCTGATCCTGTCCGGTGGTGCCGAGTGCGTTCGTGCTAACGGATGCTTAGGAAATGGGCGAGACGCTAGAGTGGATGAGCGACACGTACGCCGACGACGTCCCTTACTGGATCGACCTCAACCATGAAAAGGAATCGGCGAACCCCAAGGGCTGCTTAATGGTGCCGTACTCGTACGACTGCAACGACTTTAAATTTCACACGGCAGGCTCTGGTTTCCGCGACCCCCAGGGCTTCTTTGTTCATCTAAAGAATGCATTTGACGTGCTGTACGAGGAGGGGCAGGAAGGCATGCCCAAGATGATGACCATTGGCCTTCACTGCCGGATTATTGGCAGGCCCGGGCGCTTTGCTGCGTTGAAGCAGTTTGCAGAGTACATCAGCCAGAAGGAAGGCGTATGGGTCGCAACCAGGTCTGAAATTGCAGAAGCCTTTAAAAAGAACTACCCGTATCGGCAAGGGTTTTTGGCTTAGACGGTAGCCTTCAATACCTATTGTGAACATTGGGTGTAGTTCTCAAATGTCACACAATTTTCCTATTTTTGAACGTTGCTACGTGCATATGTGTTCGCGTAGATAGTCTTCTTGTTCCCTCGGTCTTTGAGAAGACTTGAAGATTTGATGGCAAAACATACATTGTGTACCTTCACTCGTTCTGTCCGCCACGATTTGACATCTTCATCTGTCATCGCTCCTGCTCAGTCACCAGAGATCGCTGGTACCCAAGGAGCTCCTGTCCATATTTCTTTTGCAAACAAACTTGCCCAGCCTTGAGATTAGTTTCCTTCATACCCGGCGCGCCGAAAAGTGTACACGCGGATTGTTTTTGTGCACTTGCGCCATCCAAATAGAGATTTGATTTTGTTCACCAGCAGTTTCACAGTATACTCTGATCGGAAAACGTCGCGCCGCCAAAGCCGGGCTCTTTTCTTAGTGTTATAACATATGTTTTCATCTCAACATTGCTACACTAGACCTTGGTGAGTAATGCGGTGGACAATGACTTCATTCCGTGACCCCCTTTCTAACGGGTCGGACGGGACCAGGTCTTCGAAGCGTTTCAGTCACCGCATGTTACACACCAACAAATAAGCATCGCTAAGCAACCCAGTACATAGTCATCATGGACAAACTTCCGACAGAGCTCATGCTCATGATTTTCTCCCACCTTTCCCAGCGCGACGCTGCAAAATTGAGAGTTGTGTCACGGATGTTCAACGCCGTCGGAATGCAGTATAGCCATCAAAAACTCTGCATTCACATCTCGCCGGGCCACATGGACAAAATTTCCAAAATCGCCAATACCAAAGACCTTGCTGAAACTGTCCGTCATCTTGTCATTTCCACAAACTACTTAGTCCTTCGAAGACCTTTGAGTTGGGAGTCCTACAAGAAGGAATATTTTGACGCCATGGGTTATTACTTTGACGAGTCCTTGAGGACCACAGAGAAGGAAGTCGGAAAAAGATACAGGAAAGAAGAGCGGTACAACGACAGAATGAGGGATATCTGGGGCTTAAATCTTGACAACACCCTCAGAGTTGTCCTCTCCAGTTTTCCAAAGCTCAAGAAACTGGAGATCGACGACGAAACATTGGAGGTGGATGCTGATAATCCTTGGCAAAGACGAAAGACGCGACGTGTCGTCATGCGCGTCAATAAACTGACACGCCCCCACTTCACTCTCCTGAAGCAGGGCCACAGCTTGGTTATGAATTCCCTGTTCAGAATTGCTGGTTGCTTGCCTCACTCCCTAGACACGATGTGCCTTCTCTGTGACGGCAAACCCAGGAGGGTTCTCCCACAGAACCCAAATCTCTTGCGGAGTATACGCACGTTGGAGCTCTGTATTTGTCTCAACAAGCATTACCAGCTGCCTTTCACATCGTACATGAACCTCGAGAATTTGGTCATGGTCGGAGCTATCGATTACCCAATTGCATTGGCCAGTAAGGACGGTACTAGAATGTCCCAGTTGAAACAACTCCGCCTGGAGCATTGTATTCAAGACGGGGTCGACTTTTCAAAGTTCCTAGATCTGCACACGGATACTCTTGAGTGCATTCGCATGTACAGCATTAGCATCGATGGCAACAGGACAGCATGGGAATATCTCTACCTCTACGTCATTCGCAAGACTGGAGCGGAACGAATGGGCATCGTTGGGGCCAAATGTTTATCGGTTCCTTATGGCCATCTGCCTAAAGTTGTGCAGCATTACGCAGCTCTCAGTTGGGAAGGTGCTGAGGCTGCTGGTCGTAAAATCAGAGAGACTATTGAAGAGTACACGATTGCTGTGAGGGAAAAGCGAGTCGACAAAATCAACAAGTTTGAGTCTGCTAGGCTCATGAAAAATATGCCTTTCAAGCCTCTTCACTGTATTGTCTAATGTTAATTACCATGCAGCGTTTCAATAATAATTATGCTTCTTGTCCAATCTATGAACCAGGCGGCTTGATTATTTTGCTTGCATATTCTGTAAGAGTCTAAAATAGCCCCTCTCACTTTTTCTTTTTCTTTCTCCCTTGTTTCTTTCCTGTCCCTCTCCCCGTTTCCTTTGCTACAGGGGCGAGGAGACGGTGAATATGGATGATGAAGCCGGAAATGGAGATCTCTTAATATCTCTAAAGACACTCATTGGCAAGCATGATGATTTGGACGGGCAAGCGACTCCTTCCTATCACCAACCGTGCTCAAAGTATGATGACTATGTACTTCAAAGCTTACAAGTAAGTAGTCTGCTTTGAAGGTAATGTACTACTTGTGCAGTTACTTCAATACGACAAGTCGAATGAACCTCTCAATATTGTTCTTCTCAAGCGATATTCTGATACAAACTACAGGCCTCCACCTCCTTGACCCACAACTTCCAGGGCCGCTGCGCCGACCACGCCGTCATCTCCCGCGCAGCCTGGGCCTCCTCGGGGCTGAGATACTTGATGGGCTGCAGGGGCCCGTCTCGGCTCCCGTAGGCGGCGAGCGTGGTGAGCGACGCCGTCTGGATGGCCGCGTTGCGCAGCGTGTAGACGCCTCGCAGTACGCACTCCTCGATGCTGTCGGCCACGGCCGTGAACCCGTGGCCCCGCATCAGCACCACTGACTGCTCAAAGGCGAAACACTGCGCCAGTGCCGCGCCTAGGTGCTCGCTCCGTACTAGCATGTCCCGCTTGTCGCCGGGCTGGTACGCCGAGGCAATATCGAACACGTTTACCCAATGACCTAAGAAGCCTGCCATGTGGTAGCAGGGTCGCCTAGGTATAGTCAGCCAAGGAAATGTTCACGATAAACTTTTGGAAATTGGCCTGCTTACATGGGCACGCCATTAATAGTGTATGGAATCACAGAATCGGCGTGACTGTGAAGTACAGCCTTGGTGGTGGGATACTGCTTGTAAATCTCGCTGTGGATATGCCTCTCCACGAAGCCCTTGGCTGCACTAGGATTGACGGGTTCCGCGTTGGACACATGATATTCCACGAGATCCTCCGGCGACGAAATGGTGCCTGGTGCGGCCTCTCGCGACATGATGAAGACATCAGGGTTGGATGGGTGCCGACATGATAGGTGCCCGTACGCGTCCAGGACGTTGTGATAGTGCAGTATATGGGAGCCAGAAATCAGCTTCCGGCGGATGGTCTGAAGGTCCCCAGCCTCGTCCGCCATTTTGAAGTAAGCCTTGCGATAAATCTACAGATGACCTGATGAGTACAATTTTGTGCTGAGATGTTTTGGCTATTTGCAGTCTTTGAGAAGGAGTCGAATCAATTATATCTCATGGTATTCCGTAACAAGGCGTTACCAGAGAGTCCAAAAGAGGCTGGCCCGGCCCCCGGAAAGTGAGGGGCAGTTTGCGTTCTGCGCTGTCCAGACCTGGCGCCGGCTTTCGTCACCGCAGACGGAATACGGACACCATGGTAAGGCTCGCGTCCACAATATCGTTCCATACTTTGCTGTCATTCGTTATATTTTCCTCGACTATAAAATGCAGAACCTCAATCAGTATCAGAATTGGGTCAGTCAAATTCCCAATGTTGCGCATTCTGTACAAGGCCGCAGTACGTCCATCCTCTCGAGCGACCGCCGCCAAGTCCTTGAAAGCCTAGTGTTGCTCAAGCTCTCGCCTCCACAACACCTCGGATATACTGCTTGAGGAACGACGAGTTCCAGCATCCCGTGATTGATGAATGACCAAGACCTACTATACTTATAGTTTAAAAAGTCGCGACACCTTTTTTGAGATGGTCTATTCTCCCGAGGGGTAAATTGAAGTGTGTCATTGAAAGTGATTGTCCGTATACATTCTTTATATATACCTACGGTTAGATCCATACAGTATTTACAAGTGCTGTCACGTCCAAGAATTAGCAATCGGACTACCAGCTTCTTCGATCATCAGAAAAGAAAACCAATTGATAACTCACGGACAATGACATCTTTAGACAACTCAATGTACTACCTCAAGCTCCCTACGCGTATGAGAGCGTTTGAGCAAATATTCCACTACATACTACAACGCCCACACGCCACTGTCCCGCCTCTGGCTGCTCTTGCCGCACTCTGATTGGCGTCAAGTAAGCTTGATTATAACGTTGTGCTTCTAGTACCGCAGAGCCAGGACGGCCGGCTTATACTGCAGCTCTAGACATGGCGCAATGCAAACAACAGGCAATCTTTGAAGCACAAGAATCAACCTTGGGGTGTTCAGCTCTCTCTTTGCCTGGGTCTTGACTGTCTATAAATCTCCAATGCCCGCATGAGCTTCTACCACAAATTGGTCTTGTTTGCGACTACTCAAATGACACTTGCCTCATTTCAATTGTCAAGAACCAGACAACAAGACATTGAGCAAACGCAAAGATGCAGTTTTCCGTCTACCTCCTTCTCGCTGCCGCTCAGCTCATCACCGCTCACTTTGGCATCGAATATCCCGAGTGGCGTGCCGACACACTAACTGTCGAGGACGGCCCTTACTCCCAATACGACTACCCTTGTGAGTTGAACCCACAGCGATTCCATCATTTTCAATCCCCAAAACAACAGTCACTAACGCACTTTCCTCCCCAAAGGCGCCAACGTTCCCGACGGAACAGGAAATCGCACGCAGTGGCCCCTCACCGGCGGCGCCGTGTCCCTCGAGCTGCACCACGCCTGGACCTACGTCTTTGTCAATCTCGGACTGGGCAACAATGTGACCAATTTCAACATTTCGCTGACGCCCGAGTTTCTCAACGTGACGGGCAACGGCACCTTTTGCCTGCCGCGGCTCGAGCTTCCCAAGGGCGGCAGCGGCAGCAGCATCGCCAATGGCACCAATGCCAGTATCCAGGTCGTGACCTCGGGCCGTTCCGGCAGTGCCTTGTACAACTGCGCCGATGTTATTCTCGTTACCGACGCCCCGGGCCCTGCTGATGGCGTTTGTGTCAATACCACGCAATCTTCGGTCGTCGTCTCGGCAAATCAGTCTACTGATGCCAATTCGACGGGTTCTGGATCGGCATCTAACACGACGAGTGGCGCCCAGACTGTATCTGCCAATAATGCTGCTCTGGCTGTATTCCTAGGAGTGGCGATGTTGTTTGCTACGGGCATGGGTATTTAAAAGTCTACACTTCTCTCAATCATTGCTCAAGACTTTTAAGTCTCTTCTACAATATGACCAAGACGACGAGCTCACAGAAACCAATGATGTATAATGACAAAAATATTCATATAAAAAGATGGGGGTATCATGCGCATTTATCTAACGTAGCGACAACGCGGTCAGCCATGCTCGTAAAGAAAAGACTAAAGGAAATGCAATGCAAAGCTCGAGATGACGCACATTGAATCCTCCTATATCATGGTCGTCATCCAAAAACAGATCAAACGTTATCGTCGCGGAATGCTTCCTGCTGTCTAAATGCAAATCGAGAAATTCAACAAGAGCCCAAGGTCGTAATTAATGCTCTTGATCATGCGCCAACATAATGATTTTTCCAATGGTCAATCACTCGATATGCGGAAAAGAAATACACCCATCCGCTCCGGTAGTATGGGCCTGATATAACCAATGTGTAGGGTTGTCCACAAGTGGCTGCTGCGTAGACAAATCAACGGGGAAAGACGAATGTATACACAGGAAAGAACAGATGTGTACATAGGTAGAAGATCGATAGGTAATATGCTCGCTGCGCCGCTCTCGGTTCAATCGTTTGAATCAATGATGAGATCAGAGGGTTTAAAATGTGAGGGATTCTCTCAGTTGTCTAGAGTGGCGTCTTTGGAAAGCTCGTTCATCACCTTTGCCATGGTGATGCGCTGATTCGGACTCGGGGTGAGCATTTGTGAAACCAAGACATGTAGTTTGTCCCTTGGATTGAGTTTGGCCTTTGCTGCGTTCACCTCGCTCAACCACTGTTGCATTTGGTATACAGCAGATGGCGTTTTATTCGTCGAAGAGTGGTGTGTCCGTCTGTTGATCTCTGCAATCATCCAATACAACTGCTTGGGATGTCCTTGACGGCCACGGGCGTCCGGAAACGTGATCTTCTTGAGCACGTAGAGCATGGTAACTCCGAGCGCCCATACGTCAGAGGCACTGCCACGTAGCTTTTGTCCTATGAACTCGGGTGGAACATAGTATGGTGTGCCTCCATTGGTTGCCGGGTCACTGGTCCGCGTCGACAGCCCAAAGTCACACAGCACGGCTCCACGGTCGGGTGAATAAAGAATATTGGCAGGTTTGATATCGTTGTGCACCCGCCGCCTCTGATGCACATAGTTTAGGGCGCCCGCAATGTCCTTGAGGATCCTGAGTGCATCATTCCTAGTGCCGAGGAATACGTCATTAGCCGTGTCGCGCCAGACGCCTCGAGCTGCCAGATCTTTGCCATCAATGTGTTCCATATATAATGACAGATATCGGGCATCACCTCCATAGAGCTTTACTATGGATTTGTGCTTCATATCTTCTTGGCTTCGGTACTCGCGCAGCCAGATATCAGCCTGCCGAATGACGTTTCGGTGGTTATCCTGAGGTCTGGCATTGGGATTGGTACCACGAGTCTTGAGGACTTTGACGGTGATGACGCCATCTGGAACCTGGGAGTGCTCGGCGGTAAAGACAGAGGACGCAGCCGTGGTTGCAATTTGGTTACGCTTCGTCAAGAAATATTGATCAAGTTCGCCGCCAGGGATGGAGACAGTCTCATCCTTTTGCACTTGGAGGAGTGCATGGCCACTAGGAATCGAAACCTCCTTGCCTTTGGGAGAGTGAGGCAGTGGAAACACGAGCGGTTCGGCAGTGGGGCGAGGATAAAACATGATCACGCCGTCATCGTCCTTACCGATTGACTCCTCCGTCCGAACACGTTTTCCGGTGCTAGCATCCTCGTCATCGGAGTCATCGGGGGATAATGAACGTTTCCCGGAGGAATTGAGTAGAGCATTGCTGGTGACAAATGATGGAGGGCTGGAGTCCTCTTGCGGTATCCAGAGCGCAGCGGGGCGTTTGGCGAGAATCCGAAAGTCCAGTATGTCTGACCCGTACAGGCTTATCCGCCACGAGCCGGGTGAAAGTTCCATTGTGGTTCCTGGGATTACTTCCTGGTCATAAGTGGCACCATCGTCAGATCCGAGCGATAGTGAGAGTCTCGCCAGGGCAATAGGAATATCTGATCTATTGAGAAGTATTTGATTGTCGCTCGCTGGATCGTAGTAGAGTTCACACCAAATGGGTGGTCTGGTCTCGTCTAAACCAGTCTCACCGGGTATCCTTAGCGAGAAGTTGATGTCTTTTGAGGTCTGAGTCACCGCCAGGACCTTGGATTTTGGCCGTTGTGCGTCGGCCACCTCGGCGCGAAGTGCCAACCATTCGCAATTGTCGCTACCAGGACTGACTGAGCGAGTGCGAGTCAGAGGTCTGACCAAGATCCGGATTCCTTGTTGGTGGTGGTTGTCGTCAATGATCAAGTCATCCAGCGGAACGGTGTCATCTTCAAAGCTCTCGAAACTCTTGGAGACCTCGACATTCCGGGACAGGCGCAAAAGCATTTCGGATTCGGAGAACGGCTCCGTCCTCTCCTCTGAAGGGTACTCGTCCCCCATGACGAGGCAGCAGTCTGGGGAAGAGCGTTGGATTTGTGGACATGTATGAGAAATAGGGTTTGGAGATGCGAGACCGGGAAGCTGCTAGTACGAGGATATAGGCAGCAAAGGTGAGATAGAGAGGAAGAGGAGAGAAATGAGATAGGCTGCAGATGTGGGGAAGCTTTTACACTTTGAAGGGACCGTTTCTGTGTCTAGGAAGCAGTGAGAAAAGAGAACCCTAGGTCTGTGTCCTACGTAATGGAAGTATAAGATCCGTCAGATGAACTGTCCTTGAGACCTCGACTCTGTCCAGATACGGGCCTCGAGATTATTGAGGTGAAGAAAGCAGAGTCATGGAAACAGTCAGAAGTCTAGTGCGGCTGATCCCGCATACCGACGTGCTGGGAGGAGACCTGCTGTTTCTCACAGGCTAGGGTGACCCATCGGGCACTCTGCTAGGACAGGAGGGCATGGGTTTTAATACTGAGCCGCCATAGACCTGCACAGCAGGCCACTGCACACTGTCCCTGAACTGTAGACGATGGGGCAATTTGGTCGACATGGGACGGTGTTAGTCGAAGAACCAGAGCACGGCTTGCCTCGAAGGATCCGCTGAGCCACGGGGGCCGTTCACAAGGCTATTGCGCGCCGCCGCATGACATGAGCAGCCCGCATTGCCGCACACGCGATGAAAATTGCCCTCACTTGAGATGTGCCCAATCGTCGATTATTTATAGTGAAATACGACGTTCCGTGCTATATAAATAATCGCTACGGCCCATCATGTCGATACGGGTATTTGGTGATGGTGGAGAGAAGGAAATGTTTGAATCATGTCAAAGCTTAATTTCATGTCTCTTGCTAGTTTGTCCCTGAATGTGGTGGTGGATGTGTGCCTTGGTTCGTCTCTAATGCGCCTACTAGAGCAGGTACGAAACATCATGGCGAATGAAGTCGCCCAGCTGTTTGGTGGTTGAGGGCAGCAGATGGGAAGTTCTATAATCAGCGAGCCAGAGCCAAGGCTAGTGAATGGCGGCCTCACTGACCAAATACTACCACGTGACAATAGAAGGAAAGCAATGGATGACAGATGAAGATGCCTGAGACTGCCTCGAGTGCCCTCTGGCAACGAGTGTGAATGATGTGACCAGCCGATACGAGAACAATGACGACCTCCCGCTTACTGTCTTGCTGTCCTGGATCGGACTGGCTGTTGTCCAGGCAGGGCCGGGGCTTCTGGGTTCTGGAATTGCTTCAATGTATGGGAGAGGGAGGTGTCGTGATTACTGTATGGAGTGAGTCCAGTAATTTTCGCGTTGATGCAGTCTCGGCTCCTTGCTTTGATGAAGAGCTGTTGGTGGTGAGTGTCAAGTAGATACACCCTACTGTTGATCTAGACTGTCGCATCACTTGTGAGATGGTGTGAATGAAAAGTCGCGAATGAGCTGCAGGATTCCGCAAGGGTTTTGCATGTTTTCATCATGCGTCAGCGATGATTGGGCGCCATGTTCCACACCCGGCATTTTCAGGGGTGCTGATTGGCGGTTTGCGTCTGGGCGCAGCGATCTTGTGCCCGAAATCTGACGCTAGCGCTGCCTGAGCCCCAAAATGGCCACATTAGTCTAGATGCCTCAGGCCAACAACAGTTGAATGATGATGGGCCGGTCGCCCACCTGCCCTTTCATCCCGAGTCTCCCTCCGTCAAAGGGCTGCTGCGCTGCTGTCCTGTCCACACTGTTGTTGTTGTTGCAAGTCTCAGAGTCTCGATCGCAAAATACACGCCCGCCAAAAAAGACGACGATATTTTTGCGACTCCGATTCTTTCAGCAGCTTCAAAAATTGCATTTATTTAGTCGAAATGGGTTCCACACGCTGTATTTAGACGATTCGAGTCACTCGAAAGTACCGATGAGACCCAAAAGCAGCAGCAGCATCTTATGAACGAACGCCCCGAGCGGCTTTCCTCGCTCACAACCACCGCCCACGCGCAACATTGACGATTTTCTGATACCCCATTTTCCATCTTTCTCTTTTCCGGTTTTGGCGCAATCAGGATTCTTTTCTTCGATACCCCATAGATACTTTCCTACTAGACGTATGACATGGACGACCGGGGCTGGACATGGCCCGCCTGGAAGTTTGGCTTGAAGAGAGAGGACCTCTTCACCACTCTCCATGATCAGTACAACACATTCCCTTCCTCCATACAAGACCCCGAGGCCTTCCACCACGATGTATGGGAAATCTCGAATACGGCAAGCACCCAGGATGAGTTCCACGCCCTGCTCGCCGACCGCAAGGAATTACGCTTGCGCGAGCTGAACGAGACTCTTGAGTCCGCCTCGTTCGAGATCATTGCCAACCCCAAGCTCATCGGCACCGAGCAGTGGCAGTTCGCCATCCAGCTGTTTCGCACCAGGTCGCTCGATTCCCTCGTGAGGTACTTTGCTTCATATCTTCCCGAGTCGCATCCCTGGCACCATACCCATGGCGACGACGACGCGCAGACCTCGACGACTGTTTCCTCCGTCTCCGATTTTCTTGCCCACTCGATCGACACCATCGACTCCGTCTCTACAGCAGACTCGGGCACGCCTTTCTTTGATGATGACGACCATGACTTTCTTACACATGAACCTCTCACCATTCACACGACCTCGTTACCCGCAAGTCATCTCCCCCCATCGCCGCGCTCCATGACCATGTGCAGCAACTCGTCTGCTGTATCGCCCATTGACACTGATCCTGAGGATCATGTGCTTGGTGTGTTGACAGCTACTCGAGCCATTGCATATGCAAACGAGGAGTTCGATGCCACCATGGACTCGGCGCTACCCTCCCAATGCGACGAGGATGAGACATCGCAAGATGATGACTTTGATGATACGCCGTTTTCATCTGTATCTGATATCGCTGATATCACGCATTCTCACGGTCATCGTGACTCGTACGCACCTGCAGAGTGTGTAGAGTCGACGCGGGCCGTGGTGGGATCAGTGGAGGAAGATTCGGAAACGCCAACTCCTCGGGATGAATCTAACCTGAAGTCGTATCCATTACAAGAGCAGACTAAGACATCGACGGCAGCTACCAAGGCTGGTCAACAGTCATCGTCACCATTATATACACAAGTACTCAATGAGTACGTAAAATCAAGAAAAAACAGGCGAGAAGGTAGTCCGGTAAGGTCTATTAGGAGAACGAGTCCAGAGATTGGACGCATACAGAAGCCCCTACCAGAGTCTATACGTATCAGACCCCATGGTCGGAGGCGGAATGATTGCTAGCAACAGGAGCTGTACATATGTCATGATAACGTTGTATATACCCGTAATGCCACAACTTTTTCGAGCACTTTGGTGTTTGTACACTTCTCTCTAGAGTTTTGGGACAGTACTTGAACATTTCTCTCTGATGCTAATGATTCCAGGCGCCTTTTCTCGATTCGAGTACCCCTCAGGAGACTGACTGCGTGTACATACTTTTGTATCTTACTGACAGTCATTTTTGTTATTTCTGCTGGTAGGTGTTCTTCGAAATGTTCCAAACGTTGATAGTGTTGGTCTATTTACAGCTTTGCGTGAAGCAATCGCCAGGTAGGTCTCCATGGGGAGGGGCTGACACCAATCGGATCTGACCACAGGCCACTAAAGGGCCTTACCGCGGGGCATTCCAGACAGCCCTGCGTTGCGCTAATCGTTGATCTCTAGGCCTGACAGCGCTAACCTCCCACTGAAACGCGGGGGACCCTCGACCATCCCCGCGAAACCTTAGAGCGTCACCATAGTAGTCTTCGTGAGGTCATTGACTAATACGTACCTCCCAAACCGAAGCTCAAAGGGTTTTCACAGTTGAGGAGGTTGAGGCATATGATAATGAGGTCATGGCTCTGTCTGTAGTTGCTGCCACATGCTTGAGTTATCCTCGGTATTTATGTTCACCAGCAAATGTAATGATTAATGAAGTCTAGCTAGCATCACAAGCTGTCTACCTGTGTAATAAGAAATCAATGTGCAAATTATATACCGAACCAGGCCATCTGTCGAATAATATTTGTGATTCCCAATGTTCATCACATACTTGAAGAACTCTCTGGTCTCGGGCTTTGAGAGAATCAAGGAGACACTATCCCTCGCCGAAGACAAGGCCCTCGAGTCCTTGCCCGAGCCATATATTCCCACCGCCGAGGAAATTGCCAAGATGCCCGAGAAGCTGCGCGAAAAGGCTACCCGGGCGCTCCACG
Source organism: Pestalotiopsis fici W106-1 (assembly GCF_000516985.1). NCBI lineage: Eukaryota > Fungi > Ascomycota > Sordariomycetes > Amphisphaeriales > Sporocadaceae > Pestalotiopsis > Pestalotiopsis fici. Next base: position 1,262,916 of record NW_006917092.1, on the reverse strand, counting down.
GCTCGGACGCGAACCCGAGCATGCTCGACGACCCCATCAGTCTCAAGGCCGAGCAAAGCGACTACGTGCCTGGCCCAGACGAAGAGGGCGCGGGCCAGTCTGCTTCTTCGCCGTCGCCAGATAGCAGCGTCAGATCAAGCCACCGAGAGACGTTGAGGGAGAAGGCGGCCAAGAAAGTACATGGTCCCAACGCGAACCCCAGTCAACTAGGCGATCCGATCAGTATGAAGGCCGAGAATAATGACCTTATTCCCAAGCCAGAGGAGGAAGGCGCACGACGGAACAGAGACTCAAAGTTATAGGACTACTGATGACCTCAATGGATGGTTATATGTGTTTCTAGGATGGGGCAATTATGAAAGTTTATGCGGCATGTCCAAGGAAGCATGTCTGATACTTGATATGCTTATAGTCATGGTCATGATGGAAAGAAACAAGATTCTACGAATGAAAGATGAAAATTTTCTACCATTCTCATATCAGAAGACACCGCAGTAAGGACCGCATTTGACAGCAAAATACCCGCGCGGTTCCTTTGTCAGAATGGGGAAACGGTCAGAAGGGCGGGCGGCACGCTGAGAGAGGCGCAGTGACTGTTGAGTGGGTTACTGCACTCAATTGGCTTTAGCAAGCAATTACGACATATGCAGTGAGAAAAGACAGAATTAGTCATGCTTACATACTGCCTTTGATCTTTAACATATAATACACTCGAAATTCTTCACATTTGGAATATCCATACAGAAGAGACAATATCAGGTTCATTTCTTCGCGTCGGCTGGGTGATCTTCTACTTGACTAGCAACTACAACTTATCTCCCGACCATTGTGATAGTGTGATACGAACATGGCAGAAAATACCAAGGCAAGTATCTCACCCATAACATTCTTGAGCTAATACTGCTGGCATCAAGCTGACTGAGTATGATAGGTTCCAAGACTTAATTACCAAAAGGACGGCCACTATGTCCGTCCAGATTCCACTTTTCGCAATTTTGTTTCCCGGGATCCAAACGCCAAATTCCCTGTAGAGAAGGGACGCTATGCGCTATACCTCTCACCAGGGTGCCCCTGGGTAAGTGCATCTACAAGTCTTTGCAAATTAATACATAGCATCCAGGAGAAGATTAACGAGGCTCTATAGGCACATCGCACATTGATTGTTCGCGCATACAAGCACCTCGAGGACATCATAGATCTCTACATGCTCGGCGACTTGGGCCACAAGGGATGGGAATTTGATGGCGCCTTTAAGGGCGCATTGACCGAAGACCCGCTGCACCCAGGCATCAAGCTCTTGCGAGAAATCTATGAGAGAGTCGAGCCGGGCTTTAGCGGCCGCGTTACGGTGCCGGTGCTTTGGGACAAGAAGACGGACACCATGGTCAACAATGAGAGTAGCGAGATCATACGCATGCTGTACAGCGAGTTTGACGACCTGCTGCCCGAGGAGTACCGCGAGGTCAACCAGCCCGGCGGCGGCCTCTACCCAGAGGCGCTGCAGGCGCAAATTGATGAGCTGAATGACTGGGTATACAATACGGTCAACAATGGTGTTTACAAGACGGGCTTTGCCACCGCCCAAGATGTGTACGAGAAGAACCTGTACGCGCTGTTCGAGTCCCTCGACAGGCTCGAGGGCATTCTAGCGGGGCATGGCAAGCCGTACCTCCTTGGTGACTACATGACCGAGGCCGACGTGCGACTTTATCCTACCATTGTCCGCCTCGATGTCGCTTACCACACCGTCTTCATGTGCAACCTGAAGACCATTCGACACGACTATCCGCACCTGCACCTCTGGCTGAGGCGGCTATACTGGGACCAGACTGAGCGGACCAACGGTGCATTCTACCGAACCACGCAGCCGTACATCGACCACTATAGCGCCGGCTACGCAAATTCTCGTCAGAGGATCGTGACCGCCGAATCTGTCCTTATCATCCCCAAAGGCCCCGCCATTCCAGTTGAGCCTCTGAAAGACGATGAGAAGCTGTAACAGCCCAACATTATTCGTTATTGGACGGGGGGTCTCTGTCGTGCACCGCTTTGGGCGACTAATCTGTAGCGTCTAGAAATGTAGAATTGATTTGTAAGATCGGCCTGATCTGTAGTATGAAGTCCCCTTATTACCCCGCCTTGAATGTGCGATCCGTGAGACCTAAGTCGGACACTTTTTAACTACGCGGAGCAACTTCGCAGACTTGCTTACCTACTCAGCTGCCTACCTATCAGATACGGACATGGACGACATTTGCTTTTAGACAAACGAAACGGGGAGCGGTAAGTTTTATATCACAATGTGGCGGGGAACCAACACAAACATAACGCATGCATCAAAGCCAAGATGAGTTTTATCGTCCAGGGGGAACCACGTCTATATTTTTCGCTTGTAAGCCACGACAACTAGGTAGGCTTGTGGGGCCCGTTATGGTCGGTCTCCTGTGTACACAATGTGGTCGTCGCTAGCTTCTAGCTTTGTGTAGTGCTTACATATCATGTCAGTCTGTGGTATTGCGCGGAAAGAAAGGCGCCCCATGCTTACACGAGCACTTATGTTGGGAGTTATGTGCTGGTGCTTCACATGTCATATATAAAGTCTGTACCTTGGCATGTTGCGTCTTGTTATTTCCTACAATATCTTCAAATACCACGCCGATTCCCATTTCCAACTCTAGCTTTCTACCTACAATTTACATTCAATTTATATCCATTGTGGACACTGCGCAGCTATCAGACCGCCACCATGACTTCTCTTTCCAAGCAGTCTATTCCCATTTTCACAAAGTACCTCCATAACCTCTCGGCCATTGTGAGAAAAGCCGAGACATTTGCAAATGAAAAGTCCATCAAGCATGAAGAGGTCATCAACTACCGTCTGATCTCAGACATGCGAGGGTGAGTGACGGGCAGATCCAGAAGCGAGCCAGAAAAGGAACATCGGCTTATTGAAACATCATCACATATAGCTTGGCCTATCAGGTGCAATCATGCTGCAATACCGTCGCCTTCTTCGTGGAGCGGGTATCCGGCGTTGAGCACGTTGCCGTCGAGGACAATGAGGAGACGTTTGACCAGCTGTGCGGCCGTATTGACCGCACCGTCGACTACCTGAGCAAGGCCGACACGGAAAGCATTGACAAGGGCGTCGACTCGCCCATTATCATGGAGACAAAGATGGGCAACTTTCGGTTTGAGTCGGGCCAGACCTACTTTTCAGAGTACTGTCTCGCCAACTTCCACTTTCACCTGGGCTCGGCGTATTGCATTCTCCGGACCCAGGGTGTGCCGCTCGGAGCTTTTGATTACCTCAAGGATGTCTTTCACAAGGTTGAATAAGACAATTGGATTCAATTTCAACCAAATCGAGATGTGGAAGACTCTGGTAGCCCTATTTGAGGAAATGGACAAGGGGAAAAATCGGGTTAGACAACACGAGCGAAACTGAGGAGCACCAGACGGCGCAAGATAAGCAACCGTATTTTGGCGTTGCAAGATTCCATGGCCGTAGTTTTTTAAAAGCGAGTTGGATAGCACCTAGCCAAAGCCGCCTTACAGCAATCAATAAAATAAGCATAAACTATTTTTCAATTATTTTCAATATACTTTTTATCTATGTTTTCCACACTGTAATAGCTAAAACTACATTACTTGTGGGACCTTTTTTTTTTTTTTATTAAAAAAAAAACCAAATGAAAATGGAGTTATGTTTAGCGATTTCCTTCGCAATTTGTGAGGTTTTCAACAGTTTCCTTGGAGGCAACCAAGTGTACGAAACAAGCAGATGCTATAAAAATCGAATTATGCATTCAAGCCAATCCAAGAGACTGATACGCTGGACCACCTGATGTCTCGTCTATGACATGATTCGCCAAGGTGGTTGTGCTGTCTCTGGGGCTGAGCAGCAACGTGCAGGCTCAAAGCCACCGACAGGGGAACGCGCAATTGGTCCTTGGGTCTTTTACCATGGTGCCAAGGCAAGTCAGTTCAGCTGAGGATTCCTTGAAAGTTGGCGAACCATTGCGGGCGGGCGCTTCTAAGAAACCCCTCACAGCCCTGGAGATTCCATTGTGTGCGATTAACGTTATTTTTGGTTATTTTTGGTCGTGGGTGGAAAAGGCTAGTGAAACTGTTTAATCCCCCAGTCTTTCTCATCTCTATCGCGAACTAGCATCGCCAAATGGCTTCATTTACGTTTGGCAGCTTTGGTGATATAATTACCTTGACGCAGATTGCATACAAGTTGTACGATGCAATTGACAGCAATGGAAGTATCGCTCAACACATTTCCGTGTCGAAAAAGGACCTCCAAACCTTCCTCGGCGTGTGCGCCTCGATTGAGCGGGCCTTTCGTGGAGGCACCGCCATGAGCGAGGATGATGTGGCGGCCATGAGACAAGTGATTGATGATTGCCATGAATGTATCAACAGTTTTCAAAAATACCTCGACAAGTTCAATGACCGTCGCCAGCGCGTGAGGCTCGTGCGCCGAGTCCAGTTCTCGCTGTTCAAAAAGGACAAGATAACTCAATTTGAAACCCGCATGCGGCATCATGGTGATATGCTCGGGCTGATGCAGGCCAAATACTGTTCACAGGACCTCAAGGCGCATATCACCAATTCACTAGAGCCCTGGGACCAGAAACCGATGCGATTTCAGGATGCCCTCGGTCGCCGTTATCCGGTACCGCTGGAAGTCTGCAATACTTTTGACGTGAGTAGTAGTTAGAGGGGCATTCTGATGTAGTTCGAGCCACTGATGTGTCAGAAGGGCTTCTTGAGCTTCCTCGAATTTGCGTTCAAATCAGATTCATCTATCCACTTGGCAGTACAACAACAGCGATTCTGGCTCATTACGCCCAAATCTTGGGATTCGCAAAGTTGGTACATTGTCCAAGAAGGCGACTGGAAGTCTATAGCCAGACCAGGCGCTCAGCTTGGCATGTCCATTGTCACTCTGAAGCGACTCAAGGCAGATGATCGTTATCGAAAACTCATCATGCCCGACACGACAAACAAGCTCCCCGAGATTGAGGTCCAAGACAAGGATGTAAAAGAGCCCGAAGAAACAGAGTCCGAAGACTTTGACTCTACAACCAAGGATGAAGAAGCAAGTGATGGTGAAGTCACACCTCCCATACAGATGGACGAGGTCATCGCAAGCCTCAAGTTTGACGAACCAATGCCACCATGGGCGCCGTATGATCCCAACACCAATTTTCAACTGTTGTGAGTTATATCACCTCTTGGCTGAATCTTTCTCATTGCAATCAACTAACTCCATCAGATCACCCATGGAGGAGCTACCAAGCTACGCATTTGTGGACGATGACGACGAATTGTGGCTTGGCTGCTAAATAGAGAGACGCTTGATCCAACAAGACGCGCTGAGGTGCATCGAAGCCCTCATTATAAGCTCCTCACGATAGGTTATGCAAGTGGCTCGATCAGATATCAGAGAAAACGCTTTCTATCTTTTTTCTTTTCTTCTTTTATTTTTTGGTTCATCTTGTCACTCCATATCTGGAGAAAGCTTGTCCTACAAATTCTTTCGCTCCCAGCCTCCCTCACTTTCGAATATCTTGCCAACCGCCTTTGAGACCGCCAATAGATGTCTATCATGGTACCTAGGAGCAACGAGAGAAAGGCCGATCGGCATGTCAGCTTCGCCCTTAAATCCAGGGATATTGGTAACTGGTGTATGGAAACCCTATCGAGCATTAGTCAAATGATTCAAGGTTACTACTATTCATGTCAACTCACAGTCCATATGCTGTTGAAAGAGGCGCTGCCTGTGCTGTAGAGACCGACGGGCGCGACATCGGGTACACTCGGTGTCAAGATGGCGGCGTACCGGCCAGCAATCGCGTCAATCTTGGGCCTCAGCGCAGCCATGCCATCAAAGGCCTTGAGCTGGGCGGCGCGCGAGATCTTGTGCTCATTCTCCACGTGTCCGCACAGGAACGGGTGCAGCTTGTCCTTGGCCGTCTTGTACTCGGGCAGGTAGGACACTCTGCCCTCGCTGTGGAGGAGGATGCGGTGGAACTCTGGCGCCTCGTTGAACTCGGGCGGCAGCTCAATCTCCTCAACCTCGGCGCCGTGGTCTCTCAGCAGCTTGGCGCCGAGCTCCATGGCGGCTCTGGTGCCGGGGCCGGCTTGGTCCCATGCCGTGGTCTTGACCACGGCGAACTTGGCGCCCTTGACCTCGAACGGCGCACCGGCGGCGGGCTCGTCGTCCTCGAGCGCAAAGACGTCGGCCAGGAGCTCCAGGTCCTCGACACTGCGGGCGTAGAGGCCGAGGGTGTCAAAGAGCAGCGAGTAGATCTTTTGGCCCTCGCGGCTGATGGAGTTCCAGGTCGGCTTGAAGGCGTAGATGCCGTTGAAGGAGCCCGGGCGAATGGTGCTTCCGCCCGTCTGCGTGCCCAGTCCGATCGGGGCCTGGAAATCGCCCACGGCGGCGCCCGAGCCCGACGACGAGCCACCCGGGGTTCGGCTGGGGTCGTGCGCGTTGGACGTCTTGCCACCGTACAGCGTCGAGGCGAACTCGGTGGTTGTGGTTTTGCCCAGGATCAAGGCTCCGGCGTGTCTCAGGGTGAGGATGGAGGCTGCATCTACTTTTGGTGCATCTCCCTCGTAGATTGGCGAGTTGAATTGTGTGGGCATATCTAGTAACACAGTCAGAGCTTCATCCCATGCTTTGTTTTATTTTTATCCCGGTGCAAAATTACTGCGCCAACGTACCCTTGGTATAAATGACATCCTTTACCGCAATGGCGACTCCATGCAGCGGACCTCGCTTCTCCGGCGGCACTTGGTCAAGCTTCTTTGCTTGCTCAATCACAAGTTCCGGATTCAGGTAGGCCCATGCCTTGACGGCCTCATCTCTCTTTTCAATCCTAGCAAGCAGAGACTTTGCATAGTCTTCGACTGTCAAAGAGCCGTCCTTGAATTTGGCCAGCGCCTCAGTCGCTGTAAGCTGCCAGGGCTCCATCTTTGCTTGTTGTACTAGACGTGTAGGATTAGCGGGTTTTGCCGACGGCGCGGTTCCAGTGAATCAATCCTCTAAGGAATGTCGTTGTAGTAAGCAGTACAGATTATGCCGCGCAAATGGCCCTCGTTGTTTGAAACTCTTGATAAATCCAAAAAAGGCTCTCAAGTTTGTATTAATGTTTTTTTCAAACATTATGTGTTTTATGTGGTTAACATCATCCGCCGGGCCGGGATCGGAGTGGTAGGAGTGCCTCTTATCGGGCATGGCTATCGGTGCCTCGCCCGAAGACTTTAGTGACGATGGCGTGCCCCTCTAGATGCTGATAAGCGTATACTCGTAGTAGTCGATCGCCGAACCGCGACCCAACCGTCGGCTGTGCGCATGCGACGGATTTCAATTATTTCCGGATCTTTCTTCCACTGCACTGCAATCACACAAAGTACATCATCCATAGGATATGTATTTTGTATATTACGCCTCAGCGACAATGATAAATTAAGAGTGCGTAAAGCGTAGTTTTTAGCGATCCATCTTTGAGTAATTTATATCTGTTGCATAATATGTAGAATCAAATTTATTACTCTGCACCTATTCATTTCACATTCGTCTTCAGCCCCCCCCCCCCCCCCCCCCCCCCCCCCGTCGTCGGTCAAGCAGCATCTCTGGGCAGTCCAATCTAGCGCATTTACGCAAGGCAGCACAAGTCCACTTCTGTGCGACCTGACCGTACGCCGACTTAAAGGATACATCGTGGTCGCTCAAGCAATACCAATGATCTTGGAATCGTCTTCTGTCTCGCATCCAGACCTTTGAGATGCCATGTCGCTCTCGTGGCCACCGAGATGAGTGAGTCGTGTTTCGCACAGCAGAGTCTCGTCTCCCGGCCCAGTTCGTCTCTTTGGGTTTCTACCAATCTTGCCAAAAGTGCCGGGATTCCTCGAGTTGTCCAGATTGATATCGTCTTGTCCAGACTTCTTTGCGGTCGAGCCCATGACGTTTCCAAACATTGGTGCAATCGCCGGGACGCAGACAAAGACGATGCCGAGACTAGACTCGAGCACCGAGCACAGCTCCGCAGGCGCCCAGTACCTACCCCAACAGCTTGTTAGAGATCTGGTGATCAGAAAAGGGAGATGCTTTTGCATGAAATATGGCCAACTCACCAGGCAAAGTCGGTATTATTTATAGCAATCGCATTTGTTACCTGTCTGGAGATTGTCCCACCGATCGCAAGGGTACCAAGACTAAACATGATGCCCAAGAGAACTAAACCTTGTTAGCCACGAGTCTACTGCCGTCGCCATGGGGTCCACTACATTCATACTTTTACGTTTCCTGTTCATTTGCATATCCTTCAAAACCATGACCGGCGCAACTGCCAGAAAGAGATCAGATATGATGAAGAATGCTGCATTGTAATAGTTGAATGCAAGAATATCAAAGCATTTTGGTCCGCCAAACTCTGCGGAATTTTCCCAGATTATGGAAATGGGATCGCAAATAAATGCTGCTACTGCCTGAAAACATTGTCAGCGAGCTTTACTGGCTAAATCTCTTCAAGATCATAGCTTCTATTAAGGCACCTATAATAGACGACGAAAGACCCTGACCAAGGATGACGACCAGTGCTACCCATAGAACCTTGACCTGCGCCGGGGTTACGGCAAGACGCAGGTATAGAGACACGATGCTAGACTTTATACAGCCCAGCTAAAAGAAATACAAATAATCTGAGCCAACCACGGCCACTAATATATTATAAGTCGTTAGCTGCCATCCTAGTGTAATGCTCCTTCTTTCCTATAGAACCCACCAATACTATGCTTGACAGTATTTCAGTGGCATTGGGTAGTTTCGCCAAATCAGCGATATGCCAGCCAATGCCAGATTGAAACTGTAGCTTGACGGAAGCAATAACAACAACCTCTGACGCCCATGCGGCTAGTATAAAGCAGTCGTCCAGGCCGATTCTGCGTGATCGTATTGTGCGCACATAAATTCTGTAATGTTTCGTTAGGTCTTCATTGATGGAGTACTTTTACGTTTTGAAATGGCAGCGTTACCTTAGCATGACAGCTATTGTGCAAAGACCGAAAAGTACATAGCAGCCTATTCGCATTGATAAATGATTTTCTGTTCCAGGTGCGAAATCTGCCTCTGAGACCGCCATCTTGAAGGCGTCAGGAAAAGTACCAGGACCAAGATAACATCAGGGAAACTATTCTTGAACCGAGAAGAGCGATTTTTATCATCTATGTCCAATCAACATGTAGGGGCCCTGAACAGCCAAAATCTGTAAATCTGTTTGCCTGTGCATTGTTTTTCATGGCTAGGGGGGTATGAGGGAAGCTGTCACCCAAAGTTGGTGAGGTTTTCTTACGCGAAATTGCCCGAGAAGATATTTGGCTATGTATTTCAGCAATCAGAAATTAGTCATCCCTTGCTTCCCCAAACAAGGGTGGCCGTGATTGAATGGAAGAAATCTCCATGGTTCCCTTGAGCTGTCTCACAAAATCGACGCAGAGAATAATGTCAATCATGCGTGTCCTGATCCAGAGCCCTGAGAGGATGCCAAGAATCCTCTTGGGAGCAAACCTACACCCTCAGTCTATCACCTGGATATTGTGCGCTTGGGCATCAAGAGTCCCTCGATAGACGAGATCTTGCAACGAAGCCTCTGATTTCATGAAATATCCAAAAATTATGCACCTTCGGGTATTGCGGCCACGGGTAGTCTACCTCAGGAAGTCATCCGCTTGGCCAACGGACTTGCATAGGTGCCCACGTCGGCAAGCGTCGAATCATTGATTTAGTTGGCAATCTCAGAATTGCACATCCCAGCTTGCATGGAATTGATAAGTCGTTCAATCATTATTCGCTTATTGGCATGTGGGTAGCATTTCATGCCAAAAGAAGTATGCCGGGAAGCAAGGGGGCCTCCCGTCACTCCAGCACCAGGTACCCGGCCCGATGGTTCTTCTCGGGTCTGATTGCAATTACATATATACTGTAATCCACTGCCTGGGGGTAAGCAGAGTGAAGCCTGAGTTGATTGCTTATCAATTCCCCCACGGAATCAACGTAATCAAATGCTAAATGATCAACATGTTTACCAATCCGTGGGCATCATAAGTTGTGAATACAGGACATGGCCACATGCGTAGCAAACTTCTCGGCGGCCAAGTAGTATATGTAACCCAGGTGCCGAGGAGGGGAAAAGAAGTGTGCGAACCCCGTCCGGAAAGACGGGGCCGGTTCGTTCGTGCCCCATCGAAATATTGGACATGCTCCTGCAAACGGATTAGCCTACGACCTCATCCCCTGTATTGCGCAGATTTGTTGGTTTGTTTGTTGTATGTCATGCAACTCTGTGGAGCATCTGCATGCGAGCTGGGGAGGAAACACCACCGGATTATCGTCGTGGAACTTTGAAGATGAGATAATGTGAGAATAAGAGGAGCGAGTCCAGTAGTACACCAGCGTCGTGGCAGTTCTTGAATTTATTGTATCGTGGCAGATTGAGCTTCTTTCTTTGAAGTGCATCGTTGAAAGAAAAAGAGTCGTCGCATATCTGGAATCCTGATAATGGCATCATTTGTACCAAAAAGCGAAGTGGCCGCGGCGGTCGGTAACGTAACAGCGGCCATGGGCACGCTCGAGGCGGCTTTGACTGACGGCGAGGAAGCCGTCGCGCGTCGCCATCTTCGCCAAGAGGCCATGAAGCTCCTATCGTCCCTCGGAGATCCAAACGAAGATGTCTGGCCACGCATCTATCAGGTCAACGTCAGCGCCGTCATTGAAATCTTTACTAACCTGGGTCTATGGGATGAGTTTACCAAGAGCACTACTATAAGCCTGGCTACGATTGTCGACAAGACTGGGGGGGATGAGGTCATGATGAGTTAGTTATCTGTCAAGCACCGAGTGATGAAAAACATGATAATAATGCTTTGTATAGCGCGCCTCCTCCAACAATTGACTGCAAGTGGCATCTTGAAGGACTCGCCCGGGCCAGAGTATACCCTGACCGCTCTGGGGAAACCATATTTGGATGAAAACCACAGAGCCTTCAATAGTTTCCTGCTTCAAGAAGTTATTCCATCCATCGTAGCCATGCCGCGGACGTTGGCGGAACATGGATTCAAATCACCCACCAGAGAGTCGGGCACGCCCTTCAAGTGGGCAAACGGCGAAGAGCTGTGGACCTTTCTCGGCTCACATCCGCAGCGAGCACAAAACATGGTCAAGGGCATGAAGTCGTTGAGCACCGGAACCCTCGCCGGCACCGCGTACCCCTTTGGCGAGGAACTCGGCAAGCTGGACGTTCAGGACGGCGACGTTGCCATTGTGGACATTGCCGGCGGTCAGGGCCACGTCATGGAGGAGGTGCGCAAGCTGAACCCACAGCTCAAGGGCCGCTTCATTGTGCAAGATCTGCCTTCGACGTTTGAGGCGGTGCCCCGTCCGCCCCCAGGGGTCGAGTTTATGCCCTACGACATGTTTACAAGCCAGCCCATCAAGGATGCGCACGTCTACTACTACAGACACATTTTCCACGACTGGAACGACGAGGATGTCAGCCGCTTCCTCCAGCAATTGCTGCCAGTGCTCAAGGCGCGGCCGCGGAGCAAGTTACTGCTAGTGGACTTGGTGCTTCCGGACCTCAACGTTGGAATCTACGAGGCGGCAAGAGACATATCAATGTTCCCCATTGGTGGTTTGGAGAGAACAGAAAGGCAGTGGCAGAATCTGCTTGCAGCAAATGGCTTGAAGATCAAGAAAATTTGGAGGGGGACCGAACCTGAGGCTTGTGTGGAGTGCGAAGTGGCGTGAGAAACAAAACAGGAAGAATTAATGTAATTCATGTTTGAGCTTTGGGACTGACTTGTTTCCAAAATATTCGATAAATCTAACGAAATTACATTATACATGAGAAATGATAACCGCTGAGCCACTGATAAACCATGCACCGAAACGCCTGTCCCTGTCCAAACCCGTTCCTTTTATGCCATTTGAATTCTATTAAAATCGGTTCAGAAGTGTCTCTTCTAGCATCTCATCCTCATAGACGCTCTTATCCTTGAGCTGCACAAGCTTGCCTCCATAGATGGCCTCCTGTAAGAAGCGGGTAGCCTGGGTCTGGCGAGCGGCAACCTTGACTTTATAGGCCTCGTATTGTTTCTCGGTGACTGTAGCAAAGAGATATTTGGGGTGAACTCCAATAACTTGGGCACCCTTCTGTCCGAAACCGAACGAGGTTACGCTAAAGGCCTTGATACCCGTCGGTGTGCTATACGTCTGCGACGGGAAGAAGAGCAGGTCTCGGCTTCGCAAGTCGGCGTCAATGTTGTCAGCGTTGCGGTTACCCGGAATCAGACCCGTGTTGAGCATCTGGAGACATCCATTTACGGCAAAGGCACCTGCATCATATACAATTAGCATTCACGTCATGGATAGTTATCATGTTGAATAGGAAGAACTTACCAGCTGCACCCTTTCCATGTCCCAGAAGACTCTTTTGCAAAACGCAGGGCAAAACGTTGCCTTGAGTTCTACCGAGGAAGGACAATTGACTCTGTACAACCCCCGTTTCGTTGGTGTCATTCTTCTTAGTACTTGTGCCGTGCAAACTGGCGACGCTGAGATCATCAATGGTTAGACCCCAAACAGCCAGGGAACCACGCAGCGGCGAGATGGAATCATCGTGCTTCCAGAACTCATTGCCATATGTATTCTGTGCCTCCTTGAAGGCACGCTGTGCATCAGCCTCAATATCGCGACGGCACTGCTCGGCAAATTCGTCCGTCGTGATGTTGTCATCGACAACAGTATCAACCGAGGTACGGCGACCCCTCATGGAAAGAAGGCGCTCGTTGAGCCAGGTCAGCTCCATGTCGCGCTTCTCCTCAATCTGGTGAAGGCGATGAGAGAGATGTCTACGGCGGTGTGCAATATCGAGGAGAGGCGACATAAACTTGTTCTGCTTCTCGCTTGCGATCGTCAATACACCCTTGCCTGGAGCAGGGACAGATCGACCGATCTTGTCAGAGGCCGTGTGCGTCAGCGCGATGATGCCACGAATTGGCAAGCCCATGTCAAGCGCCAACTTTGCGGTGGTCAGCAGTTGAATACCGCATCCCTCGGCCTCGACAAAACCGCCACGTGTAGTGGTTGTAGGTCGGGAAGCCTCCTTGGGTGTGCGGCCTGCAGCTGCATCCTTCTCAGCATTAATGGTGGCTTGCATGTTGGCGAATTCACCCGCGGTGTCGCGTTCTAGGGCGTCTGTGCCACCCACGAGCACTGCCTTGGCCTTTCCATTCATAATCAGGTCATAGCCAGTGTCAAGACTCTCGAGCGAGGTGGCGCAGGCACCAACTGGCGTACGAATGGGTCCAGAAGAGCCAACGAGAAGCATGTTGATCCACGCGGCAGTGGTATTGACGAATGTTTCTGCCAGGATATCCTTCTGAACTTGGCGGTCAAGGAATCTTCTCTTGAACATCTTCTCGAGAGACTTGACACCTCCAAGACTGGCACCGACTGCATTGCCAAGGTCGGAAACATGAATGTGCTTGTATAGTTCGTAGGGATCCGTGATGCCAGCCGACAAGAAGGCCTCTACGGTTGAGACTAGGGCGTAAAGTGTGATCGGATCAACCTGGCCAATGATATCCTCGGGAATGCCATAGATTCTAGGGTCCCAACCAGTTGGAAGCTGTGCTCCGACTCCATTCTTGAAAGTCACAGCTTTTGGAATCATGAGAGTTGTACCCGCCTTGAGAGAGACGGAGAATTGACCATCGGGGGTTTCGGTGATGACAACTTTTTCACCATGCTCTCTCTTGAAGTCCTCGGCGGTCTCAAGCGAAACCTCAAAGGGTTCCAGGTCCTCTGTGATGACAACCTCGTGGAGGACCTGTTGCTTATCGGGGGTTGTAAGGTCGTGCTCTTGTGACTCAATAAGACGGATACCAGTATGCTCAACAATGTAGTCCTCATACTTGGACTTGACATCAGAATCGGCAATGGGAGCCTTGGTCTCTGCATCGATCCAGCCACAGTAGTCTTTACCCTGAAGCGGGCCGTTGTGGTACTTGATGAGGCCCATGATCCATGCAAGCTCGACGCAACCATCGACTGAGAATGTTCCAGAGCATTCGGCTTCCCAGCGTGTTCTGGCACTACCACAGGGACCTAAGTGATGTTAGTTGAAACAATATCAATAATCCAGAGCCATGGCTTACCAGATTCACCAAATCCAACAGCTACCACAACTCGCTCTAGATCAACCATACCCTGGAGGTTAGCTGCGAGAGGCTTGAGCTCCTTGAAATCAGGCAAGTTGACCTCCTCAACGTGAATCTGTGCCTTCTTTAAGAGCTTCTTGGGTTCCGGAACAGCAGAGATATCTTCGCCCGACTCGATGGCCTCTTCTTTGGCAATGGCTTTCTTGATCTCGCTCTTTGAGTTGATGTTGTCTTGAATCTGGTCCAAGACTGGCTTCAAGTTCATAGAGGCTGACAAGCCTCCGGTCAGATCAGCCATCAGGGGCTCGAGGTCACAGAAAGACGCCACGCTAGAGTCCATGAGACCAACGATATGCCAAGCCATCTCAGAAGCCGAGAACGTGCGAATGCCCAGATCCTCTTCGATACCAGTTGCAAGGACATCGTTGTTGCTCATCAGACCAGTTCCTCTAGTCCAGCCAATGACAGTTCCGCATAGTGTCAAGTAGTCATTCCAGTCTTCAGACCACCACTTGTTCATCAGTGCTTCAAGACCAATCTTTGACTCGGCATATAGGCCATCCTGACCAAAGATGCCGTGGTTGGGCGACAGAGGAAGCAGAACGTGAGTCGGGTGGGTCTCAATGCGCCGTTGTGCCTTGTTTGATTTGACCGCACCCAACAGCCTGACCAAGTTGGTAAGCATCACTCGATGAGCCAATTCGGACTTGTCATCAATTCCATCCACAGCCCGACCAGCTTCACCAACAGCGGCGAAAGGAATGACATGGTCAAGATCCCATCCAAGACCTCCTTTGGAAGCATCGTCGTAGATGTAATTGACCAAGTTTTGAATGTCTTGGTTACTACCACCGTTGAAGGGAGCTACCACAAGTTGCGATTGTCGGGCACCGTGCTGGCGATACAGGTCCTGGTAATAGTCCACAGTCGCCTTTGAGTAGGAGCTGGTGGTGACTAGCACTTTTCCACCGGCAGCCAGCGACATGGCCACAATCTCGGAGCCGATGGAGTTCTTTCCTGCGCCAGTCACCAGTATCGCCTTCTCATTGAACGAGACACCTTCGGTAGACGCTTTCTGGAACCATCGTAGGTACCCGTTGGTGATGTCGTCATTTCGGCGCCAACCACTTCGGCCCTTGGTCTGAAGCTCAGGGGTCCATTTCAGACTCGAAGCACCGGGATAGCTCCCCGCCGGGGATGGGCCACCTTCAACATAAACTGGGCTTGTGTACGTCGAACTGAGAGGTGAGTCGGCGCCCGACATTGTTCTGGCAGGGTGACGGCTGAAAACCGCCTCGGACACTGAAGGAGTGGATATACCTGATCGGTAGGAGAAGCCGTCAATGTTGGAGCTAGCGTCATCACCATCGTCCAGAGACATGACGGACATTGCGTCCGCGGTGCGAGAGATACGAGGCATCTCATGGACTGAGATTTTGCCCTTGTCATCAATGTGCAAGACTGGCACGGTGGAGACTACTGAGTTCTTGAACGATGGCTGTCGCTTAGCATTGGCAGAAGTGCAAGCTCTCTGCAGGTCTTGCAACCATTCCTGAGTAACTTCTTTTCTCGGGCTCTCGGGAAACTCCTTAAGCGTGCGCAAAAGATAGCGTGTAACATCCAGTAGTTGCGGCGTCACTCGAATCGGGAATTTGGACAAGCGCTCTCTGATCTGAGCTTCGAACTTCTCGGCCTGGCCGGCCATGGCAGTGGCAAAGAGAGACAAGATGTCCTGCACGACCCAATTCCAGTACGAGTCGTACTTTCGGATCTTCTTAGTGTCGAACTTTGGGGCAATGCCACGCTCATAAGCTTCACCATGCTCCGCACTCCAGGCATCGATCTTACTTTGTAGTTCTTCAATCATTGCTTTTGACTTCTTTCCCTGGATGCCCGCCTCCTGGAGGTCGAATCCGAGACGTTTTGCGTACAAGTCAAGCAGTGTCTTGTCCTGACCGCGTTGCTCCTTTTGTAGAGCGTGCAGGGCTTCGGAAGAGACTGTGGCGGTACCAGCAGACTGGCCTTGTGTGCCACCGGATGAAAGGCTGGCAGGGTCAACGCCGACACTGCGCAGAACATCCTGGGCGACGTCATCCAGAAACGAGTGAAGTTCCTTCTCGCCAGGCAGCCTAGAGCTCGGCTGGCGAGCGACAACTAGGAGCAGTGCGCGGTCTTGGAGGCCTTGCTTGAAACCCCAACGGCCATCGAGGTAGTTGCGGAGACTGGCAATGTTGGAGCCTGCGGGCAATTTGGCAGATGCGGCTTTACCAACTAGAGCATTGGTGCATGCTCCCAACTTGCTACCGACACCAGAATCAGCCAGATTAATACCGAGATCTGCGAGAGCAATATCCTCTGGTTGATCCGGCAGAGATCCAAACTCTTTAGTCAGATCACCGATGATCTCGTTCTGGACAGTAGATCTCCCTGTGCTTCGTTAGTACAAGAAAATTACATTCTTGTGCAGTGCAACTTACCGCCACAGAGTGCCTTGATAGTCTGGTCCTTGGAGATATCTCCGACCGATTTCTTCAGTGCAACAGCCACAAGAGTAGAAAGAGTGTCTATGGGTTCGAGAGCCTTGTCCGGCACCGAAACACCCTGAGGGACAGGTGCTGCCGGAGCAGGAGCCACAGATACGGCAGCAGCGGGAGTTGGGGCGGCCTCTACAACTGCAGGCGTTTTGGATGTACTAGCAGCAGCCTCTTCTGCCTGTATCTTGTAGTATATAGCGTCGACATTCTTTTTGTAGCTGAGCAACTCACGTTGCAGGCCACGTGCAATATCTTGAGATTCATATCCAGCCTTGAGAGTCTTCTTGGCCATGTTCACCAGTGTCTGTGTTACATGATTAGTTTCTTGTGGATCGGCAATTACATGGCGAGTTACACACTTCTGCAGGTCCAATCTCAACCATCCTCTCCGTGGCAAAGTCGCGGAGAATGGTATCTTGTGTGTCGATCCTGGGAATTAGAGTCAGTGACTTATTGTACAGATTACTGGAAAATGGTCGTACCATTGTACTGGAAAGCAAAACTGGTGCCTGGAAGTGTATGATTGTGTTAGCAGAGTTGTGTAAAAAGAAAAGAAAGGGGCAACTTGGAAAGACTCACGCCAAGAGCTCAGTGACAAGAATTTGTGTGAGCTCCTGCTCGGTCGGAGTATACTGCGGAGGATGCTCCATGATGCACTCACTAGTCGTGAGAGGGGGAAAAAATAAACAATGAGAAGAAAGAAGGGAACCACAGAGGTAATGACGATTAATCCAAATGTATATGCTATGCCCAAGATGAAG
Source organism: Pestalotiopsis fici W106-1 (assembly GCF_000516985.1). Classification (NCBI taxonomy): domain Eukaryota; kingdom Fungi; phylum Ascomycota; class Sordariomycetes; order Amphisphaeriales; family Sporocadaceae; genus Pestalotiopsis; species Pestalotiopsis fici. Next base: position 1,245,383 of record NW_006917092.1, on the reverse strand, counting down.
AGAAAGAAAATGTTAAGATCGGCGACCAAAGTTCCGTGCTCGAGTTGTCAAGATCTAGGGTATCATTGATTTGAACGACAGGTGCATGAGAGATGCAGTGATAGAGTGAGTGAAGAGGATGACGACGAATGGAATGATGCTAGATCGTATGTTGAAAAGGGAGAATCATTGGCAAGGCCATGGGCATAAAGCCTTTTTTGCTCACGGCGATGGTATCATCCATGGCCATTGCTTAGTGCGCCCGCCTATCCCAGAATAGTGCTTCACTCAGCTGAATATTCTAGGGCGTCGGTCGGCTGAGGAGTTTCATCGGCCTGGTAGCGCATTGTAGTCACTGTAGCAGTGGTCGATTAGCGGCCTGTCCAGCAAAAACCAGCGGGGTCCATTCTGTGACACTCGGCTGTCATTGGAGCTGCTTACTGTTTCTCAGCAACACAAACACCCACCAGCGACATATTAAGCGAAGAAGAAAAACCATAGTAATCTGTACGAATTTGGTTCATGAACGGCCCATAAACATTCCACTTGGTCTTGCCATCACGAGGCGAGAGACTGACCGTGGAGGCCATGTGAAAGCCCGGAGTGATTAGGCACGCTGTAGTCTCAAATATATGCCACTAAACCGCCGCTGCAATTGAGGTGATATGTAAATCAGCAGTGGTTGACTGACCGACCCTAAGAGAGAGATACCAGCCTCGACCAAAGGGAATTGCCTGTTGCATCACCGATCATCTAAATTAACCCTTCTTGTTGTTCACTCAACGACTTTTTGCTTTGTTTTGGCTCGTGCAATGCCAACGCAGGTGATTGTCGCGGCCATGGCCTCTTCATCACTAGGACATACAGCTGTGCTGGCCTGTGTCGGTATTGCAGCCACTTATGTATGTGAAATTGACCTCCAAGTACTGATACTTGACTTGGCTGATATTGTTTACAGCTGCTGACAAGGTTGTTTTACCTCGCTTTTCTTCATCCGCTGGCAAGATACCCGGGTCCATTCCTGGCCAAGTTCACCAATGCGTATGCGTCTTACCATGGCTGGAAAGGAGATATTCATCTGGACATGTGGAGGTCGCACCAGAAATATGGTTCGTTTGAAAACAGACATGTCGGAGTGAGCGAGCAAGCAGCTGACTGTCGCAGGTGACTATGTCCGATACGGCCCGAACAAGTTGATGTTCAACACTGCCGAAGGTCTTCGGGACATTTACAGCCTCACTGCCGCACCCAAGTTCCTCAAGTCTCAAGGATACGCACCAATGGTTCACCGAGCTCCCAACACGCTGACTATTCGTGGGGGAAAGGACCATTCCCGAAGACGCAGAATCATGGCCCAGGGAGTTTCGGAGAAAGCTCAGCGAGGATATGAACACAGAATCGCAAACCATATCAACAAGTTCTGTGACCTTGCTTTCCCTGCCTCTGACAACGATGGGGCCGACAACTGGAGCGAGCCAAAGGATATGGCCAAGTGGTGTAAGTAATGAAGGGAGGTTTCCTTCGATATCAGGCCACTGACAACAGGACCAGGCAATTATCTCTCCTTTGATATCATGGCCGATGTAGTTTTCGGTGCCAAATACAACTTGCTGGGCAATGAGCGCTTCCGCTATGTGGTTGAGACAATCGACCGATCGAACGTTCGTATGGGGGCCTTGATCCAATTCCCCAAGTTCGCAGCAATGAAGATCGACAAGTACATATTCCGTGATGCCATTGTCGCGCGCAACCGTTTCGTCAAGTTCGTTCTGCGCGTTGTCAAGGACCGTCTGGAAAAGGGCAAGACAACCTCGATTGACATCCATTCCGCGACCAGTGACGATGCCGACGTCTTTGCCAACCTCGCAGCAGCCAAAGATCCCGAGACTGGCGAGGGGTTCCAACCCGATGAGATTGCCGCCGAGTCGTCCACTCTGATCGTAGCCGGTTCGGACACGTCGTCGACTGCCTTTGCCTCAGTCCTTTTCTACCTGGCTGACAACAAGGAGGAGTACGCCAAGGCCGCCGCCGAGGTGCGCAGCAAGTTCAAGACTCGAGACGAAGTGCGCCTCGGCGCCACCCTGGCCTCTTGTAACTACACACGTGCTTGCATCGACGAGGCGCTCCGCATGTCGCCGCCTGTAGGCTCGGCACTGTGGCGCGAGGCCACGGCCGGCGGTGCGACTGTCGACTCCCGCGAGGTGCCCGCCGGTATGGACGCGGGGGTTTCCATCTATTCGGTCCACCACGACGCCAAATACTACAAAGACCCGTTCCAGTACAACCCCGAACGCTGGCTGGTGGACGACGGTACCGGAAGCATTGAGCGCGCCCGATCCGTCTTCAACCCCTTCTCCGTCGGTGCGCGTGGCTGTCTTGGCAAGGGTCTAGCCAACACGGAGATGATGCTCACAATCGCCACCATTCTGTTCGTCGGAGATTTCAAGTTTGCTGATGGCGAAAAGGGCAATATCGGACGCGGACAGAAGGGAGCTGTGCACGGCAGACATCGATTCAACGAGTTCCAGCTGTACGATCACGTCACTTGCCAGAAGAATGGCCCATGGCTCCAATTTGCTCCTCGTCAGGTCGTTTGAAGTGTAGGAATCGAGAGCGTTTTCGAAAAATGATGCATCTTGACGGCTGGGTGATCTTCTGTTGAGGCACACAAGATTTCATCTGTATCATAGGACTTTAGTCCGCGTAGAAACGATGCAGTTGTGTAGATGGTTGGGAAGCGCATGTTGTTTTGGCGGGGTTGTTGATTAAGGGCGTTTTAGGGCGATTGCTTTGGTTTTACTTCCCTTGTAGTTACAGCTTTCACGAATACTTTACTCTAGTACTTCTCGACATACCCTTCTCAATTTCTGCTTCTTCTTATTCTTCTTTTTCTAAAATAATGTTCCAAAGTCTCCATTCGTTGAATTATCTCGAGTGCTTTACTGCTAATTACCTTGATGGAAGGGATAACACCTTGCCAGCCATGTATCACACCTGATCATCCACGGCCCTGTCAGACAGGACGAGTTCTGAATGCTGATACAAACGCAATTCCGGCCACAAAATTTTGGCATTTATTAGAAACAACATGACGCATTCTCTTGATATACTATAGGACGAAAATGTTGTAGTTTGTTGTTCATATACGAAGCGGCCGACTTTTGGGGTGCAGAATCCTGCTCATCAGCTTTTAATAGGCCTTAGGCTTGTTTCTGTGAATAATGCCATGGTAACTAAGCTCATGGCAGAGTCCATCCAGCATGATTCAGAATCTCGAGTCGGGGGCAATTCGAGGGAATGAGGAAAGGTCCACGGGTCCAGCCACTTGCTCCACTACGTATGTACTCTATCGTCGGATTGCATCAAAGGATCGCGTGTCGGACTGGCAGCGAACCTTATGTGTCGAGCAGAGCTCAGTTCAGCTCCAACTAGGGCCATGCAAGGACCCTTTGGTACCCTGAAAATGGGTTGTAGCATTTGTTGGCCTAGGCTGGCTCATGGGACCGTGCGGCAGCCATTATGCAGCTAACTCCCACTCCTTTGAACATGAATATTGTACAACGGCCGACCTCATACGAAGTAATCGGCTTTGGCATGCCGCTGAATTATCATCAAATGGAGCTGTCCCGCTAGTAGTCAGCAGTCACAACACTACATTATGAGGAGGCTACATTAGTGCCGCCCCCTCAAACGCTGCGATGTGATTGACTTGCTCGAAAGCTGCAATGAACAAAAGCAGATCATCGACTGTTACCTGCTAGGAGAAGGACAAAAAGAGTGACGAAAAGGCCACAAACGACAAAAGATCTTGAATTTTTCTTTTTCGCAACTAAAGAGATTTGCTTGATGCTCAGAATAGTGGGAAAATCATTATTGGTCCAATCAATTCTTCAGCTCCAGGTAGTTAGGGCGTCACCACAAAAGGTCCTCGCTAATGGTGGGCTTACTGTTGGTGATTTACTACACGCCCACCAAAAAGGCGTCCAGTCCTTCTCATTGCGTCTCGATAACACCATGATTACGCTTTTCTGTCGCATCATCATCCGCTAGAACCATTGTCAACCCCAGTGAAACCAGTAAGTTGAGAGTCATCATTACTGCCACCACCATCTCAGTGCGTGGTTGCAATATTTGCAATGTTGGTCGCTTTACATACGGTTTATAAGTGATGCCAGGCTATAGAATCTAGAATCCTATAATCAATACCATAATTCAACAACACAAGTATTGAGAGTGACATCAACATTCGCTTTTGACAAGATACTCGCATTTATTTCCCATACAAGTTGATTATTACCAGACACGCATTGTCAAACACTGTTGAACATTGCAGGCTGAGGGCGGTCTAGCAGAAACTCATGCTTGACGTCTTGTATCGTTTTACCCTGTCTCGCCTTCGGACATTTCAAAGATGTCTGCACCAGCTGCAAAGAAGGACATTGGTATGATTTCCTCGATAACTTGCGAGTATAAAACTACATTTGCTAATCATCCATGGTAGACTGGTCGACACTTGGCCTCGCCTATGACCTTGAGGTAAATGGCCACATCGAGACTCGTTTTCACCTGTCGACGGGCCAGTGGACAGAGCCGAAGCTGGTGGCAGACACCAACATTAGCGTCAGCGGGCTCTCGCCAGGCCTCAACTATGGCCAGCAGTGCTATGAGGGCCTAAAGGCGTTCCGCGCCGAGGGCGACAAAATCACCGTGTTCCGGCCCCGATTCCACGCGGCACGCATGCAGCGGTCCGCTGGCTCTGTCTCTCTACCGGCGCCATCCGAGGACCTCTTTCTCGAGTGCCTGCGGCTGGCAGTGGCACACAATGCCGAATTCGTGCCCCCCGCTGGCGAGGAGGCGTACCTATACATTCGACCCGTGCTATTCGGCGCCTCGACCCGTCTGGCTCTCGCTCCACCCGAGGAGGTAATCCTGGCCGTCTATGTGCAGCCCACGCGCCCATACCACGGATCCGCGGCCATTGACGGCGTCGTACTCGAGGACTTTGACCGCGCCGCGCCTCGCGGCATGGGAGGCTACAAGGTTGGCGGCAACTACGCACCTGTCTGGCGGCATGCGGCCAAGGCCAAGGAGATGGGGTTTGGCATCACGCTGCACCTGGACAGCGCCACCCGCACCCTGATTGAGGAGTTCTCCACCAGTGGGTTCCTGGGCCACAAGATGCGCAGCGACGGCAAGGACGTCCTCATTGTTCCTCAAACGGAGAATGCAATTGCTAGCACTACGAGTGACAGCATGGTCAGGTTGGCGGAGCGCGAGGGCTGGATTGTCGAAAAGGGCGAGGTAAGCATAACTGATTTACTGCAACATAACTTCCCGATAATAGACTAACGTGTTGAATTGTAGGTTCCATTTTCGTCGATTTCAAATCTAGACGAGGTCGTGGCCGTTGGTACAGCTGCTGCAGCCGTGCCCGTGCGCAGCATCACGAGGCTTTCCACACAAGAGAAGTACTCGTTCCGCAGCTCCGAAGCCGGTAATGGTAAGCTGGTTGAGCTCTCGCGACTCATGGCCTCCATCCAAAGGGGCAACTCCGCCGACACTGAAGACTGGTGCTGGGAGGTGACCGGCTACCCCCAACTACCATCGGCTGCTCCTCCGGCTGTTGGTGCCGTGAGCAGCCAGTGGTCGCTCCTTATGAGCACAGTCAAGAGCGTTTCTGATGGATTGTGGAACGCTGTGCACCTATCCCGTGGGTGATCCTACTGGACTCATTGAGCTTTGATCTGCTTCCATGTGGCGTATGGCTTATTTCTGAATTTAGGCGTTGACAGAGTTCCTACCTTGAATATCAAATAGTGCATGGGGTAATTTTATTGGTCCTTGTTAAATACATAGCATTCTTCAAAACTACACACCCACATTGGGCGTCATCATTCTCATTAGGATAATAGACCTTAGACATTCAACGATTTCCGTATACTTTGGATAGAGCTTCCACTTGATTTCTGATGTACGATGAAAATTACTACTACTCCTTGTAGACTTTTCCTATATCAAGAGCGTCCTATTGTGAAACAACTGAAGAAGTATTCACTCAGGATCGGGGGAGATTTGAAGACATCCAAACTTTGTGGGGCAATATTACAATGTGTACATATGGACACACAACCAATCCTGCAGGCAGTGATACGCAGCCCAATAGGGGGCGAATTGTGTTACAGAGGTCATTTGCTTGATAGCATGCATCAGTAACGTTGGAAGTCATAAACATGAGAGATCCTCTAGTCATCAGAATACGAGAACCAGCCGGTGCCTGTGCGGATGGGAATACGCGATAAGATATCTTGGACTCACGAATTGTCAAGCTTGTCAGCACTCTATCAAAGGAAACTAGAAAAGCCTCCTTGTTCCTATTTGAGAATTGTCCCTAAGTATCCATAGCAAAAGTCAACGCGTTATGCCACAATGGGGGCCAGCTTACGTGGCATACTGGTCTAGGTAAAAAAGTAAGCTGACAGATCACACTCCTCCTACCCTAAGTTATTAGCCTATTTATCAAAAGTGATACTCACTTTCGATGTACCAACAAATAGCTTGCTGGCGCCATCTACCTCGTCGCAGGACTGTTAGTTCGATCAGCTAAACTCAAGAGAGAAAAACATGCAGAGATAGCAGACAAATGCGACAAATTTGGCACTAAGTGAAATCTCCTATAGCTTGTGGAAATACACACCGAGTATGAATTCATTGTTCCCTAAGTAGTCAACGACGCACGCGATCAATTGGATTCCCGTACTAGGATTCCACGATGGCTCTGTAGCATTCGTCAGGATCCTCAAGTCTGAGCATATCATCTTGAGTTTTATGTGCAAATTTGATACGGATACGAGTTCATGATGTCCGAGAAGATTCATGACCGAATTCATCACTGCAATTCACCTATGATATTTTGGGAACATAACGAAATCGGTGAAATTGGAACACTGATGATCGGCGGTCGAAGGAGTGAAGATGATGTTCGTAGAAGTCATGGACCTATCTTCATACATGAGTTGTACTGTAACTAGTGCAAGCAAGTCAGATTATCCGGACCCCAGTCGGAGAGGTAATGTCATGACTTTATGCCACCAAATAGATACTTACGTATTTAGCTATTTAGAAAAGTCGCGCGTAATTGGTTGGCGATTTTTTAAAGCTGCAATATTCAAGGATGCACCATTCACACTGTCATTGTGTTATGATACAACATACTAGCTACTCCGTTATAAAATGCAGTTCGAGTCCTACACTTGTGTCATTTCATCCAATCAACATCTTATCAAGAGATGCTGCAAGGGATACTACAAGGAAGATTCAGGATTCGTCAAAAATACCTATGCCCTGTGGGAGCGGGGTTGTGGACATGATCTGATAGGACCCTTACCCGGCCCATGGACCGGCGTAGTCGGAAGGCCAGCTTTTAGCCATGGTCGGCTCTGGGCCATCAGCTTGCATATTTTTGCATGTACCAAGCAACCGGATAGCTGGGATACCATTCAGGCATGGATATTTTACATGATCTTCTTGTCACCTAGACTATTGTCTTGATGTCTTGTCACACTCTGTGGAGAGGAAGTGAAGAGTGAGTGCAACTTGCTACTTTGTTTGATGCAACGCTCGCTTCCGACTTGGTTGGGACATGGGCAGTGTAGATTGACTTCGTTGAATTATCCCAATGCATTGTAAATTCGTAAGTCCTACTACGTGAATACTGAGTATAGTTAAATATCGAAATGTAACCAAAACGCCAAGAAAAGAAACACTCCTCTATCCAGAGCCCCGTACCATTCTACACAGTGCCAAGCACCCACAATCTCACCGAACCCAATCTATTCCACCCTGTATTTTAATTCCCCCACTGAGCCTTGCTCAATGCACACACATTCCTCATTACAGTATAAGCCCTCATCTAGCACTGATAATTGATCTTGTCCTCGGTCAGATGACTCTCGTCTAGACCATTTACTGGCGGCTGCCGTACTCGGTGACCTCGTACTCGTCCGTAATGTGGCCGGGGACGGCCTTGCCACCGTGCTTGGCGGCGTACTTGGCAGCCTTGCGGTCGGCCTTGGCCTGCTTCTTCTGGGCCTTGGACAGCTTGGGGAACTCGCTGCCGGGGCCGACGAGGAAGCGGCCAGGGTGCCAGACGGCGAGGATGAGGAGGGCGACCATCATGGGGAAACAGTCGAGGGCATAGGAGTACTCCTATAGACGCAGCGGTTAGAGTTTGGATTCAACTAGTAGGAATATTTTCACTGGTGGTGGGGCTTACCTCGTGGAAGGGGATGGGGTTGGAGGGCTTGATGCCACCGGCGAACTCAGCAATACGGTAGATGACACGAATCGTGATGCAGCCCAGAGTGGCGTATAGAGCATAGTGGAGGGGTCTCCAGTTACGCTTGCCGGCACCGTAGGAAGCGGCACCGCTGGGTCCCCAGGAGTTGCAGCGAATGTGGAACTCGATCATGAGCCAGAGGAAGAGCAGGATAAAGAACTGCTGGAAACCCATGCCGGCGAGGTAGATGTTCAAACCGGTCTTGATGGTCTCGGCACCTGCACCAGGGCTGGCCATGATACCACCAGCACCTTGTACGCTATGCAAAATGTCAGCTATCGAGACAAGGGTAGAGGAACGCTGTTCTTGTGCTTACATAAAGGTGAGAACGTCAGCGCCGACGAACCACTTGGCAATAGAAGTGGCATTGATGCCGCGGATTCTGCGGTCGCCCTCGGGCAGGAAGAAGTAGGCCTCGCGAGCAAAAGTCATGTAGACAAAGGCGTTGATCCAGAGAGGAGCGAGCAAGAACAGAATCTGCCATGCTGTGGCATAGCCGACATTCTGCTGGTTCTTGCTACCGACCGAGTGCAGGATAAAGGCAACCATTTCCCAGCAAGCTCCCATGATGACGACCCAAGTGTAACGCTGGAATGCCCATGTTAGTCTAGAAGAGATACTCGAGAAGATTTTGTCAAACCAACCTTCTTGTATGCAATACCCTGGAAGAGATGTGCGCCAAAGAAAATGGCAAAAAGTACAGCTACGGCCACGGCGGGCGCATATTGCGGGTTGTAGTTGTAGTAGGCATTGCAAGCGTTCGGGTCACCGACGTAACCGTTGGGACCGGGCGTGGCAGTATAGCAGTCGCCGTTGCTGTTGTCGTCGTCGTCTCTGCGGAGGACCTTGGTGGCCGTGACGGCGACAAGGTGAGGGATGGAAGACATTGCGATCTGTCGAAAGAAGGCAGCCCTTGTGACAAGAGTGTTGTCGGTTTTGCTCGAGACGCGGGGAAACCAGCAAATAAGATTATATGGATGCGATGATCTTTGCTCTATAGTGTATAACCGAAACCAATGGGGGTGTGTGTGGCTCACAAAGCTCCAATGAAAGGCTTGCTTTAAATGGTTGCCTGTAGTTGCAGCTTTGGAGTATGGAGATGATTGTTGTGTTGATGATGGAGATATTCGAAACCAGAAATGATGGAAATTATCGCGTCTAAAGTATAGTTCTATGAGAAGAAAGCCAAGGAGAAACCAGTAAAGGCCAAGAGAAGATCTCCAGTGGACAGGATCTAGTGAGTGATGCCGAGACGAATCACTTTGAGAATTGCGTGTTTCGAGCTGGGCGACTTACTATAATAAATGCCCACTCATGATGTACTATGTAAGCATGCTTCTAGTGCTGCAGCGACAATGGAACCTTTCTTGCCTGGCCGACATAACCCATTGACTCAACGACAAATCGGCGGGATGCTTAACTTAGAATCAATAATGCACCTCAACGGTGCGACCATTACGAATTCTCTGTGGCTGCTGGCGCGTGGGCATGATACACTGGGCGGCACAGAATGGACACGGACGGCACTGCACTCAGGGCTCTCATGCGTTTCGTGCTATATCATGCTGTGTGCGCTGTGAATTGTGCTGCTGCGCCCCAGCCTTCACAGGGGCAGACACTGAAATGTCCCACTACCATAACGCTGTCACCAGTGGCTTTCAGCTGAGCTAGTGTTGGTTCCAACACCGAACCTTCAGCTCAGCCTTTCACAGGACAGTCTCGCGATAGATTCGTCTTTTGATTGTCTGTACCTGAAGCATTTTGACATTCCTGCTTCCTTGACAGCCACTTCACGTACCCTTTCTTTCACAGTTCAGCTTCGTACTTTATCGACATGCAAGCATTTTTTCCAAGCTATACCAAAGTACCTTTGACACAATGCCCAGACAGATAGATCGTTCTCTCCCTGCGCACAAAGCAGTCGGTCAGTCAGTCAGTCCTCTGCATCAAAGGAATATTACTGTGAAATGAGTGCTAGACTAGGTCAGCCTCAAATTGTTCTTGTCTGCTGGCTGTCCCTCTGGCCAGAAGTCACCGCCTTACTAGGGTAGCTTCTGAAGGAATCACGACGATGTAACGCAGCACACTGATTTGAATGGCCCTAGACAACTCTATTCCGCGTCCAGCCAAAGAGAAGGCAGCATCCAAGCCATTTGGGCGTCGCAACCCGCGAGGCTTGATGCATGCCGGCCACCTAGATGGTTCAAACAGACAGGTAGGATCTGATTCCTAGCCCGTCTGTCTCTTCTTTTGTTGCTAGACAGACAGGGGCCCTCTCAACATGATAGGGCCGTTTCTCCCTTGGTGGAGCATTGAAAGTCTTCGAAAAGCCCCGGATGCCCCCCAGCTTAGGTAGCACCCGAATGCCCTGGACTCTTTTAGACTTGCCATTCACCTTGTATTACTCAACGTGATCTTGGTTGTCAGTGCGTGCTGACCCATCAACTCCACAGTGATCGACGAGTATACTGCAGAACTCTTGTAGGATAGCTAGAGGTATTACTGCTGTGACGCAATTGGTTCATAGTAAATTGCAGTAAACTCGATAAATCTGTAGATACTGAAGCAGACATTTATATGCGCGAGATGCAGATGGATCTTTCTAATATGCGAGCCATCGTATGATGAGAATTAATCAACAAGTCTTTTTTTATTATTGATGTGATAGGTGGGGGAAAAGATTGCGAAGGGAAGGCAATTAGATCCCACTGCATCACCTTTTGCCCACGACATGCCCAAGGCAACGCACCGTCCAGGGTCGACTTGAAGCAATCGCGCGTCCACTCCGCCATCCGTTATCATCCCGCGAAATTTTGCCTAACATGGCGATGGGATCAATGTCGGCATCCGACCGTGGTCCGGGATATTTGCCACAACGCAACGGCCATTCGAGACCAGAAATCTAGTTGGAACCTGGCCACCCGTTAAAAAAAATGGGGAATCACCCAGGCCCATGTGGTTTCGGGACCGCGTCTTTTAAGTGCCTCAAGTCGGAACCGAACCCCCATGAACGGACTTTTGCCCAGTGGCCGAATTCGTTACAGTTACAGAGGCATGTCCCGCCGTGTTATCTACCTCCCGATTACAGGACAGTTCAAAAGTCGTAACAAAAACCAAAGCCCGTATCGCCAAGACCTATAAAACGTATCAGTAAGACAGGACATAGATAAACCACGTGGGAGCGGATATCTATAGCCAAGCACTACGCTGACCACCTTGCACCAAGTGATCTGCAACCCAATATCTCCATGTGTCACAATATATGCATTGCTACAAGAGCCAACCGCCAGCCTAGATCTCAATTGGAACTCTTTGTGTGTCTCGCCATGCTGATCACGCTGATCGATCGGATAAGAATCCTACAGAGGAAGCGGCTAGTCGGCATCGCCATCGCCTCCAGCCAAGCTTTCTAGCAATCTTCGTTTCAGCGGGACTTTTGGGATCTTGTCTACTAAGCTACTAACCATATTGCTACCTCTTTTGCAAGATATTCCAAAGCAAAGTATTTAACTTCAATGACGTTGCACCAGCCAGCTTACTCAGAGCCTTTATGAAACGCCAAAAACTGCAGTAGGGCCTCGCCGACTTTTGTGGGCTTAGCGGGTACGCCTACCTCGTAGTGTGTAGTTCATTCAGCCCGAGGATCTAATCTGGGGTTGAACAACACATCGATCCTAAGTGCACAATGATTGCTATGAGCGAATGAGACTCACTGATAATGAACGCTAGCGGTAACAATTTTCCGCCCACATGTGCCCGAGATAACAATAACTAGAGATGACCTAAGCAGCGTATCTTGGAATAGGCACATAACTTGCGCCTCAAAGGCGATCTTGGCGGGTTTGCTCACCCAAGGATCCGGTACAATGCTTACTTGTGGTCTCAACTTTATGTTATGTAAAGGACATGATTGGCCCTGGGAGAAGCTGTTCCTCTCATTACCACGTGGCCTTGCGCCCTCCCTTTTGGGCCAAAAGTCTTCTTGGTTTTACGTACATAATCCATCTTGTCTTGGCTGTAGCTTGTCACGACGCAGCTGGAGCGAAAATCATATCTCGAATCGTAAACATGATCAGTATTTGACAAATGGAATTTATCTTCAAGTTGGTAATTATTTGTTTCTTAATGCAGCAAATGAAGCCCTTGTATTTTTATATATCATATCATGCTCGCTCGAGGGAGTAACATGTAATTATACACCATGTGTATAGACAGCGCTCTAGGTTACCTAGGTACCTGGTAAAATGTAGGTATGAAATCGAGCTCCTCCTAGGGCCGTGCGGATCGTGTCCGAAAGTGCCAGTGGAGCTTTCAAACGTTACCAAGCCGCAATTCTAGCTCGCATGCACTACGATCAAGCTGAGGCCAGTGCTTTCGCTGCCCGGGGAAATACTCGTGTGCAATCCTATTCTGCGGTGGGTTGTGGGAAGGAAGCACGCCAGAGAACAGAAAAAGGGTACGAAAGGTACGCCTGCACGTGGAGGCAAGGATGAATGTTTACATCTCGAGGCCCTTGGCAGCTTGGTACGGAAATAGAAACATTTCCTGCAAGCCACAGTATTCACTGATTGGATGGGAAATACGTCCTTTTGTTTTGGTTTACTCATCTCAAGACCTTGAGAATCTGTCAGCTAGCTAGCCCCCGCATTGTCTGCAGCAGGCGCTTTCTCGATCATGGAGGGCGGCGATCAAGTTTGTATGGGCGGAGGGAGAGGAGCGAATGCTTGCGAACACTAAATGCCAAGCCCCGAATCAAAGAGCCTCCGGGGATCAGGGTGAACCGCTAGATACCAGCACGTCGTTAAGAGCTAGCAGTAGCGGATCGACTATACTGCTAGCTAGTGTCTGGCGACGATCACGTATAGGTGATGGAAACACACACACATCACTGTTAGTTTTCGATGGTATATGTCGTATTATTGATGCTCACAGTTTAGTAGAGATCTATCATAGTTTGCGCCACCAAATCGGTACTGAAAAGGATGGCCCGAGCCCTGAGAAGACCCCTAGTCCTAGAACCGCATCTGAAAGCTACAAACATGCTTACAAGCGTTGTGCTTTTTCTTCTCCTGGTCATTCCGCCTCAACTCGAGGTTACATCCCTAGTGGAGGCGATGGATCTGCCAGAGCTACAGCAGGGTAGCTAAGGGCTCCTAGGCTTAATTCACCTCATTGGCCTGACAGCCAGTGTACGGTACCCGAATGGGTAGCTTTAGCTGGACGATCTTTGCCCATAGAGCGCTGGCCAGTGTTTGACGGATGGCAAGGGTTTGCAGATGGAATGAAAACAAATGTTCTGTGAAGCTACACTCGAATTGGAAAACCTTTTTTGTATGCATCAGGATCTCGCTGGAAGATTGCGCAGCCGGCCGCATCCGGACCTGGTCGCAGAGAGACTCCAGATCCCCGCGATTGTGTGTGTTTTAAGAACCATAGTAAGGATACAGTCATTTTGTCGACCTTGTTTTCTATGCCAAAGTGCGGAAAGGATCCGGCCCAGTAAGGTAGAGATCGACGAGCGTTGCGCAATCGTTGTGCCCTGTATTGATGCTCGTGCTTTTGCTAGGAGATGAAGCTTGCCGAAAAAGGATTACCAACAACAAAATCAAGTCAAGCATTCACCGTCTCCCGTAGCCTGCTGGGCACCGGAGAGAAGAGACTGCTGGATATCAGATGATTCGTCTTGCTAAATTCGAGATGCTGGAGATTTTAGCCGGAGATCCTTCCTTTCGCACGGTTCCGAATACGTGCCAAGCAATCGAACTGATAGCTTGCGCTTAGAGGCTATACGCACAAAGCAGTCCTTCCTTTAGCCAAGGACGCTTGATTATGAAGGGCTGGGCCTCGAGGATACACATTCAATTTTTACTTCATCTAGCGATTGGAGACGTTCAAAGATATTTCAGTCGCAAGAGGGCAGTGAAGCATTTTTCTCCCCCAAGCTCACCATGTTCGATATCAACGATGTGTTGGCAAAAAGGTAGACAAAATTGGGGGTTGCGGCTTATTATGGCGGAGGATCTCGCCAAAACATACCAAAATTGGCTGCGTTAGTGCGGCGCATATAGATGGAGAGCCACTGAAGGCCGTAAGGGCCCCCGCTCGTACTGGCTGAGACGCGATACCGAACATTTGCAACCGCATCGACAAGATGAAACTGGTAAGCAAGATCATTCCCACGCACGTATTACATGGCACTTGCCCCCAGAAGAGGAGAAGAGATTGAGGCACGGCCTTAGATGTCCTACTCCAAGATCGCAACACAGTGCAACTAAGGGACAGCTGCTCCACGTTGAAAATTCTCCGAGTAACAATGGTCAATGCTCAAGTAATCGCGATCTCTCATCGTCGTCGTCAGTTTATTTTGGGGATACCGATCTAGCCTAACGTATTCCGTTTTGGCTCTCCATCAAAGAGCTTATGGATGCTCGAGGCAGCATGGGCGCCGAACCCTCGTCTACTTGCTAGGCCTACAATGCACTGACTGAAGAACACTGGCTCACGCTCGCTCGCCCCTCATAGCATCATGGCATGCATGGCTTGTTCCTAGACAGCACCACGTTGTTGTGGCCTGCATATACAGGAACGTGGCAAACGGCGATGAAACAATGTTTCCTTGTCTACTATACTGCCATGTGCTATGCACGTTTGTGGTCACTGCAGGCAGGTTACATGCCCGCCAGAATTTCATCACAAAGCAGGTTCGGGTACGTTTTACTGTCTCTCTGCCTGTACTTGGATATAGTGCGCGATGTAGCGAAATTCAAATATATCCCATGTTCCTATAACCCTGCCGCTAAACCAAATCGGTCGAGAGCTCATTAGCACTTGCACTCCTTCGTCTCCTCCGTGACCGCGTCACAGCATCTTTGGCACTACATTCCAATTCCCACTTGTCTTGACCCGGCTGACCAGGCTTACGGTGGGTGGATCTCCGCCATTTGCTCTCTGGTGTGAACCTTGACCTGCCACGCTTTCTCCAGGGCATGAGAGCCGGGCTGCCGTGGGCGTATTCACTGGCGGCCAGTCCGCCGCAGTCCGCATTGGTCTATTCAGCTGAGCCGTAGGGCCATTCTCTCACAGTGGCACTGGCCGCTCTCGCAGCTGGCTGTTAGGCCAGGCTGGAGGGGTGGGCATCTCATCAGCAAATCTAACCTCGATGTTATTTTGGGCCAAGCTAGAGCTCAAGCTGGGCAAGCCTCTGCTCCAACGGTCAGGATTCCAAGGAACCAGGGTCTTTTTCTCTTACTGTGATTATACTTATCCAACAATCCCCAAGTCCTGTTCCTGCATTTGGCCGTCCATAATCAGATTATTTTCAACTGGATATATCCTCAAGCTTCACCCCTCAACTTGTCAGTCTTCTCGGCTCAGCAGATCATCCTCGCAACTCAACATCACCGTCATATCTTTCCTTGGCATTGACCATTCATCAATTGACCTCTCCTCGCCTCGAAAGCTCCAAGGATCGTCCGATACCATTGAGCATCCTCACTGTTGATAGCCTAAACCACATACCCACCGGCAACAGTCGGCTTATAGCATAATGTCGAATAACACACAATCATCTACGCCGAGTCGTTGCGGACGTCCGCAATCGATATCGTACGCCGATCTCATGAAACCTGATGAGGACTGGAGGAACCTCCCCGATGCTGCAGAGAGGAGGAAGATCCAGAACCGTCTTGCACAGAGAGCATACCGTTAGTAGGCTCTAGCTTCCATCGATCAGCTCTCATCAATACTAATCCCATTTGCTTAGGCCGAAACATGCGTGACAGAACGAAAGAGGTTGAACGTCTCAAGAAACAATTGCAGAAGTTGCAAGAAGCACAGGAACCTTCAAACTCTGACGCCGCTTCCACCACATCTTCAAACGCAGACAATTCGGCAAGGGAATCTTCTGCCTCTGGTCGGAGTACACCAGCCAACCCCGATAGGGCTTTCTCAGCTGACCTCGCCTCTCCGCCCCCCTCGATAACAACTTCTGGGCCGGAATGGATGGGAGGATATTACCCAGTATGGTCACAGAACACTCCTCACGAGGACGACCTGCGCGGTCTCGGACTCACTACCGATGGAGAGCATCCGATGAGCTTCGAGCCCGAGTCCTACTTTCCTTCCTTGAGCGGCGCCGACGAATTCATGGCTTCTTCACCTGGAGCTCTCAGAAATCGGGCTGTATCAACGTCCAATGTTCATATCTCGTCGTCACAGCTCCACAACCAGCATCTAAGAAGCAGCAGCAATCCGCCCCTGTTTACCAGATGCGATAGCCCATCCTCGTCGTGGTCGAACGCTTCCAGAAGCGAGCGGTCCGACTCACTTCAAGTACCGGGCATGTCTCCATCCCCGGCACAATTTATGCTCGATCACCACAACAGCCAAAACTCTTTACTGGCGCTTTCTCCCGCCGCTTTTCATTTGTATACCAACCCGGAGGATCTCACTCTTCCAATCCCTGACAACACTTTCTCGCTTGACGATATGACGCCCACAGCCGCTTATCCGACCCCTCCCGAGTCGAACCCAAGCGCTTCTTGGTCAATGTTTGATGTAAAACCACAACCCGGCAGCCGCAGCCCGCCGGGGACAACTGGTGCACCTCTACTACATCTCGCAGTCGAGTCTGGTCAATTCGACACACTTAGACTCCTCTTGCAGCGATACGACATATCAATCAATGCCAAGGACAACTCTGGATACACGGCACTACAACGCGCCGTGATCTTGGGCCGCACCGACATGGTCTCGGTGCTCTTGGAGCACGGCGCCGATATAAGCGGCAGCCAAGGCTTGTCCCTCCGGCCCGAAGGGAACGCATGATTACGAACCACTAGAAAATCGAAATCGACGACTTCACAGTCTCTCTTCTCTTCTTTGTCTCAATTTCACGAATTTCATTTGGTGGGACTTTGTATGGGGTATTTACTCTCAGGGTTCTACACGGCTCAAAATTTGCCTTTACTTTGCCTTTATTTCCTTGTCTCTCTTTAATATGGGCTGCGTGGCGCTTGGTACAAGGAACTCACTTATTTATCTTTTTCTTACAAACATTATATTTCTCTCACATTCTTGTCGGCTGTGTACATACCCAGGTTGGATAGGTAGTATACATGGGGCACGAAAACAAGAAGGAATAAAATCAATCGCATTTACAATTGCAGCATTTGCGAGCCCGGAATACACCGAGATACCAATTTTCTTCTCTACTCTCAGCATGTATTTTATCTTTGGTATTGTTGGTTGTCAGTATAGTCACAAAATCAACATTTACAACAGGAAACAGAAGTCCAAA
>NW_006917092.1:1069880-1227671 GCF_000516985.1 Pestalotiopsis fici W106-1 | reverse complement strand
GTGAGATTGCCTGAACGAATAATTTCCAACATGGACACTGCATCAGACGGTTCCGTATATGGATAGCTACCTAGCTACCGAAACGAATCAATCTCTGTGCAAAAGTACATCCGAGGTGTGAAAAGAAAAGTGCTCCAGAACTCCAGTGATCCTTTTTTTTTTTTTTTTTTTTTTTTTTGCCCTAGACAGAATACGCACCCCGATCCTTCATGGTACTTTTCGCCACGCCGCGTCCACGCACTCTCCTCCGGATTGGCCCCTCGAGCACTGGATGGAGACGAGGTCCATGGGGTCTCATCCATGACCAAATGACTTGAGATCCCTTGAAAAGGTACGTTTGCGGGTGCATTGGTGTAATTAATGGACCTGAGCGAAGATGGAGCTACACGTCGCACGAAGGAATCCAGAGGTCATCTTTCGGTTATGCTTCACCTACCATATTCCAGTGATGTTTTGTAATCAGGACGGGTGGGACAAAAAGAGAAAAAAAGAAAACAAAAAATCCGACGTTATGCTAAGGGTCTTTTCAGGGACGCCCGCAATGATCTGATGCAGAGCAGCATTCTACACTCTGGGAATCAGGGTCTCCCACAAAATCCGCCAACAGGCGGGTGAAACGAGTCGGTCTCTGTTTCTGAGCAATCCTTCGGGCGGGCTCCAAGCGGGCCCTCAAGACTTCCCCCACCAAGTCCGTGGCGGAAGGATCGTGTGCGGCGCATACAGCCCTGGAGGTATCTGTCCTACACAGTACACCACGACAAGACTAGTAGACCGAGGAGGTACAGTCCCGATATCATACAACCCAGCGAATCTTGCCTTGTCCTTCTCGGTAGCTGGGGTGTTCTCTTCAAGGGTGTGTACTGTTCGTATGTCGCCGACCACGTAGATGAGCTAATCGACTGGTTCCATTGCCTTCGTAACCAAGCGCCGTGCTCTTTATGACAATAGCCCCCGTCCTGACATAGGTAAGAATAATAACTCGTCTATGGGTGCTACACATTGGACCATCAGCAATCTTCTCACATTTCCGAGTGTTGCTTTCATAATTGGATTCATGATGTCTCTTGATACTTAATTGTATGGTTTTACTTTCATTCTTTTGACAAGATCAACAGGGAATTCCATTGAACTGTACCTCTGGTCTTCTTGGCCTTGGTAAGCGGCCAAATGCACACATCATTTCATGGTACCTAGACGACCGCCTGCTGTACAGTACATTTTCGGGCGCGCTAGTGTTGACCTATCAATAGGCGCTCAAAATTACTGGGATCGGCGACCCTGGAAGGGGATCAAATCCGCCGACCCCATGAGCCCGTGCACCTGTTCCGGCTTGGCAGTGGAAGTTCCCTGTCCAGAAAAGCTCCCCCCCTGTAGTAAGCTGCTCACCAATAACACTTACACCCCGTCGGGCAACATTGGGGGTGGCTGTCAAAGAACAACAAACCATTGTCGAGATATAGTAGAGAGTAACGAGAATGTGTCTATAGCTGATAGTGTCTCTTGTCGGCTGTAGCTTAGGACTAGTCAATTCGTTCCCGTCTGTCAATTCGATATTATTGATCATCGATAGTGGAAGAGGTTGGTCGCGGTGTTCTTAGCTACTGCCAGCCACCTGTGAAAAGACATATTGTGGGGGGGCTGTCACTGAGACGGCGTTGCAAGAGTTGTTGGTCAGCTTGATTGTCCTGACGCACATGCATACGACACCCAACTTGAAGGCAGAGCCCATCCAAGAGAAAAACATAATTGCCTTGTGAGTTGTCATGTTCAATTGAGGATATGAGCAAGTATTTAACCAAGATAATTGAATTCCATGCTCAATCTGGGGGTTGTGGAGGTTTCAATTCAAAAATTGTATAGCAGCTACACCAGTAATCGAGAAAACCTCTCCCACTACCACGCTACATGCGCCCATGATAAGCTTCCCGCCCTATGTACCCCACCTGTCACCTATTTTTGACAGTGCACCTCTCGATCTCTGTACTACCACATTGACTGCTTACCTACCCATACTTTAATCAGTCTGCCTCAAGTCTCAGGATCAGCTTGAGGCTGTGCCACAGAATATGCCGTCTTCTAGAATATTTGGTAGAAATATAAGAACAAGAGCCGCATGCTGGGGGAACAGTATTTTCCCGGGTCGGAGCGGCCGCCTGTTGCGACTTGTCTTACTATACAGCTTTCCATCGAAGAGAGCGTGGCGACTATGCGTAAAACTGGAGGCGGGGCACGCGATTTGCATCAATGACGACATGGTCAGGTCTGCGCAGAGACAAAGCCTATCGTAAGCCGACAGCCTCATTTTCTTTGGAAAGCTTTGGTTCAGCTCGCGGTGCTCTTCTTATGTAGTAACTTGACAGTCTCCATATCCAAGCCAGGTTCGTCATGTAGATGAAAGTCTATCGAGCTTCCGACTTGCTCGTGACCCACTACAGCTGCTTCGTTACTGCTTCACCTGAGAGTCGCATTGTTCCAGTGTTGTCCAATGAGACGTCCCGTAGCTTACTGTCCTCTCGGGCCATAAGCGCTGTGAAAGTGAGGCTTTCGTGACCAGTAAAGACTATCTTGGACGATGACAGGTAGCGGGTGGCAACTTTTGAATTACAGACTATCAATATCTTCTTTGACACTACATTACTAGTTACAGGAGAATGTTACCAGAATGGTAGTCCAGCTTGGTATAGCATTGACTTCTATAGTCGTTCATGGTGATCACTGCTGGCAGAGTCGACGAAAGTAGACCGTCTTACTATCAGGCATGGTGGCTGTCTTTCAACGTTATCAACACCTTCGCCTCGATGGGAGAGTCTCAGAAAACATACTGGTCCAAGCGAGGTTCCATGCCTGATAAGCTTGTGCATTACTGTTCGAGCTTCGTGAACGTATAGTCCCGCTGGAGAACAGTATGCAACAGGCCTTTACTCTGTGTTGAGCATCCGATGCCACATCGTGACAGTAAACTCGGAGAATCATCGTGACGAATGCGTCATTCGGCACGTGAAACGGCGCATGTACCTGTCACTACATCTATCCTCCTGTGCCTTCACTCTGAGAATATTTCGAGACACACTCAGACATTCACTTCCAAGAGACCAATTCCATCATTTCCTTGGCTTATACTAAAACAGAATCTCAGTCACTGCAGATAACTTCCCAGATCTGCAAACAAATACTATCGATCTCATTATTTTATCTTTTCTTTCTGATCAAGGAACAATCTTTCTTCAACCAAGGATCGTCCTCGAAGCTTTTATAATATCATAGGAAGAACTCAATTACTGGTACTTTCCTTCTCGAGGTGTTGTTGGATTTACATTTCTTAAGTGGTATCATCTCTCTATTTTCACTTTTTTTCTTTCTTCTCTCTAAAGCCTTCGACATCATGATACCCTCCTCGACCCAAAGGCGTACATCTGCCCTCCTGCGGGCTCAGGCGGATGGAAAAGCCCAGATCCATGGCGTGTTTGGCGGCCAAGGAAACAATAAGAATTATTTCGAAGAGATTAGGACCATTTTCTCCACTCACGAATCAGCCATCCGCGACTTGATCGAGCCTCTTGGTCATACCCTTCAGGTTCTATCACAAGATGCTCGAGTATCGGAGCAGTATCCCGAAGGCCTCGACGTCATGCGGTGGCTGGAAGACCCTGAGACAACTCCATCGGCTGATTACCTCATTGCAGCTCCCCTCAGCTTCCCATTGATTGGTCTCCTGCAGCTGGCCCATCTGAAGGCGATCTGCATAGACCTTGATGCCAGCCCAAAGGATTTCCCGGCAGTGTTTGAGGCCCTTGCTGGCCACTCGCAGGGTGTCGTGGTGGCGGCGGCTGTATCCACAGCATCAAGCTGGCCAGAATACTTTACCGCCGCCATCAAGGCGGTGACGGTCCTCTTCTGGATTGGAGCACGATCACAACAGGCCTTTAGCCAAGACTCCTTGCCAGAGGACAAGGCAGCACAACTGGAGGCGGATGGTCACGGGAATCCGACGCCCATGCTGTCCGTCTCGAACATCACTCAACAGTACCTAGAGGCGAGCCTCAAGAGACTGAATCAGTCGATACCAGATTCCAACCATGCTTACATCAGCCTGATTAACTCGGTATCAAACTTCGTCGTCAGCGGTCCGGTCCGGACGCTTGCTGCATTGATCCAGTTCATGCGGGCAGGAGCCGCCAAGGAAGGCCAGTCGCAAGCCCGTATCCCCTTCTCGCAGCGGAAGCCGTCGCCAAATTTCCGCTTCCTTCCGATTACCATTCCCTGTCATTGCCAGCTTCTAGACACTGCGGTACCGCTGATCGATTCAGATCTCAGCGGCATTACCATCAAGTCTGTGGACCTTAAGGTCCCGGTCAACAAGATGCTTGATGATAGTTCACTCGCATCGTCGGGCCTTTCCATGACCAAAGGAAATGACAACTTGGTACCAGTTCTTACTCGGCTGATCACATCGCAGACTGTAAACTGGGCCGGCATTAATCTCCAGGGAGCTACGCATATCATCGACTTTGGGCCAGGTGCCTCAGCCGGTGTGGGGGCCCTGACACACCGCAATGTCATCGGCTCCGGGGCCCGGGTCATTGTAGCCGGTAAGACGGAGAAGAGTCAAGGGTCTGAGCTTGGGTCGCTCCATGAGCTTCTCACCCAGCACGATGAAGAGCTTGTATGGACTTCCAAGTGGTCCGAAAATCACCGAGTATCTCTGGTTGAGACATCTTCTGGCAAGATGGTGGCTTCCAAGCTCAGCCGGCTCTTGGGACTCCCGCCTTTCTTCGTTGCTGGTATGACCCCGACCACCATCCACCCCGAATTTGTGGCCGCAGTCATGCACGCAGGCTACCACGTCGAGTTTGCCGCTGGCGGCTACCACAACGCTGAATCCCTCAGAAAGGCCTTGTACAAACTGCGTGACTTGATGCCCGCTGGACGCGGCATCACCATCAATGTGATTTACGTCAGTCCCAAGGCCATTGCCTGGCAAATTCCCTTTATCCGCCAACTCCGCGCCGAGGGCTTTCCCCTGACCGGTATGACTGTCGGCGGCGGTGTTCCGTCCCCAGATGTGGCCACCGAGTACATTACGACGCTAGGACTGGAGCACATCTCCTTCAAGCCTGGCTCCACTGCTTCGATCCGTCAGGTGGTCGAAATCGCAAAGCGCAACCCAACTTTCCCTGTCTTGCTGCAGTGGACTGGAGGACGTGGCGGAGGACACCACAGTGCCGAAGACTTTCACGTCCCCATCCTCGAAACGTATGCGGAGATCAGAGCGTGCAGCAACATTTCTCTTGTTGCGGGTTCCGGGTTCGGCTGCGCAGAGGATGTTGTTCCGTATATGACTGGCAAGTGGAGCTTGGCTTACGGCAGGAAGGCCTCAATGCCATTTGACGGTGCCATGTTTGGTAGCAGAGTCATGACTTGCGCCGAGGCCAAG
This sequence comes from Pestalotiopsis fici W106-1, assembly GCF_000516985.1. Classification (NCBI taxonomy): domain Eukaryota; kingdom Fungi; phylum Ascomycota; class Sordariomycetes; order Amphisphaeriales; family Sporocadaceae; genus Pestalotiopsis; species Pestalotiopsis fici. The sequence continues at coordinate 1,222,237 of NW_006917092.1, read as the reverse complement.
ACTTCTCCCGGAGCAAAGGCGGCAATTGTTGCTGCTGCTGGAGTGGAGGACAAGGAATGGGAGGTGAGTAATGCTTCGGCAATCGCGCATTTTCTAAACTGACTCTGGATGGTACTAGGGTACTTACAAGGGAGCAACCGGTGGTATCATCTCCGTTGTCAGCGAGATGGGCGAGCCGATCCACGTTGTTGCGACCCGGGGCGCTCTTTTCTGGAATGAGATGGACAAGACTGTCTTCTCCCTGGACAAGAAAAAGCGAGTTCCCGTATTGACTGCCAAGAAGGACCACATCATTGCCAAGCTCAATGCCGACTTTCAACGCCCCTGGTTTGGACGCAAAGCTGATGGCACAGTTTGCGATATTGCGCAGATGACATACGCCGAAGTCGCTCAGCGGCTTATCAACCTCATGACGGTGGGTGGCCACCGCTGGATTGATGGGAGCTACATGCGCTTCGTTGCCGATATCCTGGTCCGTATGGAAGAGCGATTCTCCACAGTCGACGCAGACGCCTCACTCATTCCCGATGCCGAACTTCGAGTGAGCCCTGTGGCTACGACCAATGCAATCATCAAGTCCCTACCTGCTGCTTCAAACACACTGATCTCATCCGAGGATGTTGACTTTTTCACTCAGTTGTGCAGACGTCCTGGACAGAAGCCGGTTCCCTTCATTCCAGCTCTGGACGAACACTTTGAGACGTGGTTCAAGAAGGACTCGCTTTGGCAATCTGAGGACCTCGAGTCTGTCGTCGGCCAGGATGCCGGTCGCACTTTTATCCTCCATGGCCCAGTCGCTACCCGCCAAGTTGGCAAGGTTGATGAACCTGTAGCTGATGTCCTCAACGGTATCAACAATGGTGTTATCAATCACTTGGGTAATGCATCAGCTAACACTCCTATCCCCTTTGAGGAGTCGCTTCAGAGCTCTGCATCTGATAACGCGACAATGCGCCAGGTGGTAGAAGGTTCAATGGATACATCTTTGCTGACTGGTGCTGATGTTCGCGAACTACTCTGCCAACAGTCTACTTGGGCATCGGCCCTCTTTAGCTCGCGATTCGTTGTCCGTGGCCATGATTTGATTGAGAACCCAATCCGGAAGCTCTTTTCGACTCTGAAAGTGGACTCAATCGCGGTCAAGGCAAACTCTGTCTCTCTATTTGCCGATGACAAGGTTATTTTGCTGATCTCCAAGGTTGACAAGCAACTGCAGGTCCTCCCCTTTACGTACATCACTAGTGAGGATAAGCCAATCACCATGGCTCTCAGATTCGAGTACCGGCCTGAGACCAGTTATGCCCCAATTTGGGAGGTGATGGAAGATCGCAACGAGCGTATCTGCACCATGTATCGCCAGCTGTGGCAGGGCGGTGCCGCGTCTGCCAGCAAGTCGCACTCATCTCATGATGCAGCAGTTTTTGAAGATGGCTTCGTTGTCGATGAGTCGAGAGTCAAGGCGTTCAACCGTGCAATCGGGTACTCCAAGGTGCACCGCGAGGAAAAGGTTCCCATGGACTTTGCCATTGTCGCATCTTGGAGCCCCATCTGCAAAGCCTTGCTACAAGACCCCATCCAGGGTGACGTTTTGAATCTGGTGCATCTGTCGAATGCTTATACCGCAAACGGCAACATAGAACCACTCAAGATGGGTGAGGAGATCGCCACCCGCGCTTTCGTGAGTTCCATCACGATTGAGGACTCTGGAAAGGTCGTCGAGGTTGCTTGCGAACTACGCCGCGGGTCTCGTGGGCCGCTGGTTTTGACTGTCCAATCGAGATTCCTGTTCCGGGGTAGCTACGACGACTTTTCGTCCACCTTCTCTCGCAAGGTCGAGACTCCTTACGAGCTGCAAATGTCCTCGGAGGCTGACGTGGGTGTGCTCGCCTCAAAGAAATGGTTCATCCTGGACGACAACAGCAAGCTGGACTACATGAACCTTACCGACCTGACCTTGGAGTTTCACTTGCAGACATTCACCAGGTGGGAAACCAAGTCCACGTACAAGAGCGTTGATACCTCTGGCAAGGTCTTTGTGAGGTCCGAGGCTGGCGAGTTGACACGCGTTGGGTTTGTCAAGCACCATGCAGGGGAGTCTCGCAACAACGCTGTGATTTCGTACTTGTCCCGCCGTGGCCGAGTTGTTGATGCTCAGCAGAAGCACAAACTCAGCGGAGCGGCACCCGAAGCTCCTGCTCATGTCAGCGAGATTCGCATTCCAGCTTCGAATGAGGCTTACTCTAGGGCCTCTGGAGACTTCAATCCCATCCACACATCGCCACTATTTGCCCAGCTCGTCGACCTGCCAGGTACAATCACTCACGGTATGTATTGTTCCGCTGCTGTGCGCCAGGAAGTTGAGAAGTATACTGCTGGTGGAAACCCCCGTCGCATCAGAAGTTACGATGTGTCGTTCGTGGGCATGGTCCTTCCCAACGATACATTGGAGGTCAGTCTCCGCCACTCTGGCATGCAAAACGGTCTGAAGTCCTACGACATTACTGTCAGCAAGCAGCAGAGCGGCGAGAAGGTCTTGACTGGAACGACTCTGATTGCTCAGCCATCGACCACTGTCGTCTTCACTGGACAGGGATCACAAGAAAAGGGAATGGGCATGGACCTATACGCTTCGTCCCCCGTTGCCAAGGCCATCTGGGATAAGGCAGACGCCTACTTCATTGCCCAATTCGGCCTCAGTATACTCGACATTGTACGTAACAATCCCAAGGAGATCAAGGTGCATTTTGGTGGCGTCAAGGGTCGGATGCTCCGACAAAACTATCTTTCCATGTACTACGAGACGCCAGCCGCCACAAAGCACGGCAAGCCCGAGAGGCGGCCCATCTTCCCCAGCATCACTGAGCACTCTGCTTCGTTCATACACTCGTCGCCCAAGGGCCTGCTGTTTGCTACGCAATTTGCGCAGCCCGCACTCACCATCATGGAGATGGCAGCCTTCAAGGATATGCAGTCGAGCGGTGTCGTTGATAGTGACTGCCAGTTCGCTGGTCATTCACTGGGAGAGTACTCCGCTCTTGCGTCTATTGTCGACTTCATGCCCTTTGAGAACCTTCTTCATGTTGTCTTCTGTCGTGGTATGACCATGCAAGGAGCTGTAGAACGTGACAGCAAGGGTCGTAGTGCATTTTCCATGGTGGCTGTGGACCCGAGCCGAGTGAGAAGAGGTAAGTCTTTATCCTATACTACAAACTATATATGGTAGATATTAACATTTACTGTCTACAGAATTGACTGACTCGGCCCTCCGCGAGCTGATCGTCAACATCCAATCCAAGACCGGCCTGTTTGTCGAAATTGTAAACTTAAACATCCGCAACGGTCAGTACGTCTGTGCCGGCGAGCTGCGGGCCCTGGACCTGCTGCAAAAGGTCTGCGACGACATCAAGGCACTTCCATCCTTTTCGCAGCCCACGGAGCAGTCGCTGGCCGTGATTGCGCGCCGGGCGCCCGCCTACGACAGCATTGTCCCGCAAGACGTGGTCCTCGAGCGCGGGGCCGCCACGGTGCCTCTGGCGGGCGTCGACGTGCCCTTTCACAGCTCGTTCCTGCGCCCGCGCATGGAGGCGTTCCGGCGCGTGCTCCTCGACAGCCTCGACGCGGCGCGCCTGCGTCCCGAGCGCCTCGTCGGCAAGTACGTGCCCAACGTTACCGGCACCCCCTTTGCCATTGATCGGGACTACTTTGAGAGCGTGCTCGAGATTACAAAGTCGGAACGGGTCCGGGCTGTCCTCGATAACTGGGACGATTGGATGGCGAGGGCGCAAAACCAGAGGGTCGCTGTCGCCTAAGGCGTTGAGATTTCACTTTTTTTTTCAAAATGTTTCCTTTTTTTATCATGTGGGGATTAGCAAGGACGGTGTTGGCGCAGATTTTCTTCATTTACGGTCTCGGCATTGGGAATTTGGCGCTATATTTTCTCATTTCGTTGGTTTCATCTGCTCTCTTTCCCATGTTTTATTCATTTGTTACTTACTCCTGTTTTCTCAAATACAATCTTGAATGATAACAATCATTTCTTGAACTACATGTGCAACCATATTTTACAAAGCTGACTGCCGTTGTCGAAATTTGAGGCAACACTGAAGACAAACAGGGTTGAAGCAACGGAGTATCTTGAGGTACGTGCTATTGGCATCTCTTGGTTCATCAAGCATTACAAGTCTGGACAAGTGCTAACTGGTGGCTGAGCTTACAGTGGCATCGTAAGCAAAGTTGACGACACAGCAGGCAAGCAGGTTCGCCGCAACACCTTCAACCCACTATTTATCAGTGGGTCTTTTACGAGCCACTCTCTGTGCCGCGCCATCGGTATGTGGTTTTTCCCGTACAGCTTTCGCCAAATCAATGCGCCGGCCTACTCAAACATAATTCGTTTCTTTTGATGAACTTTCGGTATTATGATACTGCCACGGAAATTCGAAAGATCCTGAATGCTTGCAAAGCACCAAGAAAACAATGGTAAGAGTAAGCTTGCAATGGCTGAAAGCAGTAAGTGCTGAAACCCCACCAGGCATACCGCGTGCGCTAATAATCTACTTCGAGCCGGCATCATCAAAACTCGCCAATAAAGTCCAATGCATACCGGGTCCAGGTGGGTAAATGAATACCTACGAGGTGTCCTACAGAGTAGTTTGGCTTTAGAAGATGAAGATACCAACATTCTTTTTACCAGTTCAGTGCAAACGCTTTGTACCTCAAATTGTCGCCCATCCCCGGCAGGTGCTGATTGTGGAATAATAGTAGTAAGCAGGAAGCAGCAGCTGGGGTCAAGGCACAGCTGTAGTCCCTAGAAATGCCACCCCAATTTGGCTGACCGTGTGGCTCATCCCCACCTTTTCCCCCATCGTGTTTCCCACCTTGGATTTTAGCCCACCAAAGCAGAGTCATCACTTTCTATTCCCAACCCGACCAAACCAACATGACTGCATCCACGTCGGTATCATGCAGGTCCCTCCCTACGCACTAGGTACGCTTACCTAGTTGGTGGTGAGATCCTATCAGCCTTACTGTGAAGCGAGCAAAACGAGCTCTCGTTTCTATTCGTCCGCGTCGACCATGGCTCTTGTTTCCGTACCAGGCTGCTCTCTGGCGTTGCTGCCTCTCTGCCTATTCGCCTAATTTTAGGACCGCGTGCAGTGTCGAGAACCTCGATTCCAGACCTGGCCCACGCCATGTGGCATTCAAGGGCCTGACGGAAGGAATCGATGGCATAGTGAGCTTGGCTTCATCACGATATCCGCTCTTAGTGTTTCTTGTCACGCCATGGCTCGCCCGCAGGATGACAGTAGCCATCGCCGGATACGGCCCCCTTGACAACCCTTGGCCATACTCGAAATCAAATATCCGTTTCAACATAGATAACAGTCCATTCTCCTTCTCGATCTCGACTGAATAGTAGCTTCTTCCACTTGTAGCTATTTTGTGTAGCTTGATTCGTCTTCCCGCCGTTCCCTTGTCACATCTTTGGTCATTTACATTTCCGACCATAATAGATTTCGACCACACGATATTTTCTTTTGAACACTGGCAAGACTTGAACCGTACACGAACAAATCTTCTGAAAATACTTTCTACACGTCATCCAAACCACAGATTGATCGACGACATTCATCTTGGATAATTCGATACTGACCATAGTCTACATACTAACACTTGTATTAACATTACTTATCTTTAGTAGCTTAGCATATATCTCAACTTTGTATCAACAACACATCAATTGTATTTGCCACAGTATGTACCGAACGTAGTTCAATTACTTTTCCAAGCTTAGAAGCAACTCACCAGTCTGGCAGCAATCATCACCATGTCTAGCACAAACTTCGACTCGAACCAGGCGGCTACTTGGAGCAAATATCTGGAAGATGCACCGCCGCCTGTTTTCCCCCGTCGCCTCAACTTATCTGTGGCACCAGCTCCCGACTCCCTGCTCCGACGTAAGATTGCTCTTCCCAAGAAGCGCACTACAAAGGTCCCAGTCGAGACTCTGATCCAGCTTGCCTGGTCTCTTGTCAACGTCTACTACTCCGACGCTGCGGATGTTGTATTTGGCTTGGCCGTCATGAATGAAATCGATGAAGCCGAAATCGACGATTCTGTGACAGCTATCCCTTCTCGATTCTGTATGCAGCCAGAACAGACGCTTGCTGCCTGCCTCAAAGATATCGAGTCTCGCGATATTCCCCTCATCTGCTCGGAAGGGATTACTCTAGACAACATCGCCAATCTCGGCATCGACATGCTGAATGCTACCAGGTTTGATAATCAACTCGTCATCTGCGGCGATTCCATGAGTTCCGGATCCGTTCAGCTGGATCGCGCCCTCAATGTCGAGTGTACCCTGACCCGTGCCGGCGTCATGGCTCAAGCTTTCTACGACGAGACCATCGTGGACCGCACCGAAATGCAACGCATCCTTGGGACTTTTGAAAATGTCCTGCAGCAGCTCTGCGAACCCTCCAGCATGATCAAATCCTTGGCTGAAATCAACCCCATCAGCGCTCAAGATCTTGCTCAGGTTAGCGAATGGAACAAGGCTATCCCGCCAGCCGCTAATGACTTGATGCAAAACATGGTGCAAACTCGCATCGAGCAAAGCCCTGATGCAGAAGCTATCTGCGCTTTGGGCGTTTCCATTTCCTACAAGGAGCTGGATCAGATGGCTGATAAATTCGCCCACCACTTGGCTGCCAAGGGCGTCAAGCCAGGAACCATTGTGCCATTTATGAGCGAGAAGAACCCTCTGGTTATTCCGATCTTACTTGCCATCATCAGAAGCGGCGGTGCTTTCGTACCCTACGATCCTGCACATCAGTGGGAAGATACGGCCGGCCTTCTCGAGGCATGTGAAGCCAAATTCGTGGTTTGCTCGCCTGACCATAAGCAACGATTTGACGACCATGGCATAGATGCCATCGTCTTTGACACGGCGTTCTTCGATGGACTACCAGCCCTTGGACCCATTGCAAGCACGGTCACCCCTCAAGATCCTGGTTACGTGATCTTCACCAGTGGCTCTACAGGCAAACCCAAAGGCATTGTCTGCTCCCACAGCGCTTGGTGTACTAACACACTGGCCCATGGGCCTCGAGAATTCTGTGACGCAGAGACCCGACACTTGCAGTTCTCCGCATACACTTTCGACATCAGCATCACCGATATTTTTACTACTCTTGCCTTTGGTGGCACAGTTTGTGTTCCTTCCGACCACGAGAAGATGAACGACCTGCCCGCCGCGATCAACCGCATGTCCGTCAACCATTGTACCATGACGCCAACTGTGGCACAATTCCTGTCTCCAGATAATGTGCCGACTCTCAAGACACTTATTACTGGTGGCGAGGCCATGCCAGCCGATTTCATCAGCATGTGGAGCGATAAGATCCACTTGATCAACTCATATGGCCCTGCAGAGACGACATCTCGTGTGAGCAGCTCCCTCAAGAGTCTCGGAGACAAGGGGAGTGTTATTGGCACAAACATGGGCGCAGCCCTTTGGGTGACTCAAAGTAATGATCCAGAGAGACTTTTGCCCATTGGTGCCATAGGAGAGTTGATCGCTGAAGGAAACGTCCTCGCAGATGGATATCTCAAGAACGAGGAGAAGACTCGTGAGGCATTCATCGACGCTCCGAAGTGGCTCAAGGAGGCATATCCCGAGCGTGCGCATCAAAAAGTATACAGAACAGGCGATCTTGTTCAGCAGCAGTCTGATGGCGCATATGCTTTTATTGGAAGACGCGACACACAAATTGTAAGTATCTTCGGATCAAATTATGTACTCGTGATCTATTACTAACTTGAGCCAGAAAATTCATGGCGTTCGCTTGGAAGCTGGTCACATTGAAGCCAAGATCAAGCAAGAGCTGCCCGATAATGCGGAATTGGTGGTCGACAAGATTCTGGTTGGCGAGGATCGCCCGAAGCAGATGCTTGCGGCTTTCATCACACTACCTGATCTTACCGCTCCAGGTGAAGCCAAGGGGACTGAGCTGTTGCCGCCAGATGCTGCAGTCCGTGATGTTGTTTCTAGACTCCACCAAACTCTATTGGCCCAGTTGCCTTCTTACATGGTCCCCAACTTTATCCTACCCTTGCGTGCTATTCCTTTGGGAACTACGGGCAAGGTGAACCGAAGAGGATTGCAATCGTTCGCTCGCGGCCTGCCTATCGACGTACTGAATCAGTACAATGGCGCATCTGCAACTGGTACCGGAGAGCGACCCCGCGGCGAGATCGAGATCACTTTGGCAAACCTTTGGGCGGATATCCTTCAGGTTTCCGCAGATTCCGTCAGCCGCGAAGACAGCTTTTTCGCTCTTGGTGGAGATTCTGTGCAAGCTATGAAGCTGGTTTCCGAAGCTGCGACCATGGACTTGCACTTTTCCGTCGCTGATGTCTTTCAATTCTCAATTCTTTCCGACTTGGCCCAATTCCTTGAGGGGCCCTCAGCTAATCACGAGCCTATCACGATCGAAGATATCGAAGAGTTCGAGCTAATTGGTGGCCCCAACAAGTTCAGAACACTCCGTGAGCAACTCTCCAAGGTTCACAAGATCCCCGTGAACCGTGTCGAAGACATATATCCCTGTCTTCCAATGCAGGAGGGCATGATGGCAGAAAACATCGGATCACCCGAAGCTTACATTCTGCAAGAAGTGCTCAAGCTCTCCAGTAAAGTTGATCTTGCCAAGCTCGAGGAATCTCTTGAAGCCCTTGTCGAGGCATATCCGATCATGAGAACTCGAATTATTACCTTGAAGCAGCTCGGCGCGTGCCAAGTTGTGATGACAGATGACGAACCAGTCGATATCGAGTATGATGATGATTTGGCCTCGTTTCTCGTCAGGGACAAGAAAAACCACATGGATTACGGTGATACAATGAGTCGATTCGCCATCATTCAAGAGCCATCTGGCGATCGATACCTAGTCTGGACCGTGCACCATGCTGTCACCGACGGGCATATGCACCAAGACATTTTGGGGCGTCTGGAACGAGCTTACCGCGATGAACCTCTTCCAGAAACGCTGCCGTTCAACCAAGTCGTCAAACTTCACTCTGAGAGACAGACTGCGAGTGCGAATGCTTTTTGGGGCAACCAATTCTCTAAGTGGGATGGGATACACTACCCTGAATGCGAAGAAACGTATGAGCCTGTGATCACCGACTATGTCAGCCGTCAAGTCAAGTTGCCTAAGGAAGCATCTGGATTCACACCATCTATCCTGTTTCGCGCAGCGTGGGCACTTGTACTTGCGCAGCTGAGCAACCAAACCGATTTAATCATGGGAATTACTCAATCCGGTCGAGACATCCCTCTGCCTGGCGTTCATGAGTCTTTGGGGCCATGTCTAGCAACTGTTCCGTTGCGTGTCCTGATAGACATGGAGCAGTCCGTTGCAAAGTTCCTGAACCAACTGCAATCGCAATACATCGATATCATCGAATATCAACACACAGGTCTGCAGCATATCCGCAAGGCTAGCAACGAGAGTGCCGCGGCCATTGGATTCCACAATCTGCTTGTGGTACAGCCCGTGACACGGAACAGCTCGAAACTATTTGTTCCCGATGAGTCTCGAAATGCTGGAGATGAACTCAACTTCGGACTACTTGTTGAATGTAATCTGTCCTTCGGCGAGGTCAATGTCCGTGTAGGATTTGACAAGACTCTGGTTTCTGCAATCAGTGCAGACTTGATCGCGCAACGATTGGAACATGTCTTCCACCAACTGAGCAGCAAATCCAGCAGGGAAACACCTCTCAAGGGTCTTTCCATTGTCAGTCCTGCCGATATGAAACTTCTTGAGAAGTTCAACCCCGAGGTCGAGCCCATGGAGCAGTGCATGCATTGGCTGATCGAAGAGCAAGCCCGACTCCAGCCCAATGCCCTCATGATTGACTCATGGGATGGGCAACTTACGTATCGTGAGGCAAACGAATACTCAGATAGGCTGGCCGGGGTGCTCATTGGTCTCGGTGTCGGGCCAGAAGTTCTCGTGCCGTTTGCGTTCGAGAAGTCAGCCTGGGGTGTCATAGCCATCCACGCGATCATGAAAGCCGGCGGTGCTTGCGTCGCCATGGATATGTCTCATCCTCGAGCAAGACACGAAAAGATTATCAGCGACACAGAAGCAAAAGTCATCGTGGCCTCTCGATTCTACGCCGAAAAGATTGACCTAGTCCCGCATGTTATTGCTGTAGATCAGCAAGCACTGGACCAAATGCCCCGTCGCCCCGCCTCTGCGCGCACAAACGTCGCACCAAACAACACTGCTTGGGTTGTGTACTCTTCCGGCTCGACTGGAACCCCGAAGGGATCAATCCTCGAGCATCGATCCCTCTGCACTACCTCCCGCATCAACTCTGGACTCTTGACGTGCAATTCATCCACTCGTGCCATTCACTTTTCATCATATTCCTTCGATGTTTGTATCGAGGAGACAAGCATCATACCCATGTATGGTGGCTGTATCGTCATTCCCAGTGAGGAGGATCGTCTCAATGACCTACCTGGAGTCATGGAACGCATGAGAGTCAACTGGGCTGATTTGACACCAACCGTTGTCCGCATGTTGAACCCTGAGAACTGTCCTTACCTCGATGTCATGGCACTGGGAGGTGAAGCACTCACCCAAGACATTATCAACACTTGGGACAGGAAGCCTGGTTTCCGCCTGTTCAACACCTATGGCCCTTCCGAGTGCAGTATTCAATGCACATCTAGTGAGCCTATGCAGACTCTGAAGACGGGTGCCGTTGGCGGAAATGTTGGAATTCCCAGAAACTGTAAGGTCTGGATTGTCGATCCTGATTCCTTAAGACCGCTACCAGCCGGTAGTGTAGGAGAGCTTCTTATCGAGGGTCCTCTAGTCGCAAGAGGCTACTTGAAAGAGGAAGCAAAGACCAAGGCTGCATTCCTCGACAACCTGTCCTGGGCTCCTGGTAGACGCTTCTACAAGACCGGTGACCTGTTCTCCTTCAATATGGATGGTACTCTTAACTGCCTTGGACGAAGTGACAGTCAAGTCAAACTCTACGGCCAACGAATCGAGCTCGGCGAAATCGAATTCAATGTGAAGAAGCACCTGAGCGACCCAGACTCTTCTCAGGTCATTGTTGAATGTTTTGCGCCAAACGGAGAGCCGGGTCGCAAGCTTTTGGCGGCCTTTGTCCAACTAGTCCCAAACAATGCGACTGATATGGAGATTATGGACATGTCAGAGTTCCTGCGAAACCAGCTGGCAGAAGTCAAGAAAAAGGTCGCCAATGATATTCCCAAGTACATGGTCCCTTCGCTCTTCATTCCCGTCATTAGTCTTCCATCAAACGCCTCTGGCAAGACTGACCGCAAAAAGCTCCGTGGAGAGGCTGCGGCCTTCAACCAGCAGCAACTTGCTACATATTCGCTGTCGCAGGCTGCCGAGCCATCTGCCAAGGTCGCCCTGTCCTCTGTTGTGGAACAGGCGCTCGCTGGTTTGTGGGCTGATGTCCTACACATTGATCTTGCCCAAGACCCCATTGGCGCCAATGACAGCTTCCTGGAACGGTCTGGAGACTCTATCACTGCAATGCAACTGGTCGGTAAAGCCCGTGCTGCTGGCCTCGCCTTATCGGTTCCGGTCATTATGAAGGCTCCTCGCCTGGCAGATATGGCGCTCGCAGCCAAGCGCATTGACGGCGTTGAGCTCAAAGTTCCAAATATTCCTACTGCCAAAGTCACGAAATCTGAAGCGACTACATCTGTCGCCAAGCCAAGTGCTTCTGTCCCAGTAGCGAAGCAAGTACCTTCAGCGTCCACGTCACCCACGCAAGTTACAAAGACCACCGAAACGACAGTTGCGTCAACCAAGATCCCTTCCGCCCCCTCCCGCCCCCGAATGATCTCCAAGGCTGCTCTTTCTTCGCAGCATTGGGACATGCTTCTCGAGAACCATAATATCCACCAGGATGCAATTGAAGACATCTATCCAACAACGCCTCTCCAGGAAGGTTTGGTTGCCTTGACGGCCACTGACGGATCCAGCTATGTCCTGCGCGATATATATGAACTCCCTCACAACGTCGATACCGCCAAGTTCCAGCGGGCCTGGAATGCTGTGGCTCGCAAAGATAGCATCCTGCGAACAAGGGTAGTCTTCCTCGAAGGACTTGGCTCTTGCCAGATTGTCATGAACGAGGACCTCCAATGGCAATCGGCCAGAAATATGGCGACCTACCTGGAGCAGGATAGATCCGAGTCAATGGGCTATGGCACTCCTCTATCACGATATGCTATTGTCGACAATGGAAAGAACAGAAAGTTTGTTTGGACGGTGCAGTAAGTTCTATATCAGTAATTCCTGCTTGAAAATCACTAACACGCCTACCAGTCACGCTCTCTACGATGGCTTCTCTATGGGCCTAACCTTTGCCGGCGTTGACGCGGCATACAACAACCACGCTGCTCCTCACTCGAGGCCATTCCGGGACTTCATCGAGTATTTGCAGAATATCGAAAGCGATACTTCTGACGCATTTTGGGAGAATCAGCTCAAGGAGCTAGAGACAGCCCCATTCCCACAACCGCCCACCGGCCATCACTGCCAGGCAGACAACACGGTGTCATACGCCATCCCCTTCACCGTTGAACGCAAAGCCGGTGTCACTATTGCGACAATTCTCAAGGCCGCTTGGTCCATTGCAATCTCTAGACTGTCGGACTCACCCGATGTTGTGTTTGGGGTTACGCAATTCGGTCGTGATCTCGATCTAGACGACATTGACACCATGAATGGCCCCACAATCACAACTGTGCCGGTACGCATCAGGGTTGACCCGCAGGCTACTGTCAAGGAATTCCTCGCCGGTGTGCAGAACCAGGGAATTGACATGATTCCTTTCTCTCACGCTGGTTTGCAGAACATCAAGAAGATCAGCGATGCAACCCGCGCCAGCTGTGACTTTCAAAATTTGCTGGTCATCCAGCCCGCCGAGGAAGAAGAAGAGTCAGCTCTGTTCAAGAAGCATGAAAATGCTACAACTTCCAATTATCTCAGTGGTTTCGGTCTCGTCGTCGAGTGTGCTCTTGGTGCTGGCGAGGTCACTTTCTCTGCACACCACGACTCTACGGTGATCACAGCGCCACAAGTCGAACGATTGCTGCACCAGTTCGAGCACTTGCTTAACCAACTACAAGTTCAGACTGGAAAAATCAACAACGTCGACATGTTTTCTGCTGCAGATCGGGCAGATATCTCTGCTTGGAATAGCAACTACCCCAAAGTGATCCAGAAGACGATGTCCGATATCATCATGCAGCAAGCAGCAAATACGCCATCAGCTCCTGCAATTGCCTCTAGGGCAGTGAATCTGACCTACAAGGAGATGGGTGAGCTGACGAATCATCTTGCTCATCAACTCCAGTCTCTTGGCGTAGGCCCTGAGAAGATTGTGCCAATTTGTCTTGAGAGAAGCCCCGAGGCAATCTTGTCAATGATTGCAATTCAGAAGGCTGGAGGAGCTTTTGTTCCCCTCAACCCGACTGATCCAACTGACCGATTGCTTGACTTGATTGATCAGGTCGAGGCCAACGTTGTCATATTTTCTGAGCAAACCAGACACCTTACATCTAGCCTGGCTGTCAGCGGAGTCTCGCCGGTTGTTCTCCCCGAGAACATTACTGGATGGGGTCCTCTGAGGTCCAGTCCTGTCCTATCGGGCGCAAACTCTTCGAACCTTGCATATGCACTATTCACGTCTGGCTCGACTGGTCGACCTAAAGCTGTCATGATCCACCATCAATCTGTGACCTCGAGTACATATGGCCACGGTGTTGAGATGGGCTTTGCCGACTACCCACGACGCACGCTACAGTTTGCAACTTACACATTTGATGCCTGCATCGCCGAGATCTTTACTGCGCTTCATTTCGGCGGTTGCATCTGCATTCCCACGGAGCATGAACGCATGAACAACCTTGCCAAGTTTATCCGCGACTTCAAGTGCGATTGGGCTTTCTTCACACCCTCGTTTGTCAGACTCCTGAAGCCCGACGAAATTCCCTGCTTGAAGACTATCGTCCTTGGAGGAGAAGCCCTAAACCAGGAATGTGTCGATATCTGGGGTGACAAGGCTCACCTGATGAATGGCTACGGCCCCACAGAGACGTGTGTATTCACTGTGACGCGAACAGTCCCCGGTCCAAAGAGCTCGAAGAAAGCTCACCCAGCAGCGACGATTGGTCATCCAGTCAGTTCAATTGGTTGGGTCGTTGACCCCAACAATTACAATACGCTCACCCCGGTCGGCTGTCCCGGCGAGCTACTGATCCAAGGCCCAAACGTTGCCAGAGGCTATCTCAAGAACCCAGAAAAAACCGCCGAGTCATTTATCTCGAACCCCAAGTGGCTGCGGGCCTTTGGTCATACCAAGTCTGAGCTCTTGTACCGAACTGGTGATCTCGTTCGACAAGACGTGGAGACTGGAATGTTGACATACCTTGGAAGAATCGATGGCCAAGTAAAGATCAATGGCCAGCGATTGGAGCTTGGTGAGATTGAGACTCGACTTAAGGCGCAGGGAGCCAACGTCGAGTCGTCTGTCGTGCTTGCTGGCAAGACCAAGGCGGACAAGAAGCAAACACTAGCCGCATTCGTCGAGTTCATCGATGCCCCCGGCAAGAATCACAGTGTCATGATGGAAATGAATGAGTCCATGCGATCAAGAATGAAGGAACTAGAGAGCTCCATGCGTGCCTCTATGCCCAAGTATATGGTTCCATCGCTATGGATCCCGGTCAACCACATGCCGATTATGGCCGCTAGTGGCAAGACCGACCGCAAGACGCTCATTTCCCTCTTCAAGAACATGGATTATGACCAAGTTGCCATGTATACTCTCGAGGCTGGCGAGGGGGTTACCGAGGTTCGCGAAGCCGAGACCGATATGGAAAAGACCATCCTGGAGCTTGTTGCCCGTACCCTTGGTCGCGATCCGTCAACAATCCATGTCAACGACAGTTTTCTTCGAGTCGGCGGTGACAGTATCTCTGCTATTTCGTTGGTGTCCAATGCTCGTGCACTAGGCATTACACTCTCGACCGAACAGATCTTCCGTCAGCCTCGTCTCTACGATATGGCGGCTAATGCCGCGAAGGAAGGACAAGTTGCTGCTGAAAGCGTGAAAGTCATTGAACCCTACTCCCTTCTACCTGAGGGAAAGAAGTCAGAGCTCTTGGCCCTGATCAAGCAGGAATACGGCATCAAAGAACATACCATTGCCGATATCCTACCTCCAACGCCGCTGCAGGAGGGTCTCATTACTCTTACTCTCAAGGACAAAGAAGCGTACGTTCTTCGGGAGATCTACCGTTTGCCATCGAAATTGGACATTCCCCGTTTCAAAGCTGCTTGGGAGGCGGTAGTCAGGGACGCTGCGGCCCTGCGCACGAGACTCGTCAACCTTGCCGATCATGGATGTTATCAGGTCGTTATGGAGCAGTCTATCGAGTGGCATACGCCTCAACGGGTGCAAGAGTACATCAACTCTGATAAGGAGGAGCCTTTTGGCTACGGCGTACCACTCGCTCGCTTTGCTCTGATCGAGACTGACTACACTGGATGCTACTTTGTGTGGTCCATCCACCACGCTCTCTACGATGGCTGGAGTAAAGGACTCATCATGCGACAGGTCGAGGAGGCATATCATAGCTCCTCTCCTCAACCTACAGCGACCAAGACACCCCCTTTCAACCGCTTCATTGACTTCCTCCAAAAGACCGACCCTTCCGAAACCAAGGACTTCTGGAAAGCCCAGTTTGCTGGTATGGAGGCTCAGTCTTATCCGCGACTACCATCCGCCGCCTTTGCTCCAGTTCTTGACAGCACTTTGACCATCAACCTTCCACTTGTGCGAAAGACTGGATCCTCTTTCACCACCGGAACGATTCTCAAGGCTGCTTGGGGATTGGTATTGGGTCGGTACACTGGATCAGCCGATGCTTTGTTTGGCTGCATCCAAGCTGGTCGAAATGTACCAATCGACGGCATCTCTGATATGATTGGACCGACTATCACGACAGTACCACTCCGTATCAAACTTGAGGGCGAGCTCACTATTGCCAAGTTCCTGCAAGCTGTTCAAGATCAGTCAACGGATATGATCAAGTACGAACACAGTGGTCTGCAGAATATTGCCAAGATGAGCAACGAGTGCCGGGAAGCCTGCGCTTTCACAAACATCATGGTCATTCAGCCGGGTAACCAACATGAAGCGGACTTCGTTGGTGCCCAGAGGATCGAAGATCAGGACAAGGGCTTCCTCCGTTTCGGCATGGGCTTGGAGTGTACTTTGAGGTCGAACCTCATTGAGATTACTGGAGGTTATGACCAGCGACTCATGTCAGAGGCTCAGATGCGCCGTCTCCTCAATCAATTCAAGGCTGCAATCTGCCATCTCAACGACGAGCCTCAGAATATTGTCAGCGAACTCAGCTTGGTCAGTTCCGAAGACATGGCTGAAATGGCTGGTATGAACGAAAACATACCGGATGATATCCATGAATGTACCCATGATGTGATTCATCAAACAGCGCAAGAGCGCTCGGATGCCATGGCTGTGAACGCATGGGACGTTGACTTCAAGTACTTTGAACTGGACCAATTGTCGACCAAGCTCGCAAACCACCTCCGATCCTACGGTGTTGGTCCCGAGACTATCGTGCCGCTCTGCTTTGAGAAGAGCGGTTGGGCTATCGTTGCCATGCTGGGTGTCATGAAAGCTGGTGCTGCTTTCGTCTTCCTGGATCCCGCTTACCCAATGGCTCGTTTGGATGAGATTGTGTCCCAAGTTGAAGCCAAGATTGTCCTTACTTCGCTGGATCAGGCGCCCATCTGGAAGACATCCAAGATCCCCGTCGATGTCGTTGACAATGTCTCCATTGAGTCACTCCCCTCTGTTCCGTACCGCGCCGATACCGGCGTCACGCCTTCGAACGCGTTGTACCTCATCTTCACCTCTGGTAGCACAGGCAAACCCAAGGGATGTGTCATTGAGCACCACTCATTCCTTACATGTGCCAGAGCCCAAGCAGCCCGCTCAAAGATGACTCCATCGAGCAGAATTCTTCAAGGCGCTTCTTACAGTTTCGATGTCTCCATTATGGAAATTCTAACTGCCTTGACGGTTGGTGCTTGTGTCTGCGTGCCAAACGAACGGATCAAGAAGCGAAGCGTTGTCGATGTCATCAATGACTTCCGTATCACTTGGGCATTCCTGACACCCTCTGTGGTCAAGTTCATCAAACCTTCCGACATCCCTCACCTCAAGACTCTCATTTTGGGTGGTGAGGCGCTCACCACGCAGAACATTCAAACCTGGGCAGGACATGTCAACCTAAACAATGGTTATGGACCCACGGAATGCACCATTGCGGCTACTGCCAACACAATCACGGATCCTAATGAAGACCCCGCCAACATTGGCAAAGCTCTGGGCGGAATTTGCTGGATTACGGAAGCGGATGATCACAACAAGCTTGCCCCCTTGGGCACGATCGGAGAAGTTAGTTCTCGATTTTCTTGCAGGCACTGTCGAAATGCTAACATGCCACAGCTTCTCATCGAAGGCAACATCGTTGCTCGTGGATACCTGAACAACCCTGAGAAGACGAACGAAGTCTTTATCGAAAACCCCACGTGGGCTCGCTCCTCTAGTGGCAAGGCCAGAAGATTCTACAAGACTGGTGACCTTGCCTACTTCAACACGGACGGGTCAATCATGTTCATGGGTCGCAAGGATACGCAGGTCAAGGTCCGTGGTCAAAGAATGGAACTGGGCGAGATTGAGACGCATCTCACGCTCAACAAGAACATTCAGCACGCCATGGTCATGTATCCCAAGACTGGTCCTTGCAAGCGGCAGCTAGTAGGACTTGTCTCTATTGCAAAGCTTGGCGCTACGACCAACTCCAACGCGGCTGTGGAACTTATTAGCTCTGATGACACCGCCACTGCATCAGCAGAGCTGGGAGACATAAGCAGGAAGCTATCGGCTCTAGTCCCGTCGTACATGGTTCCATCTGTGTGGATCATTGTACAGAGCTTCCCTCTGTTGGTTTCGGGCAAGCTGAACCGCAAGAGGGTTGAACAATGGTTGACGTCAATGGATCAAGCCACTCACCAAAAGATCTGCGGTATTGGTGAGACTATCCGTGTTCAGGCACCCTCAAACGAGGTCGAGGAGCAGATCCACCAAGTTTGGGTTGCGGTTCTTAAGCTCCCTGCCGAAGAAATTGGTGTCATGCAAGACTTTGCAACCCTCGGTGGTGACAGTATTCTTGGAATGCAGGTTGTCTCCAAGCTTCGTGCCTTGGGATACCAGATCACAATGACAGATGTGGCCAATGGTCGTACCATCACTCAGCTGGCTTCACGCATTGCCCGAGGAGGAAGGGTTGCCGTCGCCCCAGCCGCGCCAGTGGTTGACGTCGAGAATGAGCTCTTTGACTTGACGCCAATCCAGCAGTACTACGCAAACTTTACGCTCAAGGACGACTACCTCTCGAAGCAAACCAACAAGAGATTCAACCACACTTTCCGCATGGGAATCAAGACGCCGATCAAGGGCGCCTCGGTCAAGAAGTCCATGGAAGCGCTTATCAAGCGACACGCTATGCTTCGTGCTCGCTTCCAAAAGGACGATTCGGCTGCCTGTGGCTGGAAACAGTACATCTCCTCTGAGGTTGAGACTTCCTATCAATTTACTGCCTGGGAGAATGTCGACCTTGAGGAGGTCTTGCCCATCATTGAGCAGAACCGCACCAGCCTCGATATTGAGAATGGTCCTCTTGTGGCTGTTGACTTTGTGACCAACGGTGACGAGCAGCTATTCTACATTGTGGCTCACCATCTGGTTGTGGACCTTGTGTCTTGGAACAACATTCTCCGGGATCTCGAGGACCACATGAGCACTGGTCATTTCGTGGCCGAGAAGCCTTACCCGTTCATGGCCTGGGCAAAGCAGGAGAAGGACTATGCACTCAAAAACTTCTCTCCCGAGAAGGCACTCCCATTGCGGATTCCCAAAGCTGACTTTAGCTACTGGGGAATGGAGGATCGCGTCAACATTATTCGCGACGTTGCCCGCCATGAGATTGTCCTGACGGAGCGAGACACTGCATCGCTCTTGACAAACTGTCCCAAAGCTTATGGTGCTGAGCCAATGGATTTCCTGTGCTCGGCCCTCTCACATTCATTCAACTATGTCTTCCGTGACCGCGCGGCGCCAGCCATCTTCCGGTATAGCCACGGTCGCGAGCAGATTGGCAATGCTGACCCGAGCGGTACTGTCGGATGGTTCACCACTCTTTCGCCCATCCACGTCCCAATCAACAATAAGGATGACAGTATCTCGGTTCTGCGACGAACTGTAGATGCCCGCAAGAAGATTCCTATGAATGGTCTCGGGTATTTCGCATCGCGCTACTTCCACCCAGCTGGTGCGAAGGCATTTGCCGGACAGCTCGAAGACATGGAAGTATCTGTCAACTACCTCGGTGTGTCGGACAACCAACAGCGCAGCAATTCCACGTCCATTTTCGACATGGAGGGCTCGATCGAGAATGGCTTGGGTGCCGATGGACAGGAGGTCAAGGGTTTCAGCTTGTTCGCGCTCAATGCCGAGGTCAAGGGTGGGAAGCTGCACATCTACAGCGCCTGGAACAAGAACATGCGGGGACAGGATGCTATCTTGCAATGGTTCAAGACATACGAGAGGGCGCTGAAGGATGTGGCGTATAGGGCCAAGAAGAGTACCCAGTCGACAAGGAGGCACAGCAAGCAGGGCAACTCGAGCAGTACTCACCTGCGTCCTGTTGCGCCGAACCGGACTCCCAGCCGCCGCCCGCGTTCGAGGAGGTTCAATTCGCTCGAGCGCAGGCTCTCGATTCCCAGGCTGGTCTAAGAAGGAATCAATGGCCTTGCATGGCGGATTGCGGTTGTGGGGGTGACCATTGAGTTATGGTCTTTCTTGTGTCTTTCTTCTTCTTCTTCTTCTTTCTTTTGCTTCCGGGTTTGCTCAGCTTTAGCGTAGCCTGGCGTTGGGGTTCTTGGAAAATACCCGGTGTTGGGGGCAACAGCATATAGACAAAGCCTTCTTCAAGGCGCATTTCCTTATTCGTGTAGATAATTTCATTTCTGTTCAATAATTCCATTATGTTCAAGCTAACATGACTCTGACATTGAGTCTTTTTCATCTTTTACTGAATAGTGCTTAATAAACCTTTTTTTTTTTTCACTCACGCAATATTATAGCTTGTCACGCGGCTCAATCAGCGGGTATGCTTTTGTTGTTGAAGTACTTTTCTGG
Organism: Pestalotiopsis fici W106-1; assembly: GCF_000516985.1. Classification (NCBI taxonomy): domain Eukaryota; kingdom Fungi; phylum Ascomycota; class Sordariomycetes; order Amphisphaeriales; family Sporocadaceae; genus Pestalotiopsis; species Pestalotiopsis fici. The sequence continues at coordinate 1,201,867 of NW_006917092.1, read as the reverse complement.
GGATGGGCTCCGCTTGCGGAAACCAGTTAAGTACGTATGAGGGAGGACCCTGGTCGTTTATGTCTTGTTTCTCATTTCGCGTCTTGTCCATTCAGGTCAAGCTTCTCATCAGCCTCTTTCCCCCCCTCAATCCATGAAATGAGAGCCGTTCAGCCGTTCGTTGTCGCGGCGTCCCAGTGGGAACGGTACTTCTCAAGCTAGCCACCGGGCTTGGGGGGCCTGGGGGGTAGTTCCAGAGTCGCTACGCTACGAACTTGGCCTATTGTGTACCTTGTAGTGGTGGACGACACTATCACCGACTCACCACAACCGCAAGAGGATAAGGTCAGGCTTGGCGCCACTTTGGTTCTTATTTACCGATGAGCACAATTGCTTTAAGCTTGTGCGTGTCAAAAAAATTTTGTGACGCGATCAGACATAATCAGAGCTATTTACTTCTAGTCGAGGAAGAAGGAAAAAAAAGTCTTTCAAGTGCCGAAGACCAACCCGCGAAATATCCCACCGGAACATTTTCCTTCGGGGACCTCAGCTTCAGCTTTACGCAGAGATGCGTCTGTGCTTGCGCTAACTCACACCCACAGCTCAAAGGGCCTGGGCATACTGGGCGTACTGATCTCTTGGGACATGTCATGGATGCAATTTACCGGGAACCTGGTACGCAGGCTCAGCCAGCCAGCCAGACAGACATGGGATTTCATCGGACACAGCGAAAATAGCTATAGAGGGAAATGGACATTCCGATCTAGGATTCAATAATACCCACGTACATGGTCATGGATCAAAGTTGGTTGGCGAGAGGGGGAGAACAAAAAGTTTAAAATCGGAGCTACTCCGTACAAACCCTTGTTTGATTCGCACAGGCACAAAGATCCACACGGTAGCCGATAGTACGGAACTGTTGATCAGTAATTCTCCGTTTGTACACCTCCTCCAGCATAATATACGTTAGATCAGTACATGCCCCATATTTCTTTGCTCTGGTGTGTCTGGTATCTTCCCTTATCCTTTCTATGGTACGATACGGCTGATAGAAATTTCTAGCAACTGGTGTGGGCACCGGGCGAAGAACCTCTATAACAGCCAGTATTGAGCAGCACAAAATATATGGGAGAGTACGTGGTAAATCACTGGATCCAAATATGGGGCTTGGTACCGATCTAACGTTTATAATGCTGGAGGAGGTGTAGCTAGCACCACATGTAACACTCCAGCGACTCCATATCGGCAATTTTATTGTGCGGTTGTGGGAAGTCGGGATCGGCGGGAACAGTGGATAGATCACACCCTTGACAAGCCCGACCGTCCTTTTGGGTCGGTGTAGATCGGATCTGAGCGAGGAAGGTCCACGGAGAGGTCTGAGATCTTGAGATTCTTAGAGAGGGGGGAGGGGGGCAGTCTTCCCAACTCTTTGTTTCCATTGTCGCGGCTCCACGTCCGCTATACCCGCGACTCAGCGTTGGAGTTTCCATTTGCTAATGGCGCTGGAGATCTTCAGGAGCGATCGAGAACTCAAATGAAATGGACAGGCAGTATACAACCTGCAGGATGACCAACTTGCCAGCAGTCCTGGGTTTGCCCTGGTGCCTGGTGCTCAATGATCTGATGTGCAGGGCCTGTCTCGGATCGATCCAAAAATCAAGTTCATGGGCTCGCAACCTAGGGTGAACTTAATCCAAACAATGCCACCTACCCAATGGCGTTGATAGTCACATCGCTTAACACAAAGCCACAGTTACAGGGCTGAAGTTCTCAAACAGGCCATGCGCAATAGAGTCTTCTAAGAGGTTCCTGTCATGAGCCATTCTTGTGATGATGCTCATCTTACCGTTTGAACTAGAAGGCATCATGAACCGGCCGTGTAGGGCATGTACCGGCTATAGTCGCTAGTTGGAAAAAGAATATGCAGGTACTTTTTTGACCTAAAAAGGTGAAAAACAAACTACTAGGACGTTTCGTCATTCCATGATTCCCACTACGGAGAACTCCTCGTCCAACCCAGCAGCCCAGCCAACGGGGTAGACATCTGCCATGGCACTAGTTGACAGACTCGAACCCCAAGCGGTCTTTGCCCTGTCAATAGCAGCGCGATCGACCATGTCTCTTGCCCATCCTGGTAACAAAAGTGCAGGCATCGTAATATGGGGAGACAGGGAGGCCCGCCTTGGCCCAGGTGCGCTTGGGTCAAGCGGCTCGAACACTTCCGTCTTAGTCTTTGACTGTCAAACCTGTCAAACCTGCCTTTAAGAAAACCATGGTGATCCGTCACATTTGACCTTTCTTGGGTTTTTGCTCCTTGTCGTCTTTTCGTCCAAAACATCCAAAGGTCCATCATTCTAACAAATTTCCCCAAGGGCTGCCACTCATTATGGATCTGTACTCGTTCCCTACGCTGCCACCCAAATGGGACGCCATTGGCCGCTTCTATATTGCCTTTGGCGCGACATGGACGTTTCTCGTCCTCTGCGGCATGGGTTTTCTCGTGGCGAACCGGCGGATGCCCATCCTTAGAGTCCGCGGAATTGGACTGTCACTCACTTCCATTGCTTTCCTTCACTGCTACTGGATTCTCGCCCAGGTCGTCTACCCCATCGGCCAGTCGGTCCCCGTTATTCTGGCCTACGACATTCAGTATTTCTTCATGGGCATTTGGTTTCCGCTCGGCATTGCCCTTTTCCACGCCTCCAACACCCGCTTTCTGTACGTGGCCGAGATGCAGAAGCAATTCACTCTTTCACACTACCGGAAACGTTACACGGGCTGCAACGGCGCCTCGACATCCTGGCTCTGCCGCCTGAGGAATATGCAGTATACCACCAGGATATTGATATACATTGGATTCGGCATGATCTTTCAGGTCCTGTTGACTGTCGGCATGTGGTTTGCTTGCAAGAAATATCACCCAACCTATGGCATTCCCGGCACGGAGCTCAAGGGCGCCACCATCCCGGAGCAGCTTGTCGACCTGGGCCGCGGCTGGGAATGGTGGCCATCAGTCATGTGGCAGGTGATCTGGACATGGATGGTACGCGTTTCTCTGTCCCTCCCTCCAAGCCACAGTTTGCTGCTGCTTGTTCGTTTTATGTGATTGTGGCTGACATGGCTTTTTTTTATTTTGCAGGTCGCCCCCTACCTCATCTGGAAAGCCTGGGGAATTCGTGATACTCTGGGCTGGAGGACGCAGACTATTGCATGCTGCCTATCAAAGTAAGGATTCTTCTCACCTGGGTCTCGGCCCTCTTTTGTGGCCCCATGTCGCCCCTGGTCACATGTTTTATAGCCGAGCTGACATGCGAACTCTTTGTTACTGTGTAGTCTCCACGCGACGCCTCTATTTTTAGCCTCATCTTACGCCCCTGCATTCGCCAAGGTCAATATGTACTTTGCGCCCAGTGAATGGTGAGTTTACGATTATGCACCCTATATGATTGGATATAGGCGATGGTTGTAGAGATGTGTGTGTGTGTGTGTGTTTTGTGTCGTACAAGGACTATTAGGTCGCTGACACAATTGTGCCCGTCTTTTTAGGATTCATCTTTCCATCATGTTCTTTGAGATCTTTACCGTCTTTGTCCCTTGCTACATTGTCGTCCGCCAAAAGATTCAGAGCAGGAGAGCCGCCGACGCCAACACCAGGTGGGAGAACTCGTCTCAAATGACACAGTCGACGCTGGTGGGCTCGGTGGTGGATCCCAACGAGTGGAAGAGCATGTCGCAGCTGGAAAAGGGCGAGTCGCACCTCACTTCGACAACAATCAACAACCGGGACAGCAGCGGCAGCGATTGCCTGCTCACCATGCAGGCTCTCGACCGTGTGCTGGTCGACAATCCGGTTGCTCTTCAGGAGTTTTCGGCTCTCCGCGACTTTTCGGGTGAAAACATTGCCTTCTTGACCAGACTTGCACGCTGGAAGGCTTCGTGGACCCAGCTCCATGCGGCCGCCTGCACCGAAGATGAACTCCGCGAGGCTTTCACCCATGCCCTGGCCATTTACACGGATCTCATTAGCCCGCGCGATGCCGAGTTCCCCGTTAATCTGTCATCACAAGAGCTGCGGGATCTCGAGGCCGTCTTTGAGGGTCCGGCCCGCATCATCTGTGGCGAGGCCCGGGTCAACACGGCATTGCCATTCGAGAGTGCAAGGACTGGCCCCCCTTCGTCGCCAATGGACCGCGCCGTCAGCCGGGACAGCAAGGACACGTCGTCTGGTTCGTCCAACAACGATGCACGCATCGACTTTGGCGAAATGGTCGACCGGGTACGGTACATGGGCGAGATCTCCGACGGCTTCACCCCGCGCGTCTTTGACGTGGCTGAGCGCAATGTCAAGTACCTGGTGCTGACCAACACGTGGCCCAAGTTTGTCCACGAGACACAGCGACGGGAGTCGTTTGAGAGTGAGCGCTCTGCTGCCACTGATGTCTCGGAGACGTCGCTAGTCGCCCGAGTCGCCGACAAGGTGCGGTCTTTCCTGTAATGCGAGCGCAGATAACCTACAATAAATCTGCGTCCATTGTATGGAGTGACTTAAAGCTTTTTGGGGGGATGATGACCGTTACACTACCGCCACTACGGCTTTCTTGACCCAACAAAGGACACGTAAAATTTAATCCTCTTCTTCATGTTATGATACCCATGCGCTACGACAAATAGCTTCTTCACAATAAATAATCTTCTACTTCCCCCCACTTGAAATGGCTACTTGCTCATGTCCAGTCCCTATAAAAGTGTGAGATTTCATTTTGGTGTGTGATAATGAAAACTTTCTTCAATGTGGGAGCTTCAATTCATCCCTTGGAGCTGCCCGTGGCTATGACCAACGTCTGCCCTCATCTACTCCATGCACCGCGCAACATACTCCAGTCCCGCCTTTACTGCAGCATCGACATTCTGCCCATGCAACATCCCCTCACGCGGCAAGCCAACCCCAGTGGTCGTCTTCTCGCCGCCGTCCGTGTTGCTTCCATCATCATCGACCAACAGCCCCGACGCGCGGAGAATCTGTTCCGGCGCCACCGTCGCGCGACCAGCCTTGAAGACAAACTTGGTCACCAGCACGGCATACACCTTTCTCCTGAGGCCGTCATCGGCGGCAGAGAGCAGGGCCTGGGGACCACCCAGCACGTCAATCTCAAACGGCAGCTTGGCGCGAGGCTTTAAAAAGTAGGTCACAACATAAAAGGAACGGTCCGTCCATGCCAGGACGCGCGACGAGACGTCATACGCCGCGTAAGGGCGCACCTCGCGGAGGAAGCGGCACTGGGCGCCCGCGAGGATAAAGTTGGCGGGTCCCAGCCCCGCGAGCCCGTCGCTCAGCAGGTCGGCCAGCAGCCGGGTGCGGCCAATATCGGCGTCGGCGAAAAAGGTGCTGTTGGACTTGTGCACGTTAATGTCCAGATCGGCAGCGACGGCGCGCGACGTGGTGACCTGGTGCCGAAACAGGCGGGGCGACGCGGCCAGGGACGTGAGAGCGGGCGCCGTTGCAAAGGGGACGCCCGGCGGTGTCACGGCGGCGATCTTTGCCTTGACGGCCCGGTGCCAGGGTGGGAGTCGAGGCTTCAGCAGCCGGAGGACGGCGGGGAGGATCCTCAGGGTTGACACAAAGGGTAGGGCCTTATAGTTGGCGGCTGCGATGCCAAAGAGGAGTCCTAGACCGAGCAGAGAGCCGTAGGATAGGGCTTGAAAGCCATTGATGAGCCGGTCAATCATGTTGTCTCTGCTCCAGTTGACCTCTATTAATCAAGGAACCTCTTTCAAGCTTGGAGGGAAGAATTTTGACTCCTTTTGATTATATATGGTCTACTGTAGAGTATATAGTTGAAGACTGGCGAGGGTTGATGAGTTAATAAATGGAAAATATCTAAATGTCGAGGCGGACATAAGAGTGGGCAGGAGAGGAAAAATTAAAAGAAAAACCAAAGTCGACAATCAGTTTTCTTTTCGAAGAAACCTGCCTACTTGGCAATCTACATATGCTCAGAATCCTTGGGATGCTCTTTGGCGTTGCTGCAACCAGCTGACCCACAATCCTTCGGCACGCGATTTTGAATGGCGTCGCATTCTCTATATAAACTTTGACTGGAATCAGAGCTCGTAGAAAGCAGGTTTCTGTTTCAATCTTAAAGAGCCATTTCCCAAAATAGATTTTCTGCAGATGTATGTAACAAAGTAAGCACTCTATTCTTCTGGGCTTGGTCGCGTTCCGATCGTCAGGGCCGATGCCTATTGAAGCTCACCACCAACCGTACAGTAAAAAGAGTCGGCCGTCTTTGCGCAGTCCGAGTGCACTAGACATTAAATATTGTTACAGTACTAGAGCTGGCTGGATATGTATCTAATGTTAGCTACTGCCAGAGAAAACCAAAACTTGTCGCGCTTAGTGGATGACAAGTTGACCAGATGCTCTCTTGAACAATAGTAAGCTCAGCTCGGGGCCTGGCAATAGTGAGGCGGCCGACCGGAGCCACCCACAAATTTAGTGGGTGCCAGTGCCTAAAAAGGAAATGGACATGGAACACAATTGGCTGCCGAGTGGCCAAGCCACGTGCGTACTATCCCAATTGCTTGTCCTTGCTGCCATCTGTGGCAATTGTACTGTAGTTGTATGGGGTAAAAGTGGCCATTGTTTGACGTAGACTTACTTTTCCTACGTGTGCATGGTCGACTTCTATACCGAATGCGTCTCCGGGCGGTTTTGCTGCTCACCGGACCAGTGATCACCACAGCTGCTGAAGACGTCCGAATCTGGAGAGAGTCTTCCCTGTAAGCATTATCTGTGCTCGGTCGCCTCACTTTTATCGACGTTGGTAACCAGATCGCGAGACTATTCTGTGTTTGCTAGACAGTAAGCATGGATACCTTTGGGCTTTATCCTGCTCTAGCAAAAGCCATTGTGGCAACCCGTCTTGTCTATGAGAACGTGCTGATCATGGCTTGCGGCTTGCTGCTTCTCAAAGGGGAGAAGTATTGCGCGTTCAGGATACGGGGTTCTTTCTCAGAATTACTATCGCCTTGAACTGAAAACTGGACTGAACCACGGTGGTTTGGTCGACAAAAAGAGGGCGTTGCCGTCTCTTCCACATTAATTTGCCTTGCATTCTCCTCAGTCACACAACATCATCATCATCACCATCACCAAGTCCAGAAGGTTGCGAAAGCATTACCTCGTTTTCCTTTTGTCATCATGTGGCCCATGTCGAATGCCCTCTACCCGGGCCTCAAAGATCCCGCGGAGCAGCAGCGCCCAGGAACCTCTGATACCAACCAGAGTTGGTTCACCTATGGCACCCGTCGCTACAGTGCCTCCAACTACTCTCGAAAGGCCTGGTCGACTCGACGAAGCGCACGCACCGGTCGAACGGGCGAGACGGAGGGAGGAGAGGACCTGCGAGACCTGCTGCGACAGAGCCAAAAGGCACTGACCAACCTTCGCGGCAATGAAGAGGCAGATATTGGTACGCAAGGATTCCCTGATGCAGACTCGGATGTGATCCCTTTCAACGATCCATCATGGAAGAAGCCTCTATGGCGAAGCCTGTCCAAGAGGACCAATGCCACCGGGGCTACCAGCGCCAGCGTTGTGACTGGAGAGTCCTCCCAGCCACCGAGTGCTGAGCCAGCAGTCGCGAGCTCATCCGGCCATCACCATCGCAGGCGATCATCCTCGAGACATCCCCCACCTCCCGCACGCGCAGTGCGTAGCAAGCGCATCCCCAGCGTCGCGTCTCGCATGGACCCCGACGACGGCGAGCCGGACCCGGTCCCTGCCTATCAGGAAGTCGAGGTTGGTCGAGCAGTTGTGCCCACTCTAGCCACCAAAAGCCAGGCGGCTCCCACACAGAGGTACAGTACGGTCAACAGTGGTTTGAGAAATGACTTTGAGAACAGTCTGTCCCGCCTGGACCTGATCTCAAGCCCCTCCATCAGCACCATGAGCTTCACCGGCTTGGGTAACAATGGTGCTGGAATTGGCTTTGCCAGGGTGGACTATGATGCTCAAGTTGAGCAAGCCCGTCACACTCAGGACAGCCAGAGTCCCCAGGCCGTCACCTTTTCCAACAATCCCTTTTCTAACAACCCATTTCACGCCCGAGCAAACGAGCGAGAACCCGTCAGTCCGCTCAGCCCCAACAGAAACTCTATATACCGCAACTCGTACCGAAATTCGGGGGCGTTCGGCCAGCCGAGAGTCGTGACATTTTCCAACTTTGACGAGGTGGCCATCACCAGCAGCGCCGACTCGCGGTCCATGACGGCCCCGACCGTCGACACGTGGGATCGGCTCGAGGGGGCTTCGGAGAAGCCCACGGCCCCTGCCGAGGATGCGCTGCCGCCGCCGCCAAACACGACGTACCTCTACGGCCTCCCTCTGGCGGCCGTCATCTTTGCCCTGTCCCTGGCCGTCTTCCTGGTGGCCATGGACGTCAACGTCATCGCCACGGCCGTCCCGCACATCACGGCCGAGTTCTCCAGCCTCGACGACGTGGGCTGGTACGGCAGCGCCTTTCTCATGACCACGTGCGCGTTCCAGGTCCTGTTTGGCCGCATCTACACCATCTTCCCGGCCAAGCTGACGTTTCTGGGCGCCATTGCCATCTTCATGATCGGGTCCGTGCTGGCGGCCGTGGCGCCCAACTCGACCGTCTTCATCGTGGGGCGCGCCGTGCAGGGCATGGGCACGAGCGGCATCCTGTCGGGCGGCCTCATCATCATCTCCCAGGTCGTGCCTCTGCAGATGCGCTCCATCCTGGGCGGCGTGATTGGCGCCATGGAGGGCGTGGCCATGATCTCGGCGCCCATCATCGGTGGTACGCTCACCGACAAGCTCAACTGGCGCTGGTGTTTCTACATCAACCTCCCCATTGGCGGGTTTGTCCTGGTTGCCGTGTTCTTCTTCCTGCGCATCCCCGAGCAGAATCGCCCGCAGCAAGCCGTCAAGCGTACGTGGGCCCAGACGGCTCGTGATCTTGACCTGATTGGTGCCGCGCTCATCATGCCGCCCATTGTTTGCATCCTGCTCGCCCTTCAATACGGTGGTAAGTTGTGTCCCCAAGATTTCTCAATTGTCATTTCGCGTAACTCATTCTATTTTCTTACAGGCTCAAAATATGCTTGGGATGACATGGGTGTGATTTTGCTCTTTGTCCTAGGTTTTACCTTGTTCCTTGTCTTTGCCTATTCGCAGCATGTTAACGCAGATACGGCCATGATTCCCTTTCGAATCATTAAGCAACGTTCTATCCTTGCAGGTTTCTGGTACATTTTGTGTACCGCGTCGGCCCTGGTTGTCATGACCTACTTTGTGAGTCTAGAGGGGTTTGCCCTAAGTACAATGATGAAACTTGAATGCTAACCGGATGTTATAGCTTCCTCTGTGGTTCCAGCTCGTCCTCAACGCAACGTCTACGCAATCCGGTCTTCGTCTGTTGCCGGTGCTCATCGGTGTCATTGTCTCTGTTCTTCTCAGTGGTGCGCTCGTTTCTGGTCTCGGTTATTACACTCCTTTTATGATTCTCGGATCGATTCTCATGTCTGTCGGGATCGGCTTGATGTCGTCAATCTATCCCGACACGTCTAACACGCTTCTTATCATATTCCCTGCCATCTTCGGAGCAGGTGTAGGTATAGGTTTCCAGCAGCCCCTCATTGGAGCTCAGGCAGTCTTGTCCAAAGAGTAAGCAAACGGTCATTTTCTTTTCTTCACGAGACATTCAGAGTTCTAATTCGTGGTTGCCAAACAGAGACATTCCCATTGGAACATCAATCATTGTATTTGGCCAGACCATTGGCTCCGCAATTGTGCTCTCGGTAGGCGAGTCCGTCTTCCAGAACCAGCTCAAGAACAACATCGAGTCGTACCTGGGCATCGTGGTCAAGGACGCGCACAGCCTCATGACCGAGGGCACGGCACAGATTGAGGCGACCCTATCGCCGGAACAGCTGCCCGTCCTGCGCGATGCCGTGAGCAAGTCGCTGACCCAGACTTTTTACGTGGCCCTGGCCATGGCGGGCCTGTCCATGATTGGGTCCCTTGCCATGGAGTGGAAGTCGGTCAAGAAGATTGCCAAGCAACAAGAGGCCGAAGAGGCGGCGGCGGCGGCGACGGCGGCTGAAGCTACTGCGGCATCGCAAGGTAAGTCGCAGGGTGAGAAGATGGTTTAAAAATATGAGCAAGGCCGGAGCAAAGGATGGATCGGGGAAATGAGCAAAGTGTGTCTTGTCATTAATGTCTTATGGATGTTCGGAGTTGGGGGGATGCGGGTACTCTTCTATTCTTCACAATCTTGTATAACTTCCTATTTCTTTTTTCCTTTTTTCTTATTACATGGAGACGAGGAGCAGTCCGAGGGTCGAAAACAATAATATTCATTTGTCTGTGTATTTGAATTTGGTTTCATTATCTGTTCGCATTAGACTTTGAGGAGAAACAAATCAAAGATGGAAAATGTTGAGATAAAAGGCCAAACACCTTTTTGGCGTCTTTCCCGGCATTTGAGAGATGTATTTTGGGCAGGTGTCACTGGTAGAAATAGAAGCCCCCTGCGAACGTCGATTGGTGGTCCCCTGGCACCACTCGCTTAGAGTTTTTAGGCCACTGAATACCCCTGAAGATTGAGTCAGGTTCGGGCCAAGACCCCTGAATGGTACCTACGTCACTGGTTCCAAGTTCCAAGAGATCCCTGAATTGGCAATAGGTACGGACAAGTTAAAGATGCTCCTGCTGCTCGACTCGACATGTGCTTTTAATGTCCTGGAGGTTCTTGGAAATCTTTAGCAAATTTCAGAATAAATACTCTCAGTCATACAAGAAGCAAGAACATTTTACTGTCTGAATACACAGCTCAAAACTCGGCGGGCCTTTGGTGCATTCTCTCAGCGCAGACATTGTCAATTGGCCCGGGGCTCCTGGTGCCCAGAGCCCGCTATACAAGATACGGCCCTAGCGAGTCCAAACAAAGACAAAAGAACAACAAATGTTCGTCCCAACTTTAATCCTCTCCACAACAGCCCTCGCGGCTCTCGCGTCGGCACGGGGCACCATTGTGGTAACCGTGGGACCCACGATCCCGACCGACGCGCCCGAGTTTGTGCGCGAGGACCTGTTCACGTCGGCCGTGCTCAACTCGACCAACACGTACCGCACCCAACACAATGCAACCGGCGTGACCTGGAACGCGACGCTCGAGGACTATGCCTCGGACTACCTCAACGCGTCCGACTGCGCGTTTGCCCACAGCGGCGGCCCCTATGGCGAAAACTTGGCCCTGGGCTGCTCCAATGCCACGTCGTGCGTCGAGGCCTGGGGCGACGAGCGCAAGAGTTATGATTTTGGCGATCCCCAGTTCTCCGAGGACACGGGGCATTTCACCCAGCTCGTCTGGAAGAATACCACGGATGTGGGCTGCAGTCGCAAGCTGTGTGGTGATTCCGGCTGGTATCTGGCCTGCGAGTACTGGCCCCGCGGCAATGTCGAGGGTCAGTATAGCGAGGAGGTCAGTGCCGAGGAGGGAAGTGATGCCACGAGATATAGGCCGCAAGTGGTTGCTATCGTCGCTGCCATTTTCGCCTTGCTGTCGGTATTATGATCATGAGTGATAGAGAGCGAATTACCACTGCTTTTTGGGTATGGCCAGGCGTTGGTTTTGGATACCATGTTGCGCCAAAGGCTCCCAAGCCATGGCCACGATTTTGCATGCACGCTCAGCGTGCTGGGACAATGCATCAACGAATATGTATGATTATCTTGACGTAGAATTCAATATTTATTAAGAACTATTCATTATATCATGGCGGCGTGCATTATTCGTTTATGCAGTAAACTTGCCCTCGTACATCTTGTACCTCTTGCTCGAAGTAGAGGAGGAACTAGACTGGGTCACATTGCCGACCACCGTTCCGTTCTCGTTCTCGTACTCGGCCCACGCGCTGGCAACCGACCACACGGCAACGCTCACCTCGGCCCCGGCGGGCAGGTCCCGAGTGGCGACGCTGGCGCTGGTAAGGGGCTGCGTCGGGTAGAAGAGCACGGTGCTGGCATGTACACCGCCGTCGACAAAGAACTCGGCAATGCTGCGGTCGATGAATGCCTGCACGCTCCAGGACGCCAGGGTCTTGCCGGTTCCATCGCTGTAGACGTCGGCAACGGAGAACTTGTCCGTGAAGAAGACATTGTCAAAGCCGCGAATAAGGCCGCGGTCCACGAAAAAGGGCGTGTCACCGCTAAAGAAGAATCCGGAGCGAAGTGCCTCGCCTGAAGCCGGAGACGTAAAAGTGATGTTGAGCGTCGAGTACGACGTCAGCTGCGTCGTGTTTAGTCCCGTCACGTTGGCCTCAATGTACAGCGCGTTGGACGAGACGTCCGAGTAATCGACCGTCACGGTGCCGTTGCCAATGGTGGACTCATTCAGCGGTGCGTCCAAGACGGGGGTCGGGTCGTAGAGCTCGTTGATGACCACCCAGCCTATGCGCGTCGCGTTGGTGAGGTAGTTGGCCCGCGGCAGAGTCATGGCACTTCGCCAGTTCTCGAGATTGCCGGTCGGGACCGTCTGGGCGTACTGCCAGTTGGAGGCCCAACCCAGGTTGACTGCATTCTCGTCATCAGGCAGGCCGTAAAAGTACTGCGCAGCATAGTTGTCCTTGGCAAAATCGGTCAGGCGCGTGGCATCATCAAGGGTTGTAAAGTGCGTTCCGTTGAAGTCGCCAGGGAAATACTCGGTGATGGATCCTCCAAGAGGCGCGCCAGGCTGGACCGAAATGGTCATGACGTACTTGCTGTCGACAATATTGTAGTCCTCGTCCCTCACGGGCATCTTGACGAGGTTGGGACACTCGTACTGGGTGCCCAGCAGGCCGTGGTGCGAAAAGTTGGAGGCGTGCGTCCAGTTCTTCAAGTCGGGGCTGGTGAAGATGCCCACGACGAATTCTTGCGACCACGCCACGACTGCAACCCAGTGGTCCTCGTACCAAATGACCTTGGGGTCGCGGAATTGACTGCTCGTGCTGTCAATCACCGGGTTTCCATCATAGTACTCAAAGGTGTAGCCGCCGTCGTGCGAATAGGCAATGTTCTGAGTCTGCGGCCCGGCAGAACCGTCTTCGTAGTAACGGGCCAACGTGAAGATGGCAACCACACCATTGTCCTGGTCTGGGAAGAATCCAGAAGTATTGTTCACATCGACTACTGCAGAGCCGGAGAATACATAGACCATTTCCTCTGGAGGGAAAAGGGCAATGGGCTGGTTTACCCAGTGGTACAGGTCCTCAGAGGTGGCATGTCCCCAGTGCTGATTGCCAGCGGCGTTTCCGGTGGGATTGTACTGGTAGTAAATGTGCCACGTGCCATTGGCATCGACAAACATGCCATTGGGGTCGTTCATGAAATGTTGCGGAGGCGAAAAGTGAACCTGGGGACGGAGACCGCCAGTGTAGTTGCCCTCGATTGGCACGCCCGTTGGGACGGCCGGGTTGACGTAGGTTGCAACATTTTGGCAGCTTGCTCCTCCCACGAGAAGGGCTGTATACGCCAACGATTTCAGCATGGTGGCGTGGCTGTCTGTCTATTGGCGGCTTGCCGTTCCAGGTTACCCCAAATCTGATAGACTATGGCGAGGATAACAACTACGTATAGAAATATCCTGAGTGCAGAGAGGGAGTGAGCTCTATTTATTCCCAAGTCGAGAGACACCCCCGGCCTAGGTCAAGTACACTACAACACGATGGAGCTGTGATTTCACCATTGTGGACTCTTGACGAGACCAGTTTTTTCTTGCTGGGCGTCAGGTCATGCCCAGACTTTTCTCGTGACGAAAGCGCCGAGTATTATCGCGACCGCCCAAAACTCTATTCAGCCATATCCAGGATCTCGGGCCACCCGACGAGCCAGGGTCAAGGGCTAGGTAGGTCTAGGATGGATGGGAGGGGGAGAGAAGTTGAACTCGGTCTACTCGTGCATTTTGTCTAGGGATGACACGGCAACTGTTCCTAACCAAAACAGAAGAGAGCGAGCGGGAAACGACGCGATAGTACAAACTTGCAAGTGGCATATTTGGGTAATTGCAGGCATTCGAAGCATGTACCAAATCATAGGATCAGCCAAGCCCCGAAACGGATTGGCCCATACTGGATTCAGTGTAAACCCGCTCCTCATTTGGAGCGCCCAGTCTGATTGTAATCATAACCAGTATCCACCGCGGCTACGGTACTCGTCAGACGAGCGGTAGAAGCCGGCCAGCATTCTGGAAGATGGAAAACAAAAGAGGGCGGAAGGATGACAAACATGAGTTTTTGCGGGGAAATAGCGCGCGCGGGGCTACAGTGGCTGCGGGTGGCTTTCTTTTCAGCCATTCATGACCCCGGGAATGTCCGCCCAAAACATCATCGTTATTGGGGACTATGGGCACTAATCTGGGGTCCAAATGCTCCAAACGGGCCGATTATTACTGACTCGAGGCTGCTATGGATGTGCTTTATGGTGTGATTTCCTCTCCTGAGGGCTTTTCCTGTACTCTCTAGTACTGAATTTCTTACCAAGACTGCCAAACTTGGCAATAATTCTTGTTCACGAAAAGTATTTGATAATTTTACGTCATCTACCTCGGACCGACATTCTCCCAATCAAGTGAACGAATTGGTTTCACAGTCAATACTGTCATTCTATTGAAATGTTGAAGCACATTGAGCTGATTACGATTGGCTACAACAAACGCGTATAAACGTGAAAAATCTTAGTCTACTCTACGTATTCTTACTACAGTTGAGAATCAGCATCTGCGACGACCTTGATTCACGCATTCGGCAGGTAGATGCGTTCCCAGTGTCACAGAGCGAGGCAGATTGAGCTTAAAATTTCAGGAGCCTCAACAGCCCCAATTGTAGAAAACTTGGAGGACGTGGAAAACTGCGGAAATCAAAATGTGGAGGCCCGAAGCCTGTGTCGAACGCAGGGATCGCAGAGGGCCAGGCAGCCTTTGCGACTGGTATGCGCGCTATTTCGTAAGACAACTTGCTTGGAGCTTTGTCATCTCGCTAGTAGGCGAGCCGCATTTTTGGCAATTTCATCAAATTGAACACATTATATATCCTGTGCCCCCCAGAACAGACTCTATAGGGTGAAAATCTGTATCATTTTGTAATGACATACACGATACAACAACTACAAAGTCAAAGCTTGCTGCCCTGCCGGGACATTGAACGGGCCGTTTTCTGCCAATGGAAAGTTGGGCGTTCCATCATCATTCCAAGTGAACTTTTGTATCCTTGTTGTCCGGTACAAGTCGGCCGCCGGGTTCGGCGTCGTCTGGGCGTGGTACACAACGTAGTCCTCGGAGCCGTCGGGCGACGTGGTGAAGCTGGCGTGGCCGGTGCCGTAGATGCCGGTCTTGGTGTTTTGGTGAAAGACGCAGCCTTCCGTGTGCTTTCGCCACGACTGGTATTCCATGGGGTCGTTGCCCACCAGCTCCAGCATGCCGAGGCAGTAAAAGGGCGTGTTGACTCTGGCCGCCGAGTATATCACAAAGTTTTGGCCCGTCTTTGGATTGGTGAGCTGTTGTGGGCCCTCATTGGTCGCGAGGCGGGTGGGACGACCGTATGGGACCTGCTCCCATGGTTGGTTTGGAACGCTGATCTATAATCATTCCATCAGTCTCAATTCAACTTTTGCTAAGAGCCTATTATGTATGTCACTCACCATTCGACGGTCACTAAGGTTTGACGAAATTGTCCATGGATCAGACATTGCCGTGATACACAGATTTGCAGGCCAGCCAGAATATGCATTTTCCCAGCACGAGTAGATGTGATACAATTTACCCTCGAAAGAAAAATAGGTTCCGTCAATGGCAAATTGATCATACGTGTTGAGCATGCTCTTCAGGGTGAAGTTGGCGGTCCACGGGTCAGGACCGCCGCCCTCGAGAACAAACATTCGATGGTTGACGGCAGGGCAACTGAATGGACACATAGCATCTTGCAATGGTGGTGGATTGTCTGTATCAGGCGTGGCAGTGAATATTCTATGGAGCAGAGGCCAAGTGAGTAAGAGGCTCTGGGCTATGATCAGCATGAGGTTTCACTTACATGTACCAAGTTCCTGAGATATTGTGAATCTCTGGAGCCCAGATGGAAGTAGACCATGGTTGGCCTTTATCTTCGACCGGATCAGGAGTAAAGACGGTTCTGGTCTCAATCTCATCCCAATTGTCGGTAAGGAATCGACTACGACGCAAAGTGACATTGTCGTTGGTGGTATAGGTAAACAGGTACCAATCCCCATCGTCGGCGGTATAGCGGGTGATGAAGGGGTCGCCGACGTTGACCGTCATGACGGGGTTGGAATACGTCGCATTGGTGCTCTTGTTTGTGCCCACGCTGGCGGGATCCCACGAGACGCCAGAGCTGCCCACGTTTGGGTCAAACTGCTGAGCGGCGACGCGGCCCAGCCCCCAGCTGCAGGCAAATGCAACGCATGTTCCAAAACCTCGTGTGACCAACATGATGATTCTCTAGCTGTCAGGCCCGTGTAAGAGGAGCGAGGTGTCAGAGGACTCCGGACACCAAAGCACCTTGAGCGGAAAGCCTGCGCTTTATACGAAATTTTAGGTATTCACATTTCTTACCTTGCATATGCACACAAACCGCTTGGCCATGTGCAATGACGCCCCGAGCAAAGCGTCCAAAGAGCAAGGATGGCATAGCATTTCGGTTCAAAAACTTTCCTCTCAGTCACTTGGAAGAACAAGCAGCGAGGATCATCACGGAAGCTACCCCGCGAACCCCGCAGAGACCGCCAGGGGTGAAAATGGATAACATGATCTCCCCGACTCCTCATCAAAGAGTCAATTGGTCTCTGAAGAGGCTTATAGTCAATCCTGTCCTTGTATTAGACGTCTGTGATGACGGGACAAGGATGCAAGTGCAGCCTTGCTGGAAAATCATGTGGCTGGGGAAAGAGTTGGGGTTGTTGGAGAGCGATCGCTTAGTATTCGCAACGACGGAAGCTTTGCTGCTTGGTTTTTTGTAGAGTCATGAAAAGTCTCCGATGCTATAAGCATTGCATCGATGGACTGCACGATGTTTTCTATTTATATTGGACCTGGGAAAAAAAGAGTTTCGACACGTGGGCAGTGACTCGCGAAGAGTCAATTCTTGATCACTACTCGGGTAGGTACAAGAAGCACATCGACCAAGCTTTGACGCAGCCGTGTAGTATAAATCTGTTTCCACACAATGTATAGAGTGCTCCATATGTGCGGACCGCTTCGGGCCGGAGCTATGCAGCACCCGTTAAGCTTCACCTACTTGTTGTACTGCAATGTCAATTGCGATCAAGAAATGTCAATCAGCTAAACCATAATTGGGCACCTCGTGTGCTTGTACAACAATTCAAGTGATGTGGATTTCGTGTGAAAATTCCAGTAGCAATTCATCAAGTAATACTCGGTTCTCAACATATCTCAAGACTTGCTCTAATCTACACAAAAGAAGCACCATTGGCACCAATAATCTGGCCCGATATCCAAGCACTCTCCGGGCTCGCGACAAAAGTAACAACATTGGCAATTTCGGCCGGGTCACCCAAGCGATTGAAAGGACTGGCGGCCTTGATGCCGTTAATCATGGCTTCGGGCTTGCCTTCCATGAATAAATCAGTAGCAGTAGGTCCGGGAGCCACGGCGTTGACCGTGATGCCCTTGGCGCCGAGCTCCTTGGATAGCGCGCGCGTCATTTGTTCGACGGCGCCCTTGGTCATGGCGTAGACGGCATAGACGGGCGGGACGGCGCTGCTGCGCGTGATGCCCGTCGAGATGAAGATGATGCGACCTCCTTGGGGCATGTGCGGCGCCACCTTTTGCGCGAGGAAGAGCGGCCCCTTGACGTTGAGGTCAAAGACGCGCGTGTAAATGTCCTCGGTGACGGCGGCCAGGGGCTGTAGCGGCATGATGCCGGCGTTGGGGACGAGCACGTCGATGCGGCCGAACCGCGCCACGGCCGCCTCTACCAGCTTCTCGATTTCCGGCAGCTTGGAAACGTCGGCTTGCACGGCGAGGGCCCGGTCTGCCCCAATCTCCTTCACCAGAGCATCGGCGGGTGTGCTATCCCGCGAGTAGTTGATGACGACCTTGGCGCCTTGGCTGGCTGCCTTTTGCGCAATGGCCCGCCCGATGCCCTTGGAGGCGCCTGTGATGAGTACAACCTTGTCCTGGAGAGACATGTTTGCGAATACGGCTACAGAAGAAGAACCAGCGGCGGTTTCTGTGTCTGTGGGTGAGGAGGCTGTGGAGGTATGGGCCAGGTTCTTGACGTGGGAGACGATGGATTTCATTGATCTAGGAAAGTCGTTTCTGTGGTAATTGTAAATGCTGGGTAGAGCTTGTGCAACTTGGAATGATGCTCAGACAGCTTTATACAAGACAAAATTGAGCAGCCATGGACTTGATATTTATCTTCACTGGCATGTCAAACATGTCACAGACTCACGGCCATACACGGAATAAGCTCAGGGACATAACGAGATCGCCGCATCCTTCAAGAACCAAAGACTGCATCGTCAGGAGTCGTTACTAAGCCACGTCCGCATTTGCGTTCGGCTATAGAGCTCGAATTTAGTCCACCTACGTCCGATATGGCGGGGCAGAAATGAAGGAGGATCTGGACGGGTGGGCAGCTCTCGTAGGGCCGAACTCAGCAAGATCCTAGCGGGTAGTGGGCACCAATGGCAGGTAGTGTTATATGCGTAATACGTGTGTACTTGTTCAGAGCCATTATATACATGAACCAGCCAAATTTGCGGGAGGCCCAAGAACTTGCAGTTAGTACGGTCATCTTAGACTTTCAATCATGATTAGGTAGACGAGTATTGCTATATGTCCATAGGTCCCTTACAATACGAATGCTGCGCTTGTTTTGCTCAAGAATTGTAATTATTCACAGTAAAGTCACTCGGCCTGTACGTGCTTCATACACTAAATCCATCGCGGGGCAAGTCGCGACTCGCGTTACGGAGATACGTCGGTGGCGTTGAGTGGACGCTTTTACAGTCGACTGTCCCAAAAAGGTTCATGCCTTGTGCCAAATCCGCGAGCACTGTCTCGGCTTTGAAAGAAGTCTGAGTCCCTAACCCCGAAGCTCAGGTCCTTGAGCTCCAAATCAGGAAAAACCTGTGTGGCCGTCAGCCAACCAAGCTGCATGCACCGTCTAATCCCTATGAACGAGGCGCAATACAGACTTAATTGCACTCAACATCGTGAACATGGCATTGTATCTCAACCACAATCGAACTCTGGTGCTGTTGGCAAAGATCAAAGAGTATCCCAATGATGTGATTGAGGGCATATTATTGATAATATATTCCCATCTCATGCGAATTCGCTCCATCATAAATGATTGACTATCTTCTCGAGAATTTTTGAGTTCGCTTGACAATCCAAATGATGTTAGGCCCATTCTCAACAAATCTACCCATGGCGATGAGTATCCGGCGAGACTTCAATGGCCGTGGCAGCAGCTTTCTCAGCATCATTTGCCATGGCACGCTTCTCTTCCTCGTTGACGCCAAAGAGGGCGTCCATTTGTTCAAGAGCAACACCTGCAGTAATGTCAGCCATCTGCCTTGCATGCTAAATTTGACAGTGGAAATGGACATACCTTTCGTCTCGGGAATGAGGAACCAAACAAAGAAGAACATAATAACGCCAAAACTGCCAAAAATAAGATAGGTACCGTATCCATTGGCACCGACCGTGACGATCATGTTGGGGACAGCCCGGGCGACGACAAAGTTGAAGAGCCACTGTGTGGCTGCGGCCAAGGCAACATTCTACGGTGCTGTTAGCATGTGTTTACCTGTCACAAAGAATGAAAAATACTCACAAGAGGCCGGAGACGCTGGGTTGGAATCTCAGAGACATAGATCCAGCAGGCAGGTCCCCATCCAAACTGGAAGAATGCCGCAAAGATAAAGATGCATACCAAGGCAACATATCCTTGCGGAGTAATAGGCGCGTCCTTGGCCGGCGGCGAGATTCTCACGTACAGACCAATGTAGAACATGCAGATGGACTGTCCAACAGAAGAGACCAGCAATGATCGCCGGCGTCCGAGCGAGTCGGCCATGAAGAGGAGGAAGATTGTACAAGACACCACTTTGACGATGCCGTAGATTCCCGTGCTGAAGAGCTGGTTCGAGGTACCACTCACGCCCAACTGAGAGAAGATGGTGGGAGCATAGGTGTTGATGGCGTTTGTTCCAGTCATTTGTTGCCAAACCATGAGGAATATGCTAAGGATGGCTCGCTTGCGGTTCGTGGGAATCGTGAACATTTCCTTCAGTAGGGTCCATGTGGTGGCATCACCAATGAGTTGTCTTTCGTAATTGAGCTGTTCTGAGATCTCGGAGATCTCTTCCTCGAGATACGGATGGCCTTCGGGCAGATTCCGCACTCTGGTCAGAATTTGCCGCGCTTCCTCCCACTTGTCCTTTCTTGCTAGGTATCGAGGCGATTCGTTGCTGATCATCATAAGAGAGAACAAGAGTATCGCTGGAATAGCTTGGACGGCAAGGGGAACAATGTACATGACTTTGCCCTTTTCGTTCAGACTCGCGCCGTAATTGATCCAAAAAGCAAGCATACCACCAGTGACGATGAAGAGCTGATAAAGACCAGTCAACAAGCCACGGATAGCTCGAGGTGCGTTTTCGGAAACGTAAATGGGATTGACGACACTGGCACAACCGACACCGAAACCTACAGAAATTGGTTAGAAGCTTGTCGATTATAATATAAAATCGAGCATATAGAAAGGAACGAACCAGAAAGGAGACGGCCAATGTACATGGCCTCGATGTGACCCGATGCAGCGGCTTGCATAATGACTCCGAGCATGATGCATACCGAAGCCCAGATAAGAGACCACTTTCGGCCGATTATATCAGGAATAGGGAAACCGGCAAGGGCTCCAAAGAAGCATCCAGCTTGGAGAACCGATACGATATTGCCCTTTAGATTAGCAACCGCAACCGAGTCAATTTTGCCGTTGTTGACGAAGCCGTAGTCACTGTATATCAAGACGTGGTTAGTATTCTCAAACCCGAACTCGGCGTGATCATGGGGTTGTCACCTACTTTTGAAACGGCGACATTTCGATCACACCTCCAATAACACCACTGTCCCATCCAAAGGACATGGCACCGAAACATGCCTGTATCGCGAATTGTGAGTATTCTTGAACTGCAATGGCCAGAGTCACTTGCGCGAGGTTGAAGGCTTACCGATCCAGCCAACAAGTAGACTCTCCAGTTGTAGATCTCATGAGGATCAGTGTTCATCGCCTCATTTTTGACGATGAGCTTGAGAAAAGAAGCCATGATGGGCGTGAGGACTTGGTCCTGTTCCTCTGTTTTGTTCCCTAATTAATGCTGATCCACGAGTGGAAACCTGGCCTGACTTTGCTAGGTCTCCAGCAAATTGGTGAAAGGGATCTCCAAAAAAACGCGAGAAGCAAAAAACTCAGACCAACAAAGTCGTGGAATGTCCTTTCTTATGAGAGGCGCCCGACTGCCAAAAATCGACCCCCGATCTGCAGGTGGAGGTGTGCTCATGGTTGTTTCCATGGGTTGCAGCACATGGTCCCAATAAATTGGAGCGGCCAGGCGGCATAGTACTTCTTTGGGGGGTTGGTTGGAGCGAGGTGAGAAGAGCTCTAGACGTTGGATGGTGAGCAGGTCAAGCCATTCTTGGCGCAATGGAAGCTCAAGAGAGGTGGAAAGCTGTGCGATCTGCATTTCCCACCAAACAGATGGCCTGGCCTGACCTGGCCTTGTCCCGGGCGAGCGTTGTATAGCCCGTCGTCTCAGAAGGGGGGGTGGCCTCGCTTCACAGGGACTTGCATCTTCTTGTGCTCGATTGGGTCCGCCCAGGGCCAAGGGATTCACCTCGGCCCATCTTCCCGCGTGGATTCTCTCCACGTTCCCCTACCAAGTCGTAAGAACCCGTACCCCAGAACCCCATGGCACAAAGCTGACGCTAGCATTGCCGTTGTTTTCTGGGGGTTAGTGCCAAGCCTACAAGCTGTAAACGAAGTCGCCAGCTTACAAGGAATACATTATCATCAGTCATCATATGTCACGGATGCCGACAGGAATAGCCCGAGCCAAGGCGGTGAAATCATTGGATATCCCCGGAACGCTGCTTGTACGATATGTCGAGCACAAAGATTCTAATGTACAGTGGATATGGTACTTTGGCAAGGCTTTCTCACTTGTGATAATGTTCAGACGTGGTAGCTAAGTACCATGTAGGCATAGTACAAGTCTACGCGTCGAGTGAAGGGTTCTTTCTCTCTAAACTGTCACTGGACCCTGACTTGCACATCCTGGATCGATGCAATCTGGTTGCCACACCCTGCTTGTGCATGTGAGTGGACGGTTAGTGTATAACATCATGCGTGGTTCCTCGTAAGCACACAATAGGATGAAGAGCAAATGGTTTGTACACGCACAAATAGACGACACGACGCAATAAAGTGTGACTGGTTTGCTAGAACAAGACTCCTTCCTGGAACTGTAATCTGGGTTGGTGATATTAGCCAAGAACAAATGAGCTGTTCATGGGCTCCTTTGTCGCGACGGAGATTGAATCCTTTCTTTTTAGGCTCAATGCGGGGATGGGGGAATGGGAGAATCCTTGGACCCCCGGACCTGGCCCTGGACTTTGGACCACTTTCACTCTCACCCCCACCGGCGGAGGCCGCGTAGTATTTAGCACTCTCACTGATTGGCAAGCTGTGCAAATTGAGTTTGGGGAATTGGGGCACGCATAAACTCCTGCGTGGAGACATTTATCATTGCCGGTCAAGGTCGTCTTTTTTTTTTTACGATCGATAAGAAGAAATGCATATGAAAAGTCCGAGTGCCGCTTAGTTAGGCCCGATAAAATGGAACAACTTGAAAGGGACGACTCGTGCTATCACTATAACAGTGCCGATTCAGCAGTCTCGTTTACTCTAGCCTCTCTATGATATTGTAGTGAAAACATTTCCTTTAATTGATCTGTCACTGTCGCCTGATCCTGCTTCTTGAATTCGGGAGGAGACACACGCAAGTATGGCGCCCTCATAATAGTTGTTTTATTGGCCCGCATATATAAATCCCATACGAAAGTCTTACAAGACGGATCAAGATCATCATGTCATGACTATTGGGCACAGATATTGAATCAGCAGTGGTGGCAAATTGAAAAATTGGCCCATCCAGCCGGGTATTGTATGATATGATCCGCAGTATCGTTTCGCTCCCCATTTCACCCAAACAACGACTTGTTTCTCCGTTCGCCCCTTGCAATAACCAATGTTCTATTGATCGACCCATCCTTGATTTACCCAGATCTATCGAGGCAAGGCGATCAAAGTTCAAGAGCATTGTATATTATCATGGAAGCCACCAGCACCATCTGGAACAAAAAGAGCACCACAATCGGCGTCTTGATGGCAAACATGGCCGTCGAGTCCGAGGTAGTCACCGCATAGGCCGCGCCCGAGCAGACGAATTTGGTATACTGGATCGCCTGCTGGCAGGGCAGGGTGTGACAGGTTGCCGTGTCGCTAAAACTGTACCAGTACATGGAGTTGGCGTCGCCGTCCGACGACGACAGGCACATGCCCGGCATGTTTTGTCTCTTGGCCATTATGGCCTTTTCCGTGTCATCGTCGTCGTCGTCTAGTTGTTCGCCTTCGCCGCCGCTGCTGCGTCCCCAATTCGTCCAACAGCCGCCGCTCGCTGCAACCCACAGGGTCGGTGTTCCGCCGTTTTCGCATGCAGGTAGGTTCGCGATATAAAGAGACCTTGCACCCCAGGTTGTCCTCCAACATTGATTGAGGCTGGGTGCTATAAAACTGTTTGAAAAGGGGTGCCCACACAAGTTGTCGTTGAAGAGCATAAAAGACATCTTGTCTACCGTAGTCTTTCGTGTGAATAAGAAAATGTTTGGCAATTTGATGAAATAATCATATTATTACTCGAGACGAAACTTCAAAGTAAGAGATCACTCCATGCAAGCTATATAAAATTTCTTAGACAAGCCATCTGCAAACGATTTAATCGTGATTCATCCTGAAGAAGTGGTTTCAAACGTTATTAAGATCGAGGCGACCTAATCTGTACCTACTATATCACCATCGTCGACGTGTTGCTCGTTGACTTGACTTTTAGGTTATTCAGACTTCATTGGAGAAAAGCTTCGTAGATAATGGTGGATTTGTATACATATATCGTCAAACAGGAGCACATAGGCGGTTGTCTCAGACGGGAGCAAGATACGAGACTGATATGATGGAACACTTTCTAAGCCTTAGACTGCAGATAGTTCATGCAGTCTGTGAGCCTGATCTTCTTGGCGTGATAAATACCTCAACCACGATGATCCCGCTCAGCCAGGCAAGTGAGCCTGCAAGACGGGCCAAGAAAAGCCCCTAAGCAATCAATAAATCCTCCAAAGCTTCTAGAGCCAAGACTATGTCTACTTTTGCCACCAATAAGCATCTGTGAGAGGTTACTCTTTTCAGTCAGGCCATCCTCGCATTGCTGAATGTTGACTTGTCAACCATACTGCCAATCTTGGCATCTGATCCAGTGCAACGGTCGCGCATTCATATTCAACGGCAAACGCTTCTGAAAAATGAGTCAGCCATCTCTCGGCACTGGACTTGGCCTTAGCTGATATTTCCGAGTTTTATTCTCAAACATCATAGCCTTTGAAGCACTTGTCGTTGCAGAGTCAGTCGTGCCACATAATACAAGATTTCAAGCCATGCAGGATAAATACAACCCTTCATTAGATTATTGGACGTCTATTGAATTCGATAATCATATGCTGTACATGCAGTTTTGATTCATACAATCGGAGATTCCCAAACTTGAATGCCGGAATTCCTGAAAAACACATACCAACGCCAGAGCCTATGCAAGGCTGATGAAACGACCATATCCTGACATATCCAAAAGACTCCCCCTTTCTATGATGCCGTTTTTGTTTGCCCATTTCCAACTTGTACATTCTTGGCGACATCAGGTTTCTGAGGCTTCTCCGACTGTCTGATGCGTGACGCAATAAAATCTGGCCATACATCGTCCACGACCCCAGCAGCAACCAGAGCAGTGAAAATGGGATATACCAAGACTACGACGACAAGTATGAGGTCAAAGATATGTACGAACCACCACAGGTACTGCTTCCCAAGCGCACAGTTGACGAATTCATACTTCCATTCCCAGGCGTCCTCGTCGAACCAGGCGCTGAGCAGGCCGGCATTACCGCCAAACCCGCCCATCATGCTGCGTACAGTGACTTCTCGTAGGCCAGGGTGTCCAGGCTTTCCGGGAATAGCCTTCTGTTGAGCCTCATGCCACCGTACAACCTCCCAATTGCGATCATCCAAGCTATCCCCTGTTGTCTGGTTGATGAAGTGGAAGATATCACAACCTTCGTGGTCGTGGCCATTGATGACCAACCCATGCCGGCCCTTGCCGCTACCTGGCGCGTTAATGTCCTTATGAATGCCGTAGATACCCTCGAGAAAGCCTTTGGAAGCATCTGCAGATAGTTGATATTGCTCCTTGACACCGCCTCCCTCCTCGGAAGAGTGGAAATCAAAGAATGGCGCATCAACGCAGACGCCTTCGGGTTTGTACATGGGAATATGCGTCAGGACCAAAGTGAAGTGGCCTTGATACTCGACGGCGGCGGCAGTGTTGATGACATCGTTGACAAAGGTGTAGGTATGATCCTGGAGCTCTGGAGTGATCGCTGGCGTATCCAGATTCATATTGTTGATAACGACGATTCTGATCTCGGGCGCTAATCGGTTCGAATCGGGGTTCTTTTCCGTATCCATGATCGTCGCGTTCAGGGTCGCGTTGGTAATGGGCAACTCGAAGCGCAACTCGTAGGCAGCCTTGCCAAAAGCCTGCTCGAATCGTTCGAGTCGTTCAATCGTCAGATCACCTGCGTACCCTACGTCATGGTTTCCGGCAATGTTGATGATCCGGTTGCGCCATACTGTGCCATTGCTTCCTTCATTACCAAGATAGCCAGTCAGCTGGTATTCCTCGGCAGGGTGCACAGCGACCTCGTCAGGCACTCGTTCACCCCCGGCAAATGCTCTGTTCCAGTATCTCCAGCTTCGCCTCTCGAATTCTTCGTCGCCGATCCACTGGCTACCCAAGAGATCTCCAAGTACCGTGACGTGTGAAGGCTTGGTCCACCACTTGAGCGTTCGGTAGATGTGGGCAAGATAAAAGTCGTTGCCAAACAGATCGATGCGTTTCCGTATTGACTCGAGAGCGTCTGGTATATCCTCGAGGTATAGATCTACCAAGTCGTGCAGTGATTGCCGTATGCGTTCCCGAAGGGAACTGTGCGACGTTTGGAAAGCAATGTTCAACGCAAAACTCTTTAGGTGGTTGAAGGGGGTGCGGTACGTGTCCGGTAGTGAGGTGTCACCCTCGAGCTGGGGATCACCCAGCGCGAGGAGACGAAAGGGCGCAATGCTCAGATCAACATTCCCAATGTGTTGCTGAACGGTCGACTGGAAGGCGGCTGTTGCTGGTTGCGAGTCGGGGAGCGGGAACGCGCAGCCCAGGAAGACAGGGTAAAGGTACAGGTAGGTCGTGATGATCAAAGCAAAGGGGACGAGGAGGCGCAAGACATTGCGAAGAAAAGCCGCGGGGGACATGTAGCTGGCGGCATGTGGCCGAAGCCAGCAGAAAATTGCAAGAGCTCAGTTGGCGAGAGAATCACGTATGGCGTTGCCAGAGACGCAAATAGTGAAGCAAGTCTAGGAGATCATCGTAGCTTTTTTTCTGGGTTGAGAACCGTGCTTCAAGATCTGAGAATAGGGGATCCGCATGCAAGCAAAGACCCTTGGCGCTTACCATATTTAGGAGAGCTTTGTCCAGTAATCATGGGCTCAGGGGGGAAGGTTTAGCATGTTTTTAGGTGCAAATTGGAACGCTCGGCAGGGCCCGCGGTTCCGCCCCAAGGCACATCGCATCGGGGCACCCAGTTACGCTAGGAAATATAGCAATGTGACCGCTGGCTCAGGCAACTTTCGGGCTTGTGGGCACAAAACCATTGAGGCCGTAAATTTAAATACGATCAGTGGTCACTCGATCTGCGTGAAAGCCATTGCCAGAAAGACAAGAAAAGTATTGCCTATTTGCGTTCGCACCAATGACGATCATATCAGCAGTTGCCATGAGCTCTACAGTGGCAAACATTTCCACGGCGCATCCCTCGAACATGAACTTATGATAACATCTTGGTGACATACCGAATGCCCGATGCTATCCAATGAAGCAACCGGAAAGCCTGGGAAATCGGCTATCATAGTTACGTGATCAAATGATCCAAAGGACAGGCCAAGTCCCATCGCCGAATGGCTGTGGCTCTCAAAGTTTTCTTGCCGTGCTGTCCCCATACCACCTCCTAGACCTAAAAGTCTTGTATAAGACAATCCTCGCCAGTGACTCAGTGATGCAGCATATTCCAAGCCCCATCCAGGTAACACTTCAGATTTGATTGAACCTGTCTAGCAATTTCAACTATTGGAGCTGACGACGAATTTCTGATCGGCCTCTGCTCCGTCATGTTAGAGCATACTTTGATCCAACTCATATAGAATTATCCTCCTTGCCTCTGTCAGGCTTTCATACGATCCTCGAGGCGGGAATCGTGACTATGGAATTGCGCATAATATAGTTAATAAGGGTGATTGGACTATTCCCTCCTAGGGAGAAAACACAAGGTACCCGAAATCATACCCCAACTGTCAACACAAAAATCCAGTCATGCAAATAAATGCATCATGCCAGCCACATCATTCATCAATTGCTAGCTGCCTATGTCCAAAGCATTGTTCAAGCGTCACACATTGTGATCATCTATGAACAGCAAGTGTCATTCTGACGTGTACGGTTCTCTCCCTTGGTGGGCTCGGGGATATTGCAGTGGAGTGAATCTCATAGAATCCGTAGTAAGAGAGGCTTCTGCAAATGCCTCTTTAGAATGTGCACAATTTGTAGCGCTGGCGTGTCGCGTGATATCCCAAAGTCTGACTGATAATGTAGAGTGACTGGAAGAGGACCTTGTAACCCCACGCAGTCAAACCCGGCCTATTCCTCCATCTCTTCTTCCTCGTAGGTCGGGAAAGCAACTTGGAAGCCCTCTTCGTCAACGTCTTCGGCATCCTCATCGCGAAACGCAAATGCGACAATCTGGTTGTCTTTTAGGCCCTTGGCCAAGGGCTTGTCATCGGGGGCAGCACGGAGCGGGGTCCAGCCCTGGCTGGGATCGCTCGGGACCGTCAGAACAGCAAACTCGATGCTAGATGAGTCGTCTGGGACGGCGACGGGCGGAGCCTCTCTGTCTGCCTTCAGACCGTCGGGGAAGCGCTCCTTTATTATTTCCAGCAGCTCCGATGCGATGTCTGAGAACTGAGAGTTGGAGTCTACAAACAGGAAGATGCTGTGAACTCCATACTTGAAGCGGATCGACAGGTCAATGTCGTCCACCTTGTCTCGACGAACCTGTGAAGATCGTTAGTGTTCTCGTAACCAAAGACGCCGTGACTTTGGTGGAGAAACTACCATGATGCGGCGATGTCTTCCCTCTCTTTGTGTCCTTGTTTGCAAGTCGAAGGCTTTGGCACAAGCGTTCTTCGTCTCTTGATGAGGAGGAATGGTCCGTGTGCGATTTTTAAGACAATAAAGGTGTCGCCGCAGGTTGACGTAGTGATTGATGCTCAGGCAAACACGTCGGCACGTGAGGACGTGAGAGTCGCTTAAGTGGTGGGGCGAAATAGCTTATCCGTCACCTTGGGCAGGCCTCCACTGCACTATCAATAACCTGCTAGGTACTGCAATAATCAGGCAGCTACGGCGATTCATTTTTGCAGGAACGGGAACAAGGCGCCTGTTTTTTTTTTTGTATCCTCATATAACATTGGAAAGGAGAAAAAAGAGAGATGTCAATAACATTGTCCTGGAATATATAACACCAACCCCCCGTTTTAAATATCAAGATGTTCAATTAAAGACGATCAGCAAATGACTAGACACTTCTGTATGATCCCACGATCAACTAATAAAACAGGACGGTGTGTTATGCAATAAAATATGTCTTTTTGTCAAGTTTTCATAGATTTGTCCCTAAACAGCCATGACTCAGGTTCATCCAATCACCTAGGTACCTCAATAGGCTCTGTTCAAATTTCAATACTCTTCATGCGTAAGATTCACACATAAT
The DNA here is from genome assembly GCF_000516985.1 of Pestalotiopsis fici W106-1. Classification (NCBI taxonomy): domain Eukaryota; kingdom Fungi; phylum Ascomycota; class Sordariomycetes; order Amphisphaeriales; family Sporocadaceae; genus Pestalotiopsis; species Pestalotiopsis fici. The sequence continues at coordinate 1,172,576 of NW_006917092.1, read as the reverse complement.
TTATCTGTAGGTTTGGGTCTGTGTCATTTATTCATAGTATTGTATCTTTCATCATTTCCGTGTCAGCTGATGTGTCATACCAATCCTTTATCTAAAGAATCTACTGGCCAGCCATGTAGCGATACCGTGCTTAATCATCCGCGCAGCGACGGCAAGAATCAATTATGTGACGAGCCCGCTGCAATATCCTTGAAATCCAAACGTCCAATACGAGTCATCCGACGTATTGCTCATGAACAATGGTTCATGAACAGGCGGGAGATCGGGGTTGACAAGAGTAGTGAGACCCATGATATTTGATCCTTCAATTCCAACGGGATAGAGTGTTGATGTACATGCAGTTAGGTTTCCCCAGTTTACGCTGGTGTAGCCGCCTCCCGGATTGCGATTTGTTTCGATGCTTGCAATGGCTATGAGGGCCGGGATGTAGAGAAAGAAGCAGTAGGTGTATATCCGATAAAATGGCGAAGAAATGCATGGGATGATGGTCGTTGTACTCATGCCCCGCAAGAAGTAGTATAGATATAGAATAACGGTAATGGTCAAAAAGACCACGTAAAGCATGGCGGTGGAGAACATGGTGGTAGTCATGAATCTTCCAAGTGAATTCGGTGCTGGGTTGATCGGTACAACGTACAATGCAGAAACGGCCCAGAATAACACCAGGATGAGCATGTAGACGGTACGAAACACTCGCGATGGCCAGTACGAGGTCGGCCTGTAGCGTGCGATAACATCCATAGGCGAGGTGGGTCGCGGGGACATGAGATGCTCTGTACTGCCACTCTCGTCCTCGGGGACTGATGGGAGTGTTTTCAAGGGGATATCGCTCCTTGTGTTGTATATGTAATCCTCCGTGAGCCACCTGGCCGCGAAGAGTCTCAGAAGCCCAAGGATTGCGATTGGCGTAAATATTGAGTCGACTCCAAGCATTCCGACGTAACTGCCGCTAGATTTCACGTTGACCAGAGAATCCACCAGAGGATAGAAAGCGGCAATACCCTGCGCTACTGTGATTACAGTCTTGATTGTTGTGCTCGAAACAAGCTCTGCGTGGGGGTGCTCAGGTAAGTGAATGCAGTAGGAGGCTGCAGATATGATCACTATACGATTTACTGTTAGCAATCGCGGGCCCTGGAAGCATCCCAAGACAAGCTTGACGTTGGGGTGTACCTACTGTGTTCACGACCATCCCAACCAATTTCCGTCCAGAAAATGGCATTGCTGGCAGCCATATCAGAATTGCTCCAATAGAGAGCTCGGATCCTGCGATCGGTAATTGCGGCATACCGCCACAAGATGGACGTTGGATTATAATGGCAAACGTAGTCGTACCAATGTGGCCTCTTTGCTGCCAGGGAAGACCCCGATGGCGAGCCCGACACAACGTGAACAATCAGCGGTGCAAGACACAGAGTCAGAAGGGAGATCCATTCCGAAAAGGGAATACATTTGCTGTTGAACGACAGCGGCAACAAAACATAACGAGTTAAGGCAAGCATGATTGCAAGAAAGGACGTTGATTGCTATGCCACACGTTTTACCTCTGCAAAGGTCAAAGGGTGTTTGCCTTCTTATTGAGAGTGGTGAAAGATGCATTTCAGCATGACCGTGAGGCAACAGAGTCAAGGCCTGACCCGTGGAGAATCCGAATTGTGGTTTGCGGCGCAGTAGGCTGTTATTCCCTGAAAAGTGGTACTTACGAGGGTCGGCGTATCCATGCCGTCAGCTCAGCTCAAGCATAATGATGGAGTCTTGTATGTATCTTGAAGATCCTTTCAGGAGTGGAGGTTTTGAATGCAAAACGTCGGATAACAGTTCCCAGAGCTCGATGCGATTGATTGAGCTTGAGCAACATTCCGCATGCTCTAGTAGAGTATTCGGGCATATTTAGCAATGTTAAGAGCCGATAAGATGATTGCTCATATGCTTAATTTTGCAAGGCATTTACCTGGACTCTGGAAAATTATGAGTTTTCTGTTTAATTGAGAATTGGATTGGCTGATACGAATTGCGCATGTGTATTGTTTATGTGTATCAAAAAAGCAGCCGAAAATAGCAACACAGCGCATCATGAAATGAGCATCACCCCTTGTGCCCCATAATTTACTGGGGGAGGATCTTTTGGGACACTAAAAACTCAGCCCGAGCAAAATTCGGCCAAGTCTGCAGCGCCAAATCTCCATGTGCATATCGATAACAGAAACTCGGAATCATTAATGGAACATCGCACGATCCTACGTATTGTCCGTCGCATGTCTGGCATCTGAATCTATAACCAATAACTTATCCTTATCCACAACTTCACGACTTACGACTGCAACATATAGCACAGAAACCACAAGCAAGAGCCCAGCCGAGCCGGGGCGCCACAGTCGAGCATGTCGTTGCAATCTCCATCGTACGAAAAGGTGTTGAAGCACGTCAGGGAGCGAAGATACGAAGGCGCAGAGTCACAAACAAGAGATGGACGCATAAAACCGACGCGCGAAGAGTACGAGAGGCTATGGAGAGAGTCGAGACTGTCGCTGCCGCCCATGGTCCGGATACCAGGAGCTGCGCTGGCAGCCTTTGGCATGGGCATGACGCTGGGCCTCGCGCACGGCAGTCAGATGGCCGGTCTACGGTTTCGAGCCGAACACGCACACAAGCTTCCCACGACCACGACCGGATGGTATCTATATCACAAGAGCAAAAACTATCACCTCATGTTTGGCGGATTGAAGGAAGGCTTCCGGAATGGACTGCGCTTGAGTCTAATCACGTCGGCCATGTTCTGCACGGAGAATCTATTCGATGTGTACCGGGGCTCCAAGGACATGTTTAACACCATTGCTGCCAGTTTGGCTGTAGCGGGCGGTTTCAGTTTAATAAGTATGCCTCGCCCGATTGCGTCGCCGATGCTTGCATCATCATTGCTAACCCGAATTGATCTGTAGATCGATTTTCAGCGGCCGAAAGTGCGAGAACGGCACGGAAGGGATTAATTGTTGGTTTTGTGTATGGCGGCGTCCAGGACCTTCTCTCGCTCGCAAAGGGTCGGCCCGTTGGCTACATCGAGTTTCTACGGCGGCATGTCGGCGGCGGCAGCAGCGCACAAACGCAGGAAGAACATATCATGTAATACTCTCCATCATCATGCCATCGTAATGGAGATCGCGAGTGGTGAAAGATCCACACTAGTATTACTGCTCGGTTATTCATGGAAAGAAGCAAATGTCGCCAATTTGCACGACAATCCATAAGCACATATCTGGAACCCGATCTGTCTGGAGAACCCACTTTATCCTGGGGACACAATATGATACCGCTGACTGTTGCCGAATCAAACATTGGCAGAAAGTTACCTACACTAGGACAGTATGCCCGGCTAGGAGAGGCGACCGTTTCTTTGTATGCACGATTCGCCCTTTTCGCATTGCGCTGCCGGAGTCTGTTGGCAAAGTGGATCAACCTCTGTTGGGCTGCAGAACTGTTCAGCTGTTGCATTGCGCGATTCAGTCGGAAAGCAACCCAAGATAATTGTCAGCGATTACCGTGAGACGCATACCATTCGGCAATCTGGCTTTCACCGTACAGTAGACGACGCCCGGCTGTCTGTCCAGCAGTGGCCCCCCACACGAACGGGTTTGACAATCACTCGGTTCAGTGCTGCAGAGTGCCGACAAGGACAAGCACAGAGCTCAACAGCCAGGACAGGGCCCGCCCAATTGCCAGAGGCCAAGCAAGGGCATAGAAAAAGAAGCTCCCTTTCCCCACAGAGGAGCAAGATAAAAAGTAATAGCCAGCTCCACTCTGAGCCGAGCTTGATGATTTGGAGCCGAGCACGCTTGAGCGGTGGCGCGAAGCACTGACACGGCACGCGGGAATCTCTGGCATCTTGAACCTTCACCGGGGTCGTGGAACCAGAAGCTATCCTCTAAATAGAGTTGGTCCCCTCCTGCTGCGCTTACTGTCTGGTGCGTGCATGCCGCGGCCAGCAACGGTAGCGCTCGTGATTGGCCAATCGAGGGCTATCGCATCCGGCTATAGGCGGCATTCTTGACCATCATGCTCCCCACCCACGTGACGCTACGTGATAAGACAACTGCTTGTGAAAGCGTCTCGAGCGTCTTTCATCAATGATAGTATTGATTTCATACAGGCCAAGGCGCGGGCTGGCCAGGGAAAAGCAGGAGGGGCAAGCTGCTTTGCGTTATTGAGTCCACGGCCTGCGCCAATCTTACGTGCCTCATTTCTACGGCCGTTGTACCATTGATTGCGATTATCGGAGGCAGGCACGAGCCGTCCATCCAGTATCAGCTTAGCCACTGTCGTCAGAATGTCTCCTAAAAGGTTGATTTATAGACCCTCTACCCTCTCCCCTTTGTCTACCCGGTGGTTTTAAACTTTAGTCTTGACCTCATATTCTCGACCTGTCTCTCTGCGTAGTACTTGAGTGTGATCCTCCAGATCCTTCTATTTGAGCATCTTCAAATTCTCTCCATTGTTTGCGACAAAAGAAACAATCCAACTTCAAAAAACAAACGACAACAATGCTGCAGGCCCCATTGGCGGGAAGGCCCTTGGCCTTTCCTTCGTCTTTGAGGATTGTAAAGCATCAATCATATGTCTTCCTAGTAGCCCGGTCCTTCGCGACAACGCGACCTGCCTTGGAACCCACCGAGACCGCCAAACGTCGCCTTCACTCGACCTCGAAAACTGCCCAGGATATTTCCATCATTGACACCAAGTCCATCACCGACCTCAAGTCTCAATTCGCCGAGGAAGCAAAAATGGCAGCCAAGAAAAAGGTTGTGCCACTTTCCGTTCTTCCGCTTCCTACGGTCCTCCGTACGCTTGCCACGACGACCATTTCATCTTCGCCAATCCTCCTCCCGCCTTCGCTGGCCGCCATGAACGTGCTTGCGCACACTGAAAACCCGATCTTGAACCCCGACAAGAACGCTATACTCGGCTGGTTCTTGAAGAAGACCTTTTACGCACAATTCTGCGCTGGTGAGAATGCTGGCGAGGTCCGCCAGACGGTCGACGGTCTGAGGAAGATGGGTTTCACTGGTGTCATTCTGGGTTACGCCAAAGAGGTGGTTCTTTCCAAGTCGCAGACGGAGAACTTGACCGCCTGTGACCATGGCATCGAAAAGGACGAGTGTGTTGAGAAGGAGATTGGACCCTGGACTGCTGGTACCCTGGAGACCGTCCGACTGGCTCAACCCGGCGACTTTGTCGCTCTCAAGTTTACCGGTGCTGGACGGCAGGCCCTCTACGCCCTCAAGAATCGACTTCCCCCTCCCAAGGAGCTCCGTGCCGGTATCGACCAAGTCTGCGACTATGCTCGCGAGCGCAACATCCCTCTCTTGTTTGATGCCGAGCAAACTGCTCTGCAGGCAGGCATCGACGACTGGACCCTCGAGTACCAGCGCAAGTACAACAATGTCCCTGGCCACGCTCTTATCTACGGTACCTACCAGGCCTACCTCAAGGCTTGTCCTGCCGTCCTCGGCTCGCACCTCCTGGCTGCCGCCAAGGAGGGCTTCACTCTGGGTATCAAGCTCGTTCGTGGTGCCTACCTCGGCGCCGACCCCCGTCACATTATTCACGACACCAAGGAAGACACGGACAAATACTATGATGCCATTACTGAGTCGTTGATCCGTCGCGAGTGGAACGACATTCTCAAGCAAGACGTCGAGTACCCCCTCGTCTCAATTCTCTTGGGCTCACACAACCTCGAGTCGGTGCGCCGTGCCCGCGCGGTCCGCGACTCGATCTCCATCCCGGCACCAACAACATACCCGTCCAAGGGCCCGGTCGGCGAGCTGGCCATTGCGCAGCTGCAGGGCATGGCTGACGACGTGAGCTGCGAGCTCGTGTGCGTCAAGAAGCGCGACGACCGCGACAGTGCCATTGAGGAGAGCACCAAGGCCTACAAGTACATTGTCTGGGGCACCACGGGCGAGTGCATGAAGTACCTGCTGCGCCGTGCCAACGAGAACAAGGACGCCGTCCAGCGCACCCGTACCGGACGTGATGCCATGTGGGGCGAGCTCAAGAGACGCTTCTGGGCGTCTTTGGGCCGTGCCTAATCATGACATGCACATTCAGCATCTACTTGGAGTCTTTTTCCTTTCTAATTTCTCATGCATTGATTTGAGCGATACGGTGTTCAGGGAGTTTGAGAGCGTTATTGGCGAATTGAGGCGTTTTTTCATGACGACAAAAGAGGACGAGCGAATACCAAAGTTTGTGCACATTGACTGCAAAGCTGTTCAGGGATAGAGTGATGCGGAGCGGGTGGAACATGGTCCAGTTTTGACATCCAGTAGAGAGGATATGGTCTAATGAAGCTCATGATTACGGCTGTAGTACCATTATTGATAGAAGAATGACACTATTTTCTGAATATCCTTGGTCTGGTATACTTAAAAACATCCTGTTGATGTTGTGTGGAATGTATCGCTTGTCCCACAACAGCCTGCTCGAGTGTGTAACATGTAGCATTAGTATACGATCCATGTACGTGGGCCTTCTCCGAGACTTGTCCTCGTGAACTCGAGCGACCTTGCATAGCACGGCGGAGATACCTACTATGATTCTCCACAGACAGTAATGATCGTTTCAATAATAGTTACTAAACATAATGAAACTAACCAGTCCCTGTCATCACCGCCTCCTCCACAAGACCGAATCCGGAAGACTATAGCATCTCGGCTATCCGCGGACGAACTAGTTGTGATATATATCCACTTCTTTTTAGCACCAACCTGGATCTGGAGCGGAGACCAAGACAAGGGGAAGGAATTGAATAGCAAGGAACCACAAAAATCAATTGAAAAACTTCATTCGCCATTGAGTTTCAATTGAAAAATGAAGAGACTCACGAACGGTCTTCCTCGGCCTTGTCGACTTTAAGAGGGTCCTAAGAATGTCTAGACTTGGGAGTATTTTTCTCATGGTAGGACTGGGATGCAATGATCCTGAGATTGGAACACCCAAGTCACGCGAGACGCGCTTCAATGAGCGCCAGTGGGCTCACTGTGAAAGACGCCTGTCGCGATGAGTCTAGCGACATTTGAGAAGGGATTCGTAGCCCCATGAGTAGTCTCTCGCCGCAACCAATTCCTTTCGTGCCCAGAAGCGACACCTTGGAGTATTTGATGATGGATGATCGCACTGCATCGAAGGCCAACAAGAAAACTTGGACTGCCGAGCAACTGGTGGCCAACAGATCAAGATTACTGATGTAGATAGCCAAAGCAACACCGACAGTCTTAGCTTCACCGAAAGGGTGGGCGACAAAGCCAAAAAAGATTGTCAAATCTTCCAGTTTCAGTCGGTAAGAGTACGCAAATCACGAGCGTTCATATTAGGCACATTCGTCATTATGTGATACAACTGGTCCTACTCACATTGCGATGCCTTGTATTTTCTCCAGGTGCGCCCGCATTCAAAGACAACCTGTGTCGATCAGCTGAAAATGCATCACTCTTTGGGCTTGCAAGGTTAGAAAATTGTGTAGAAGAGATACACAATTACCTAATCACAATGGAAGTAAATTCCTTTAGGAATCGTTCACGACGCCACAAGGCTTGATACGACCTATGGGCTGTTCTTCTTGCCACTCTGCAGGCGCAGCAAGTGAGCATGAATCCATGGCCGTCTTCGCCATCATCAAATTTGAGAGGCAAGCTACGAGCAAGATTGAGCGAGGACGTATTACAGGTGGTTGTACCAATAATGATCTAATTATTCGATTGTATTTCCCCTGATTTTGTTTCTTTCAAGGGTCTACCATAGCGTTGCGGCCGCTGCTTGTCTACATCCCTGTTGAGCTGTGATCCTAGGCCGTACCATGTACCTTTCCATTAAAGCCGTCCCGCCCGAAGGATTGAAAAGGTAGCATTTGGACTGCTAAACGTCATCAGCGAACGCATTGAGCGATTTTCATACTAATTTTAGTCGTCGGCGAGGAGGTAAATCTTCTGAAGGTCAAGGAATGTCTCACAAGGCGAAAGATAGTGCTCCTCTGGGGTCTAGGGGATAGAACAACAGAGTCGCACAATTATCACCTATTCATAACCTCCAGTAAGGTAAACGAAGTATTATCAGTTATGATGTGACTCGGATACAGCACGAATGGACTCTTATACTCTTAAAGATGCATCGCCAAGCTAGATCCTTCACGCGATGATGACTATGCGATTTGATGTTTCAACTGAGGCAAAGAGGTCTTTTTCCTTGTCAAGCTTTTAGGATCAACAACCCTGTCCGTGCCTGTGACGTCGAAGGCTTGGCCTATAAATGGACTGCGGGAGCAGAATACTTGGCGGCGTCGCCGCAAAAGCTTATTGGAACATGGCCAACCTGAAGAGGTTGAATATCTTTAAGGGAAATAATGCTAAATCCAACATTGATGATCATTTTCTCTTTTCTTTGATGCCTTCAGGCATCAATTCCTGCGATGAAGAACATTTTCTTCAGCAATGTCGCATAGGCGGAATCCTCTACGTAAATATGGAACGAGATTGGTAAACGAAGGTACAGAGGCCGATGACATTTCTTGAGACTCTAGAGCAAATCGCGAGGTGTTAATGTTAGGAGAAGTAATATAAATATGCTTGGGTTCTCCGCCGAAAACGAATCAACACAACTTCGCCAATCTCAATCATATAACTCTCATCTACAGCTACAAGCCAGCCTTTCGACCCTTTCGCGTCTGCAAGATTTTAACACAACATTTGACCCAAATACACTCCCCAGATATCAAACATCATGTACTCTTCGGCCATTCTAGCCCCGCTGGTATTATACTTGGCTGGCACAGCTCTAGCCACGCCAACACCAGTCATCCCGGACAAGCGCACCGCATGTGCCGTGTCTGTCGACGAGACTGTCGACGCATTGGGCAACCTCGCCGTCCACTACAGCGACAACAAGATCAGCCTCGGCGATCAAGACCCGACCGACTTGTTCAAGCAAGTCGGAACAAAGTGTGCAGATGCAGGCAGCTGCGATCCAAATGCATGGACCGGGAAGGGCCAGGAACCAGGCAGTCCAGAGGGTCTTGAGGATGTTGACATCTCCATGGTCGCCCACGGCCTCTACCCCGTCTGGATCCACAACGGGCTCTATGATGCGCTCATGACGGCCCTGTCAAAGGCGGTGAAAAAGGAGACCAAGACGTACACGCCTAGTACGACTTGCACGTCCTCCATTGGCTGCTTTGGCTCTTCGGACAAGTCCATTGACGTCTACACTATCCCTGACTGGATCGCCGTGTACTGGTATGATCCAGATGACTGCAACGCCGACCCGGCGTTCATGGGCGTCCAGACCTCGGTCAAGGTCGAGGGAAGCTCTGGGTTCTGCAGTACCTTTAGCACGCTTGGAGGTGCGCTCGCAAGCTCAATAGGAGCTCCCGGCGGCGCTGGCGTGGTCTTTTCCCTGCTAGGACTTTCGTGCTCCCTCGCCGGCCAATAGATGGTATTCCTATCTCATGGGCAGCTCATGTATGCTGAATAAATCGAATGAGAAGGATACAGGCACCCAAGCGGGCGTGATGTACATTTTTTCTGAGTCAACCAAGGGTTATTATTATGAGTAAATTCCGTATCTTGAATCCAGTCAATACACAAATGCACTATTCAAGACAAATTCTGCCAAATTGCTTCTCTTCTCTCCTAGCGCGGCGGCGTTCAACATCGGGAGTGTGCTAGCAAATTTGGATTTACCGTTAAGGCTTCATTCCCTTGCATATGGCCAGATATTTTCAATCAAAGATTTTTCTGCGATCACTCCAATTTGTTAGATCAACTATAAATTAGCCAAAGAAATGCATGATTCTAGTAACAAGCTTCGACTGCCCCATACTCTTTCCCGTCAACTTCGAAGGAGAACCTCATAAGTCCGGACTGATTATTCTCCACCAAAATGTCAAAATTCAACGTGGAATATTTGGCACCGTCACTTTTGCGATATTTCTTTTGAAAATAGCGGTCAGGAATCTGGTGCAAGTCAAGCACCAACGTGCAGTTCACCCGCACTGGACATCGATGAGATCAGTTATGATACGCTAATAAAAGTTATCGGAACCCGTTTCACTGACTATTCTCGTCCGGATATTTAGTGACTGGTTCTGTTGACTCGTATAGATAGGTTGTCATCGTTGCACTCGACGTCTTCGGGTCGTGGCCTTGAAATACTTGGTAACGGGCAGCGCGCATCCTCTTATCGCGATCCAGTTCTTCTCCCTGTTGGTATCACGTCAGACCACGATTCCCAGTAAGCCTCCACGATACAAAATAGCAAGGGACCTACTTTGCGGATATTCCAAGTCATCTTGTCACATGCATAGTACTCTTCCCACACCCGCCAAACTTTCGGCCTCCCTTTGTCGGCAGTCTTGTCATATTTGTGATAGGCTTTCGAGCCGTAGCTCTTACCTGCTCTTGTAGAGACTACAACTGGCTTGGAAGAAAGTTTGCTCAAGACAGCCCCCCTACCAGATTAGCCAATATCCATGCAGGAAGGGAATTGAGCATACATCATTACTGCTTTTCGGCTAATAACTAAGATTAGCACATTGCAGTTTCTACCTTTTTTGATGTTCTTACGCAGCTTCTGGTTGGACAATCTTGACCTTTGGGATAGACTCTTCAAGCTTTCGCCTCAAATATTCATTTGATCCGAACCCTCCGACAAGAAATACAAACTGGAAAATGAAAAGTGTCAGCTATACGGATAACTGTACTAAATCATTCAATCAGGGATGAGAAGAGTAAAATTACGCATACTCGTACTTGGCATCTGCCTTCACTTGCCTCGGATGCACTTTTGATCTGACTGCGCACCAAATCAACGATCGTGTTGATAGTTGGTTCAAACATGTCGGCAATGCGTTTGCTTCATCGATATTAGCGTTTGACATAAGCAATACAGACCATAAGCTGCTCACGCCGAAAAGGCCATGGTGTTGCTCTCAAGGCCCATCGCAGGATTATCTGGGAGTTGGGCGGTCGGGAAGGTCACGTATACGTCGTCGTCGTCAAGGCCACGGAAGGCCTGTTTGACGTTGACATCAAACTCTCTCATCGCAGCTCGATATGCTTTGGTCGTTTTTAGGGCCATAAATTGGGTTGAGCCAACTGTTTTTGCTACCTCCTCCTGAAATCGTGCATCGATAGCAACGGAGCCAGCAACAGCACCTTTCATCAATTAGTTGGTGCTTCCACGTGTGATTTTCAATCATACCAGTCGATGCAGTGAGCGGGGTAAGCCGCAGTGGCTCAAGTTGGTCGACTTCGTATGTGACGAGATCAACCGTACCACCTCCTGCATCGCAAATGACAACAGCGTTTCTCTCCTGGATTCAATCAGCCAAAAGCACTGCAAATCAAATCATGAGACTTACCTTCAGTCCTTTTCCTTTCATCCAATCCAATGTGTACAAAGCAGCAGCCTCAGGCTCTGTAATGAGGTCCAGAGGGTACACCCCAGCCTTCTTCGCAGCCTTTATGACTCATTACCTCCAGAAACATGTATCGCAGAGGCTGCCAATACTTACTTCAAACGTCAGCTGTTTGGCTTTGTCTGACCAAACAGCTGGAACTGTAATGACATATTGCTTTTCATACAGTTTATCCAGCTCAATCTCATCTGCTGCTATACTTGTGCAAATCATGTTTGTAGCGTGATTATACAATGCGCGCATCAAATCTGCTGCTACCTCCTCAATCGGCTTTGGGAGATTCAAAGGATCAGCGCAAATATCCGTGACATCGTAAGGTTTAGGCTGATCAGGGTCAAATAGTAATTTGAGACCAAAGATATGGTCATCCAGAGGATTGACTTCATAACCCCATTTGAACTTTGAGTCCGAATGCGGCAAGTACTGGATCCTGGTTGGGGCTTTGTGATTGCTATCTCCATCACCTGGCCAGCTGCGAATGTTATTGATGTCTGTAGAACGACTGACAACACCATGGTGGCGGTATACATAGGCAACTCTGCTTTGCAAGTAAGGTGATTGTTTTGAAACCTAGGCTTAGACATTCACATACCCACTAAAGGTTGTGCCAAAATCAAGAGCAAGTATAAGGTCGTTCTTCCGTGCGAGGGGGATGGCGTTCTGATCCACCTGCTTACGCTGGCGGGCAAGCCCAAAGAGTGATGAAGTCTTCCCCATCGAGTCGACGTAACGATTCTTTGATCGAGCGTGAGTGCTGTGGACAACGAGAGGCCGTGACCCGGAGACATGAAGATGGCGGCTCCTGGCGTCAAGTTTTAGGTGAATTGGTTACTTTGGCAAGGCGCCGTATTCTGCCACCAGGCTGTCTAGCAATTTCAGGCTGCTTTGTACAATTGAGCGACGCGGCATAATTATGCGCCGTCAACATGGGCCTGAAAGAGGCTGTGCAGCTGCATTGTGTGGCCTTGCATTGCTGGAAGCCCGGCTGACCGAATCATATACCGACAGCTGTTTGTATTGCACATGCATGTTACACTATGCTTACATGGTGGGGAGACACAGCCTCGAGCAATTTATGACCAGGTCACATCTGTGCTTTGAGTGTCTAATTTGACGCTTTCAGCGTCGCTCCCAATTGCATTCTTAGCGCATTGGCGGACCGCCTGTTGCCAGTCGCACGGAGTACTCTGTATATAGGTAGATACCTACCTATTTACGCGTTGAAGATGTCAGACAGCACCGCGCATGAATCAGGAATCATTCTGATACCTACAAAATCTGGTCGTTTTCTATTTTCCAAGCTCGAGTAGCTATTACTCGAGGCTATGCTGTCATTCTTGACCCGTACAATGGCATCGGAAGACGAGGAAAATAACCATGTCGTGGTCCCCAGTCATGCAATCCAAGCTCTGACCAATGAATTCAGAGGTGGAGTCGGAGAAGTGCAAGAAGCCATTCGCAAGCTGAGAGAAGATCTTCAGAGCAGCGAAGCAACAACTGATGCATCAAGAAGGAGTCTGCCAAAGGCTGAAGCAACCATTGACCCGGATCACCAAGCAGAACTCGCTCGAGCCGAGGATAAATACGATAAACTCCTCGAAGCATATGAGCAGCAAGCCTTGATAATCTCGCAGCTTCAAAGTATGAGGACCCGGACGGGGCCTAAATTCGGAACACCAACTGATGACGAGATAATCAACGACTTCACCCGGCTGAAGGGTGCCATTCTCCAGCTTGTTCGAAATCATATAGTTGCCAAAGGTAAAAAAGGCATGGAATCGATTGATCCGCTTTGGGTACAGAGTCAAGTGGCAAGCGGTTTGCATCAAAATTATTTTACCAAAACGGCACGGCCCTTTGGGTTCAGGAGTACCGAGATAAACGATGCGCTCCAACGATTAGAGATAAACGCAGAGATTCTGGATTATGACGGTAGGATGCCAGTCACTCCACTACCTTGATCCTTCTTCAATCGACTAATAGTGCTTCAGAAAATGATTTACGAAATTGGCGCGTTGCCACTATTCAAATCAGCGAGTGGTTGAATGACCACCAGCCAGTCTCTGAGCAACTAGATCATCATCAAGTTGCGACGTCAATGTGGAATGAATTATTACACCCAAAGCTGGGCGCAATGCCATCAGTCATCAACGAGCTCAGCAAAGTATGCTCTATATCCCACAAGTTAGCAATGAAGCTCCGCACAGCAAGGGTTGAATATGCATGGGATCAGGTTGGTGAAGGCTTTTCACGGCAAACTATGGTCATGGATCATCCAGAGATAGCTGTGATCCGGTCACTCGATCGATCAAAGGTACCTACTGGATCGTTAGCATTTGTAACATTTGGGGGTCTGATAAGGGGAGATCCTATCACCGGCCTCTTGAAAGATGGTCACAGCAGACTTCTTCCAACGGAGGTTGTTTTAGATTAAGAAGAATGCTTTGTCACGGAAACCTAAACATAGCTTTAATAATTGGATTGGAATAGTTCTATCTCTATTGATGTACGACTTTCATATAAGACTCTCAATCTCAACTTTCGCGCATTGGCGTTATGGGGCACTCTCGGTCGAAATAGATGTAATTCGCATTACGTGTTAAAGGTAAATAGCAAAAAAAGACACTTGAATTCTATTGACAATTGAATAGTGAGGCTAGTGCAGTCGGGTACGGGGGCCAACGAAGAGACAAATGTCCGTACTGAGGGCTCGCAAAAGAGGTATGTAGGTACCTAGGTAGCCAATGTAAGCCTGTTAGGTACCTACGTAGGTACTAGGTACATACCTATGTATGTAGTACCCAAGGCACATGCATATATGGTCAGAGTACATGCCCACCCGCGTCTGCCGCGCTCAATCCAACGTCGGGCGTAACCTGCATGATACCTCAAAGTACCTAAATGTAGTAATGGGGTAACCTGGTACGTACCTAGGTATTTAGAAACTGTTTGCGGGTGCAAAGCGATCTGTAATAAGGGAATTTGCGGAGCTTAGCAACACTAGCAGCTGCCTAGATTATACAACACTCTTTACACCACCAAAAAGACCACCTACTAGGTATCATTGACTACCATTGTTCCTCTTTTTTCACTATTTCCAGGTGTGTTAGCTCAGTTGTATCCTAATCCCGGCTATATATTTCCCGTCATAGCTCTCCGTGCCAAAGCTTTAGGTGCTCGTTCAGCGTCCTGTCAGCCTTTGTTAAAGAATCAACAAGCACAATCTCTGCCACTAATAAAATAGGGAACAAAAACCAAACCAAACCAACCCTACCTAAAACAAACAGCCGTAAGGCTATGGCCTTTATATAGTTTTTAATTAAATAGCATATAAAATCTTAAAATATATAAAAATAGTTTTAATTAAAAAAAACGATAGATCGTCCTATATGCTAAACGCAACGAAAAACAAAGGCTTATAAGTCCCGAAGGGACTTATAAAGCCACTTTAAGCTAAGCCTTTATAACCATTTTTAATAAACATCTTTAGCACCCTTATATCAAATCTCCTTTAAGGCTATCCATTAAGCCCCTTAATAATAGCATTATAAATTAATAATAGCGGTATTATATTATCTACTTCTTTTTCTTATTTATATTAAGTGCCATAATTTAATTATTATTAATTTTTTAAGCATTCCTTATCGCTCGTCGTTTAGCATCGGTAATAGGCTACTTGCTTATTTCCTTATTTATAACCGCTATATGCTTTTTAAATTCCTCCTATCTATTCCATCTTTATATATAATATAATAATAGTCGATACGCAATATCTTAATTAATATCCCCTTTCTATATATATAAAGTTAACCAATACCCACCGTTAATATCTCGGAGGCGAAAAAAAAAATATCTAAAAGGATAAAAATTAAATATCGCAATTAAAATATCGATAACGACTTTTTTCCTCCTTTTTTAGTTTATATTTATAGCCGGCAAAACTATAGATTAAATAAAAACAAAAAAAAAAGGCTTAAAGGTAAGGGATTTAACTTTAAGCCTAATCGAAAAAGTAGGTAAAAAATAGCGAGCAAAACTAGCCCCTTTTTTTTTAATAAACTTTTTTAAGTATTTTTTTGGCTCTTTCTTAAACTAAAAAACGGTATCTTTAGGGAAAAGAGGTTTACGGTCCTAAGCCCTAACTAGGTTAAAAGCAGCTCGGTATTAAAATTGGATATATTTGCGTATAATATCATAAATAGGACCAATAATCGTATTATATAAATCGTATATTATTTCCGAATAATTATAATACTTTAAGCGCACAAAATCTTAATTAATCCCTAAATATCAAATATATAAATTTATCTATAACCGTTTAATATTAGGCATAAAATATTAATCCTTTTTTAATACGGATAACGGATTATACAAAAATCGGGAAAACCAATTTATTACTTTTAAGCCACAAAACCAGGAATTAGGTTATCGAAAGACCTTAATTAAATTAGCGCGGGCAGGATAAAAGCCGGATTTAGTGGATTTAAGTCTTTTTTACTATTTCCGAACTCGGTTAAGGAGGACTTTCGCTTTTCTTTTACGAAAGCTAGAACTATTATTGTCGATAATATATAAACGTCGGTAATTAAAATTAACTAGCCCGCTAATCTAATAGTTATTAATATTTTAATTAGCAGCTTTTTGTATATACGGTATATTGTTAACCAGGAAAAGGTATTTTGCACTTATATTTTTAATATTTTATTAATATTATATAGGCAGGCGATTTATTATAGTATTTTCGGGAAAATAGGCGATTATTTTAATTATAAGCTTTATTACGATTTTATTATATAAATCCTAACGGTAATATATAAGCAGCTTAAAAATAGCAGTTATCTCGTCGTCGTTAATTTATATATATTCGCCTACTTTTTTGATTAATAATACTAAATTTTTGATAATAAGTCCCTAATCGCGCTTAGGAACCTATTCCGGAGGCTTAGCATATTATTTAATTAATAAATTAATAGCCGTTATCGAATTATTTCCGTATTTAATAAAATCTGCTATATTCGAATAGGCGGGTATCGAATATATAAGCAATTTAAAGCTATTAAGCTTATTAAATAGGCTATTTTCGCTTTAACTAATATAAAATAGGTAAATTATCTTAAATAAATTATATAATTCCTTCTCGTCTACCTAATAAACCGCTAATACTTAAATAAAATATAAAAAATCCGATTTAGGCAGCTGCTTAAATTTTCTAGCTCTTAAGTAATTATCGGCTTTATATTTATTTATATTAGGTATTTAAGGTTTTAGCCGAAAAAAAGGTATGGTTAATAGGTCGTAAATTTGCGGAGGTATTTAAAAAATAAAAAGTATTTAAAAAATGGATAGGTGCTATAGCTGGTAATCGCAGAATATATTAATTAAATTTAAAATAATAAAAATGATATTAGCTTAGGTAAAAAAGGGAAGGGCGAAATTTGGAAATAAAGGTTAAAAGAAAATGGCAGGCAAAGTAAAAAAAAAAAAAAAAAAAAAAAAAAAGATTTTTGTAATAAATGGTTTATAGTATGGTAATAGATCTAATTTATATACTTTTTGCCGTGGTTGCTATAAATAAATTATAACCTGCTTTTGGAAGGTACGCAAGTTATTTACTTATAAATAAAGCTCGGGCCCCTTTTAACTGGTTATAAAATATTATATTTATATATACTCTTTTTCTCCCTATTTATTATTATAACCACAACCCGAACAACAAAATTAATACCATCTCCCTATTTATTTAATTAAATTAATTTATTCTTTTCTCCTTATTTAAAATATTATTAAAAAACTTTAAAAAAAAGGGGAAAGGCAAAAAGCTCGTAAAACCACCTCTTTTTTTTCCTTGCGACTATATTACTTATCCTTATACCTATTATGTTAAAAAGCCTAATTAGGCCGATTTTATTAAGGGCTTCGAAGCTTTTGCTTTTTATTGCGACCGGAGCCGTGCTAACGTTTTTGCTAATCGTCCTAATATTGGCAATTTATTAAAACGTAACGGCTTATATCGAAACTCGGAGCCTCCTAAATTAAAAAAGCCTTTCGAAAGCCGCAATTTTATATATAACGCTTAGTTATTTTTTAATCCTAATCCTATCTTATTTAGTCGCTTTTTATTTAAATATCCCGAAAACCTTAAGCATACTAGCCCCCGTAATAATTTTTAAATATCGAATTATTTTCTGGCTAAATAGGGAAATCGCGGTCGTAATCTTAATTAACTTTTTTTAAGTATTAAGCAATTACCCGCTCCTTCTTTTATAGTTTTTCGTATACCTATTATCGAACCTATATATGCTTTTAGCCGAATTCGATCGTCGGTGGCTTTTATATTAACTTTTTAATTTAAAATCCTTTTTATTACCGAGTATATTATATTTGGAAAAGAACCTTTTAATATTTTTCGGTACCTTATTTCCCTTAAAAAGGTTATATCGCTATAAACTAACGAAGCCGAAAATAAGGACCTAAAGCGAAATTTAATAATTTATAAGGTAAGTATTCCGGTATAGGCCTGATTATAAAGAGTAGTATCCGGCTAATTTATTTAAGTATTTAAATACCTAGTAATCTTAATTTATAAAGGTTTTGCTAAGGACCGTTATTTTCGTTAGGAAATTATTAATTAAAAATTTTGGATAATTATATATATAAATGCTATTATAATAAAATTTTTAAATTATAGCAAATTTAAAGAAAATTATCGTATATATCCGTTATTTGCGGAAATTAATAACGGCTCGTTATACGGTCGTATCTTTTACTAAATTTTTCGAAAACCTATAAAAATATTTGGTCTTTTTATATAGATATACGGAAAGGAAAATATAGTTCCTTGTTTTACGTATAAAACCCGTTTTCGATTAGCGGAATTTTAGCATAATCGTAAAAAAGCTTATATAGGAATATATCCGTTTTTAGGTTATCGATTTATATTAAAATTTTTAAAAAACTAATATAGTAATTATATTATAAATATTATAATATATAATTGCGAATTCTAGTATAATTAATTTAGCGCTTTACGTATTTTGTTTTTTTATCGCAAAAAAAGCGATTTAGATAATTCGAATAGTTTAATATTAATTCGGTTCGAAAAAAAGCAGTTTTAGGAATTATAAAAAGCTATAAATAAAATATACGGAAAAAGGAATTAAATATAATATAAAGAATTAAAAAAAAAAAGTTATAATAAGAATCGTATATATTTAGTAATAATTAAAACGATCGTATAATAAAGGAAAAAGGTTTTGCGCATTAATTTTAGCTTATAATTTCGGTATTTTATTATATTAAAATAAAATAAAACCTTGTAAATAAAAAATATAAATAAAGCAATATAAAAAAAAAATATAATAAAAGGTATTAAAGGAAATAGTTTTATATTTAATTTAAATATTATTAGGTATTTAATTAGGGAATTTAAACGTTAATATTTATATCCGATATATCGTTAATAGCTTTCCCTTAATTTAACACTTTTTCCCCGGTACGTTATATTATTTATTTAGTTTATAATCGAATAACCGGAATATTTCGTAATAATAATTTAGCCTTATGGTTTGCCGCTATCCGAAAAAGACTTTTAGTTATAGCTATTATCTAATAGTTTTATTTAGGGTTATTAGCTTTCTAAAATCTTTTTTTATTTTTATAGAATTTTTTTAGTAGTCGATTAAGAAAAAATCCTTTTAATTCCGTATTATCGACTTTTTTTAGCACGTATAAAAACTTATTAAAAATAAACTTAATTAAATATAGCCCTTTTTAATAGTATTTAAATTTCTATGCTTTTAATTTATCGATATATTTAAAAAAGTTATATATAATAACCAAATTTCCGATACGTAATAGCGTATTTTTTTATAATAAAATGCGTTTTTTAAATATTAAATACGTAATTTGCTCCTAATAATCCTAAATAATTTATTTAATTTTAATTAAATCCGCTTTTAGTTTTATAAGCATCCTAATACGGTTTTCTAATATTTTATTTTTTAATATATAAAAGTCCTATTTAAAAATCTTTTACGTAGGTATAGCCGATTCGAAAGGAAAAATTAGATAATATCCGTATATAAAGAAAAAGGGCGAATACCCGGTATAAAGTCGTATCGAAATCTAATTAGCAAATATAGCGAATAGAAAAGCCTTATTTTAACTAATGCTTAACCCTTTCGTAATAATCGAAAGTATTTTAATAATCGGTATATAACCTACTTTAATTAGTCCTTGGCTTTAAGGAATATAAGGAGAACTTATATATAAATTAATTATAAAATTATTAATAAGCTTAATTAATTCCTTTTTATTTTCCGACCCGCTATTTACTTTTAGTTGTAACGGCATTTCGTATTTTAAAATAATTTTCCAAATAATAAAATCTTTAATCGAAGCCGAATTAATTATATTTAAGGCTTTAGCTTTAGGATATCCATAAAAGGCGTCCCTAGCTTTTATAATAGCGGTTTTTTTATAATATAACCCTAAAAACTAAATATTTATAACTTATTTTATAAAAATATTTAAGGGCTCGGAAAATTAAAAAAGGTTATATTTTTTTCTCTTCGTCGTAAATTAGCAAGCTATATAGGATTTAATTACGTCGGCAATATTATCGAATATTTTTGGCTAATAATATAATGCTAATACCGATTTATAAATAATATTATATTTACGATATCCTTTTTATTTATAAGCTTAGGTAATAATATATATTCGTTTATTTTAATTATTAAATATTCGTTTATAATTTCTAAAACCGAAAAGTTTCTTTTAAAATATATTATTTTAAAAAATATATTTTAGCGCGGCTTTTTTAAACCTTATACGTTTTTTAAATCCTATTTATAAAGGTTCGCCTATAGTAAAATATTTAATAATATCGAAATAAAACTAAAAATAAGCGTCGTTGTTAACGATCGTTTTTATGCCGTTTTAATTATTATTTAAAATATTAAACGCAATTATTAAAATATTTAGTTTTATATTTAAAAATTCGTCTAAATCTCCTTTTTAAGTATCGTTATTTTTATTAAAAGGTTTAGGCGGCTTACGGAATAATATATTTATAATAATATAAAACTTTTTAGGTATATAGCGGATTTTAAAGTCGAAATTATTAATTTAAGCTAATTATTTCGTAATTAATACGCCGGGTAGGTCGTTCGAGCTATTATTAATTTGCGCGATTAGCATTTAAGCGTCGGTTTTAATTATAAACCGAATACCGTATAAATAGTTTTTTAGTTTTCGTAATGCTTTTAAAAAGGTACGATATTTTTTTTTCGTAATATCGTAATTTAATTTTATATCCTTTTAAATACCGCTTTCGTATCGAATAAATCTTTTTTTTTTATTTTTAATAATATAAAACATAATACCCTATCTAAGACTACTAATATTAATTAAAAGAACGATAATAATACCGTTCCCTTATTCGAATTTAGCAAAAACTAAAGCTTAAATAAAGGTATTTTTAAGCTAATTAATATTAGCTTTTTTTATATCCCTAAAAATAAAAATTACTCCTTTGCGTAAAAATTTAGTTAAAAATAAATTAATAATAGCGTAACCTATAATAAACGATTTAAAATATACCGTTAGGCCTAAAAAGCACTAAACATCTAAAACATTATCGAAGTTTTTCCATTTTAGGACCTTAATTACTAAGGATTTTCCGGGTTTCCGTCCGTAAATACCACAAAAATATCCCACTACTATTATAAAAAATTAACACTATTACGTTTTCGCACCGCTAATAATAGCCCTAGCTAGCTTATAATTAACTAATATTTTATCGATATTAATTAAATGCTCGAAAACCTATTTTCGTATATTAGGGTATACTATTTTATCTTTTCCGGACTCCTTTTTATAATAAAATAAAAAGCCTTTAATACCAATATTATTTACGAAGCTTTATGCAATATCCGGCTTAAAGTTATATAGAATCCTCCCAAAAACTTTACAAAAATAAGCAATAGAATTAATAGCACCTTAAAGAATAGTTATTATATATAATAGGCCTAAAAAAGTTATAAACGTTATTATATCTCTAGATTTAGGGTATAATATAACTTAATTATATTTAAAAAAAAGGTCGGCTATAGTAATTATCGTATAATTAGCCAAATTTTTTGCAAAAATATCGCAATTATTAGGGATCTTAATATCCCTTTTCGTAATAGCATTATACTTAATTACCGAATTAATTAGGCGAAGGCTATTATCTTTTTTTATAATTAGGAACCAAATATTTCGGTAGATATTATAATAAAATTCTATTATTTATACTAATCGCCTCGCCTTTAAAAGCTCGATTACCTTAGGCATTAAGGCTTTAAATATAAGGATATTTTTTAATTATTAGGCCTTATAAAGGATAATCGGGATTTTATATAATAACGCAATAATATCCTTAATTTTGCCGTTTTTTGTAAAATCCTATACCAATGCCCCTTTTTTTTTAAATAAAATTTTAAAAAGCACCCATTTCTTTTAATTAATTATATAAAGATTAATTTTATTAAGCAATTTATTTAGGCGTTTAAAAGTAAATCTATTTCCTTTTGCTAAATTAAACTATTTAAATATAATTTTAAATAAAGGCCCTTTCGCATTTTACGGTTTTATAATTTCTAAAGCTTTAGCCTATTTATGCTTTTTCTAATCTATATCTTTAAAAAGGACCTTATTTTCTTTAGGTTAATTATTAATAGATATAACCTTTTTAAACTTAAATTTATATATAATATTAATTTATCGCAAAATACAAATTTTAATATCGACGGCCTTTTTATACTTATATATAAATAAGGTATTTAAAAATATAGCTAATTCCTCGTCCAAAAACGACCTATAAACTACATCTTTTTAACTAAATTCGATACTATATAAAAATATAGCATTTATAATTATCGGCGAAAAGCCTATAATTTAATATATAATATTAAATAAGGGTTCCTTTAATAAATTAACTTGGATTTATACGTAATCCTCGTTAGCTAAAAAAGGCACCTTTTCTTTTTTAATTTAATTATATATAATATTTTTAATAACGTTAACTTCGCGCACGGTTAAAATACCTAGGTTTAGAAGTATTTCAATAATTAAACCCGTTTTAAATATAAGTTTAAATTTCGTTAAGTCGTTAATACGCATTATAATTCTACTATTTCCGAAGGCTATATTTCCGATTATATAATTATTTTAAAAGCCTATATTTATACGGGTAATTTAAATAAAATTTATACCGAGGATTAACTTATTTTTTAATTCCGTATTAAAGACTATATATATTAGAAATATAATATTACAATTAGCGATCCAAACTAGTTATTCGATTATACCAATTATACGTGTATTAGCTCCTTTTTTAAAGCTTTACACTTCTATATTATAACCTTTTATAAGAATAAAATATTTTTTTATATACTCAAAATAAATAATAAAAATTTTAATACCGGTATTAATTAATCTAATAATTATATTCTTTATGTTAATAAGTTTAATACGAACGGCTATTCTAGGTAACGGACTAATAAAATCCTTAGCATAAATAATCGTAACTTCGGGTAAGGAGTTTATATTATAGGTATCGATATAGCTACCGTATAACTAAATATTATTAATTTAGGGTCCGTCGATAAAAAATACTTATACCTATAATTCCTATCCGTTTTAATTAATAAAAAAGCTAACGCTAATCGTATTAATAAATATAATTAAAATAGCTTTCGAAAAAAAATAAAAATCCTAATTTAGCAACGCCTTATTCGAAAAATATAATATTTCCGTATAATTTTGGTTACTTATATACTTTAAGATATTAAAGGCCTTAATTAAGCCCTTTTTATATTTAGGTACAAAATCTATTAGTTAAACACAAAAAATTAAAAACAATTTATTTAGGAATTCTTTTATTTTCTCGTCGAAGAATTCCTGCTTAGCATTAAATCGTTTTTTAAGTTAAACTTAGGCTATTTCGGCCTTTTATTAAAAAGTAATACTAGGCTTTACTATAATATCTTAATTAACCGGTTTTTTAAATATTATTTTTGCTTAATTAAATAAAGGAATCGCGCTTTTATTCGTAGCTGTTTGCGAAAAAGGAATATCGCCACTTTATCCTAATATAGCATATATAATATTAGTAATATTAAATTTATCCGGTTTATAAATACAAGCGATTTTTCGCTTTTTTATAATATTATATACCTTTATTAAATATTTTTTTATTTATTTAATAATATTCGAATCTATTATAAAAAAAGCAAGGCCTCCGTTAAATAGCTCCTAATATCGGTATTTACCTATATTAGCTTAGCTTAGGTATTTAACCAATTAATTAAAAGCTATAACCGAAATAACGTTAATTCGCGTATAAATATTATTAGCGGCATTTTTTTTTATAATTTTAGTACTTTCGTTTATAACCTCGTTATTAATATTACGGCTAGCCCGTTTTAGGAAATATTCGGCTTTTATTATATAATATATAATAAAGGCGTTTTTATAATTTAATATATAATAAACGGCGGTAAAGCCGATATATTATTTAAGCTTTTTACATTAATTAACCAAGTTTTAAAGCAATACTATATCCGAAAAGGAATTATCCGGATTTATATAAAAATACTTTTTAACTTTAGAGTCGTATAAAAGAAATTTATCGTCGTAAAACATCCGGCGTTTAGCGCATTCCTAAACAAAATGGCTAAATCCACAAAAATAACAATTTACTAAAAAAAAGCTGGCTAATCGACTTCCTACCCTTTTTACTTAAGGCGACGGGGTAAATTTATAAATCAGAAAGCGTTTATATAAATCTAAATCTATTATAAAAACGGCATTAATAGCATTTATTTATAGGTAAAATAATCCGTCGCTTTAATTAGGGACCTTTTTAGCTTTTTATAAAATATATAGCTAAAATTTAGTTATTTTTTTAATAAGCTGCTTTATACTTTTATTATTTTTAAAAATATTATTAGTAACCTTAGCTATACTAATTCTAATATCGTTCGAAAGCTTATTAATAATAATAGCGGAATTAGCTAAGCTCCTAAAAATTCGAATATAAACAGCTTAAATATTATGCTTATTAATTTTAATTTCCGTAACAACCCATTTTTTAAATATATCCGTAACCTCGGAATACCTGCGTTTAAAAAATTTATTATACTCCCTAATAAAATATTATATCAAAATGCCTTTTATAACATCTCGATTAATACGTTTTAGCAGTCCTTTAGTTTTATTAAAATCGGCAGGTTTTTATCCAGCTTTTTAGAGCTCTAAAATACGAACTTTATAATTAAAATAATAGCTATATATTATTATAAAATCTTTAATAGGATTACCGCGTTCTAAATCGCGAAATCGGTCTCCTAAAATACGTCCTTGCTTAATATCTCCGATACAAAAGGTTATTTTAATTTTAGCCTTAATTTTAGACCAAATTTTGCATTTATTAATAGCTGCTCGTATACGATCCTTTATAACCTTATTAACGTTTTAATAAGGCAGCTCTTTTAATATATCTTAATTAATTATAACATAGGAGTTAAATAGTCTTTTTATACCCTTAAAAAAAAATATTGCCTTTTTGCTATTAAACTTAAATTTGGAGTGCTCGTTAACCCTAGGAGCAACTATATATATCCGAATAATCGGAACATAATAAACAAGGATTTAAGCGAAAAAAAGGGCTTAAAAAACAAATTAACGTTAATTATATAATCGCTAGGTTCCAAATATACTATTAATACTATCTAAAAAAGCAGCCGAAATAATAGGCTCCTTATTAAAAAAATCGATATTAAAATTTAATATAGCGAATATTTAATTTATTAAATTAAATAGGAGTAGGAAACAAAATATAATTTAAAATTAATTAAAATAATTATAAAAATAATATCGCGGATTAAGTTTGGTTTTTTTTTATCGTATAACTATCGTATATTTAATACTGGTATTTATAGTTAGTTCCTTATCCTATCCGGGGTTATATTTCCGGAATATATTTAAAGCAACTGCCGAAACTAGTTATCTGATCCTATAATTTTCGAGCTTTTTTCGGTTATCGTTAATTAATCTGCTAGCCTCCAATTTATATTTAGTAACTATATTTAATTCTTTGGTAATATTCTTATTTAGTGATAAAATTAAGTATTGGACTAAAAATACCGGTTAAACCGTATAGTCTTAGGCCCTATCTCTAAAATCGGTAATTATCTAATTAACTTTCCCTTTCGTATTTAGTAAATATATCTTATAAAATTTTGGTAATACTCGTATTTGGTAAATATTAAGCTAGGATAATAGAACTCGTCGCATATCGTATAAATAGGTCTAAAATGCCAATACCTAAGCGATATAAATTAATTATGCGATAACCGGATAACCTATATCCTTTTTCCTTTACAGATAAAAATAATTAAAATGCCATATATTAAAAATACCGTATTAATAATAAGAATATTATCGATATACTAATAACCGAATAGCCACGGCTTAGTATAATTAGGCTCGTAACTATATTACGCCGATCCGGCTATTCCGTACGCATAAAAAAAACAAAGGCTCTTTTTTTACCGCAGTTAGCTAGGTATCGATAAATTTTTAGCATTTCCGTTTAGGCTAAAAGGGGCAAATTATCGGGGTTTTTTTTATTTTTACGAAAAAGTATTTTTATTATTTTAATTAAACTTATTTTACTAAAAATGCTTTATAAAAAGTTATTATGCGTAGTTGTATCGTCGGCGTATAAATATGATCGTATTAATATACGAAAGGTTTGATCCTATAGCTAAGCACTATTTAAGATAAGGAACAAAAACCAAACCAAACCAACCCCACCTAAAACAAATAGCCGTAAAGCTATGGCCTTTATATGGTTTTTGATCAAATAGCATATAAAATCTTAAAATATATAAGAATAGTCTTAATTAAGAAAAACGATAGATCGTCCTATATGCTAAACGCAACGAAAAATAAAGGCTTATAAGTCCCGAAGGGACTTATAAAGCCACTTTAAGCTAAGCCTCCACAGCCACTTTTAGTGGGCATCTCCAGCACCCCCACATCACTAACACAAAAAGATTTAGTTAAACTATAGCCTTATCCCTATTATATATCGAGATAAGACTCCTTAATACCCGTACCAAGGCGCTGGAGACCGTTAACAGCCCTCGAGATAAAGACTACGCCATCCTTTCGCACAGATGGCTACCGAAAGAATATCGCTTCGAAGACATACAAAACTCGACAGGGATTCAGAGTCCATTGCACGAAAGCTTTGCCAAAGTGAAGAAAAGCTGCGACGAGGCTTTGCGTGGTGGATTCGACTATCTCTGGATTGACACTTGCTGCATCGATCAGAGCAGCAGCGCCGAGCTTTCCGAGTCGATAAATTCCATGTTCCTGTGGTATCGACAGGCGAGAGAGTGTTATGTATATCTTGACGACTTCGCTTTGAGTAACTATGCGCCAATCTCGATGCAGACGCTTGGTACTAGTCAATGGTTTCGCCGTGGGTGGACGCTGCAGGAGCTGGTAGCACCTTCAGAGCTGATCTTCTTTGATTGTAACTGGAAACGAATCGGAACTAGGGATGACCCAGCCCTTAGCTCGATGCTTCATACAATCACAGGAATCCCCGTTTCCATCTTGAGTCGAATCTCGATCGAGAAGTGTCACGCTCAGACACGTTACCAAGGGCACTCTTTTGCGGATGGGACATGCGAGCTGTGCGGTACCACTGATCAGCTTCCTATGCTCTTAAAGAGTCGCAGCGTGGCAGAAAGGATATCATGGGCCAGCAGACGCCAAACAACCCGCGCAGAAGATGAATCATACTGCCTTCTTGGCCTCTTTGATGTCAACATGCCGCTTCTTTATGGTGAAGGGAGGCAGAAGGCATTCCTTAGACTACAGGAAGGCATTGTGAAGGCCTCTGACGATCAATCCATCCTTGCTTACAGTGTGCCTCATGGAGAAGCAGCGAACATCCCTCAGCTGCTTGCCAACTCACCACAATGCTACCAAGGTACGATGATATGTCTACCACCTGATCCTGACTATCACGTGAGGCCTCACTCCATGCATATGACATATAGGAGTATCCAGACTTCCCTGTACCTGTGTGATTGCAGGGTTGAAGAGGTTGAAAGAGGGGAGAAGAAGATTTACTCCATTGGGATCCTTGATTGTGCTCATATGGATGACCCCGTCAGCCGACCAGGCATACTGCTGTCTCGATCAAGCTTTGAAGACAAGGACTACAGTCGTGTACCCTGCGATGTACTGTTACGAATAAGTCCTGATACATCATCTGGCCAAGTTCGTTTTCATGATAATAAGATACACACAACGAGTACGTTATGGATCTCGAATTCGTTAGTACAACGCCTGGTTTCTCACTCCATCTTTCCGCGAAGATTCTATCGCAGGTGTTTGAAAATGCGCACTTTGAAGTTATCTGTCTTCTCTTCCGTGGTCAATTGCTGATTGTATGGTAGTTTCTTATGATACGACAGAAGCTAAGTTCATGCATGTGAATCTGCTTTTGAACCCCCCGCGACCCTTTCTGGATGTACAGATAGGAGACCTTTTCACTACTCCTTCCCTTCGCATAAAGATCAAAGAACCGTTAAAGCTGCGGCATTGCATGACTTATCCGTCTTGCTCATCTGTTCCCGCAGGCGCTACCTACTTCCCCGCCGGCCACTGGGAGACTGGTGGTCTCAAACAGCGAAATACGGGGAGAAACATACTTTGTGGCGCCATATGCTTCATTGCCCTTGATGAGACTGCTGCCTTTGTCGTTTTATGGGGGTTCCATGGTTCTGATGTGGTAACATCGTCTCGGGACATCCATTCAGAGTCTTCTGGGCAAAGGCCGTGGTGTCGTGTCCTAAGTTGGCAAGATATCATTGATATCGACCTCAAATGGTACTCCACTACCGCGGAAGCGAAGATTATGGCACAACTCAAAAAGCGTGTCACCACTTTGAGCTACGCCTATGATGGCGATCGCACGCCTGAACTCACGGACCCCAAGGAGATCGAATTACGTGGACGCGTTGATAAATGGTCTCGACAAGAGGAACGCTCCAAAGCTATATGGGGAACTGGGGTCACTACCACAGTCTACGTTTCCATCGATGCAAAGCTTTTCCTCGGACGTTCATTATATCGCCTGAGAATATCGACAAAGCCGCGAGAATGATGCGCCAAATTCTGCTCTTTGAGAAACAATCATATTGAGTGGTTGAGCTGGTTATTTGGATGGGGCCAGAGAACCAAAGACGCTTTTTGGAAACAGGACCTGTAACGCTCTGGATGGAAGGCGACAGGACAATTTTCATCATACGAGCTTTTGATACTATGTCGTCCAAGCAAAACCTCCAGTACCGGCGGTGCCTTATCTAATGTGGGGATAACTTCGTCCAGGAGACGCCTTGCATCAGATGCTGATCACCATTGATCTGGACGTCTCTCATGCTCAGGTAGCTGAGCTTGGTTTCTATCGCTTTGTTTCCGCGAAAAGCGCACTAGGGCTAATTAAATGGTATTCGGATATAATGGCGAATAGAAAATATTTTGGTTAAGGCATTAAACTCATCGTTGCATAAAATCGCTGCCAAACCTAGTGACTCAGTAATTGACCACAATCCCGATTTATTTCCAATTGACAAGTAAGGTATCATCTTTTGTTAGTTGCGTGTATCTCACGCTGTCGCTCTAGACCATTGCCCGCTTCCTGGCATCTGCAGCCTCTGTTACTACATCTTTTAGCTTAGATCTATTTAGATATTTCCCTCTAAGGTCGGGATTGATATTAAATGTAGCGCTGACTATATCGGCATTTGACTTACTGATGGTTCGGATGACTCCGTTGGGTCGATACTACGTTATTAAAGGTGCTAATAAAGGGATAATGACCGGGAAGAGGAGCACACGACCAAACTAATCCCCTTGTTTAATAATGTCGGTCCCTATGGATCCTGGTTCGATGCTAATAATCGATATATTATTAAGCGTCGGATCGGAGTCGAGGCGGCGTTGCTGAGACGTTAATTGTTAATTATATGGGATTTTCGATAATTATACGATAATTATACTTTATGCAGTGTATAAGAAATGAAATGTAGGATATGGATAGGACAAATATAGAGCGGGGACCATAAAAAAGCTCAAAAACGCTTATTAGCTCTCCCACGTTCATTAGGGAGCATATCTTAAATGCACTATATCGGCGTATTCCCGCATATCGGGGAAGTTCGTTCGGCTGGTTGCTATTTTAGGTGCCTCGGGCTATATTATTAATGTTGTCGTGGCGGAAAAAGATCTTCTACTTTTTATTATTGTAATACCCGTTAATCTTGTGAATTGGGTGATGGGTACTTTTGATTACGTTAATGATATTCCCCGGACGTGGACTTAGGTGGTGCTTATTTGTAATTATTACTTCCGACCACGATAATTCTACCGTTGGCGAGATCCATGCTGCCGAGCAGCTTAAGAGCTAGCAATTAATGTCCTAAATAGTTGCTCGTAAAGCTGGTTTTAAACCCTTTTTCGGTAAGGCTCTCTTTTCTTATATCGTTGTATCCTGCATTTAGAATTAGCGCGCGAATGGGAGGAATTTCGCCATTTGCTACGCGAGAGTTAATGGCGTCCGAAACCTTTCGAATATTAGATATTAAGGATAGCTTTAAAGGGAGAATCTTATAAGAGTAGGATGAAGGTGCGCGATTAAGGATAGCTTTGATTTTAGTGGCTATGGCGGCATTGTGAACGGCAAAGACATTATGATATGCTTTAAGCTTAGGAGTTAAGAGTAATTTAAAGATAATTCCGGATTTTAGCCCGCCGTTAGCATTAGTTATTAAAATGCTGCCTTTAAGGCTGATTATTTACGCGTTATACGTATTAGGATTATAAGAGTTTTTAAAGTGTGTTAGCAGCCGTAAAAGCGAAAGGTGAGGATTATTAGCTTATTTAAGCGAGTCGCAATAAGGCTGGTTTTTGTGATAGCAGGTTATGCAAATAATTAGCAAGGTCATTAAATTTGTGTGTTTCGACGATGTGCCGGCGTAGGAACGTAAACTCCTGCCTATTTAATTGCCGTTTTAAAATAGTTAATTGCGCCATTATGCTGCAAAAGGACTAATAATTAAGAAAGAGGAGCTATATAATGCTAATTAGCTGGCAGCATAATCTAAAGAGACTTTACCTAAGGGCTAAATTACGGTCCCATTATTTTTAAAGGGTTATATTCGATGAATCGTTTATATAATTAATTCTTTTATGTCGGCGTGAGAGTTACGTGCCGCAAAAATGACAACTTTAATAGCGATTTATAAATAAGCTAGCATTAGTGTGTTAGATGTAAATGGGGTGTTAATGAATTAAAAGGTTTACATATAATGCCGTTATAACCGTTTTAATTAAGGAATAAATATTAATAATTAAGCCTTAATATTTTATGCTTACGGCATTAGACCGTATTAATGAAAGTTATTTTAATTATTTCTCTTTTCATCCTTATTTAATAAATAGCTAATTATTTCTGCTTGCTTTTATAAGTAATCGTCGTATTTTTTTTTAATAACGTTAGCTCATCTTTTACGATCCCTCCATCACCCCTAATAAATTGCCACTTGAGTTCTTAAGCGCTAACGACGCTTAGTTTGCTAAACCCGTAATGCTTATCGTTTAGCATTATAATAATGTTTGCGACATTTTCTCCGTTATTAAGTGTGCTATAACTCTCGATATTTCCGGCTATTATCGGAATATTAGTCATTATATTAATTAAGGGAATGATAAATTCGTGGTTTTTAATTTCCCGTACGTATCACCGTTTATTAAAATAGTTATTAGAAAATCGGAAGATTATATATTTATTATTATTAATAATGTGCGTTATAAAGATATTAGGGTTAATATAATAAGTATTATTTTTGCCCGTAGCTACGCTGGTATAATCGATGATATTATTTGCGCCCATAGGCTATAGGCGTTTATATTAATAAATATAATTAAAATAAAATGAATTTTAATATTTTTCGCAGCAGTGGCGTTTAGCTCGGTATTTATTTAAATAAATATAAATTAACTCCATGCTTAAGTATTAGATTTTTAAAAGCGTTACGGATGTAAGTTTAGTACAAAGACGTCTTAGTGCTGTATATGGGCCGGTGGCTTATGATAATGACCCAGGGGGTCTCGGTGCGGTTCACATTAGCGAGGTCCTTGGCGAACCATTAGTACTGCTCGTAATTCTCCTTGGTCTTCCAGCTGCCATTAATGGCGCTAAAGGGTCCGCTGTCGGTGATGTACGTTTCGTTCTTTAACGGGTGAGTCTCGTTGTCGGAGAGGTCGCGCATAAATGGCTATTCGGGATTATACGGGTAGTCGGTTTCGCCGTTAATAGAGATGAAATGGGCTAGTCCGTAATTAAACGAGTATTAAAAGTTGCTAACGCCGCTTATCTTTGCGCCGGGCATGCGGAAGCGGTGTTAATAAGCCGTGTAATTTCTCTAAAAAGGAGGGCAGTTATAATATGTTAAGGTGCTCTCGGAAGCAGTCGAGTTTGCTTTGTCCTCGTCGAGGTAGGCGGATAACTCGTTATTAGGCTTATTAAACTCGGCATAAGCAGCCTCGTGGTTGCCCGGCAGGATTATATAAGGGATTTTAGTGGTTAAGTTATTAGTTTATTACTATTATAAATTTTAATTTAACTCGTATAAAACACTTATGTCATTATTTTGTGGTCCGCCTTAATTAGCAATCTCATTTATTAATAGCGGAATTAAATATTCGGCGGGAATTAAGTCTCCGCCCGGAAGCTTAATTAAGGTGCTATTATAGCAAACCGGCTAATTATCCTCGCACGGTAAAATACCCGAGTATTAATCGTCGGCATAGCTAATATCGCCGCTATGCTAAATAAATGCAATTCCATCGGTGCCGGACGCGGCTTTAAAGAGCTGCTTATAAATTCCACCGGCGTTAATATAGCTTATATTATTTAATACGGCGATTATAAAGGGCTTAGCGTTATTAGCCGCGCGGCCCGTGGTAAAGCTTAGGACATCCGAAGCAGTTATATTATTAGCCGTTATAATTTTATAATAATAGGTTATATTTACCTTTAAGCTTTTAATTTAAATATCGTGGAAAAATTAATTATATTATGTGACCACGACCTTTAAGCATAAGGGCGTACGATTATAGCTAAAATAATATTAAGATACGAGTTTTCCTTTTTTAGCGTGGTTAATTTACGTGCGGGAAGCGCTAATGGCCTTATTAATAAAATTACCCCGCGTAAATCCTTAAAAAACGGACGGTGCTTTATTAAAGCTAAAAGGAGTTTAATAATGAATATTTACTTTATTAGGGATATAAGCCAGCGCCATAATATTAATGTTATTAATAGTGTTAATCAAGGTGGTGCTTTCCTATTAGAGTTTAAACTGGTTTGATATAAGTGTCAATTATGTAATATATTGATTTATATTCTGCGCCTTTTAGTTTTAATAAGGTATACGCTTATTTAGGTGGCCCCGGCTAATCCCCGGAAGGTCTTATATATTTATTTAAATACTATAATATTAATCCGTATACTTAAGCATACCCTAATATATAAGAACCATAACCCACCATCTAACATACCCCTTTAGATCCACGATTTATCGTAAATCTGGCTATATTTAAATTAAAATTGCTAATTAGCAAAATATAGCTTTTTTTAGGGTTATTCGTTTTAATTACGATAGGCAATTTTAAATCCTATTTATTGCAAAAAATTTTGCTATTTGCCTATTAGCAAGCTTTTCGTTAATTTATTTGCTATTATTTTATTTAAAAGTTTATAAATAACTTTAATTTTTTTTTTTAGGCTTTTTGCCGCAGCTAATAATTATAAATATCTATATAACGGAGTTTTATTTTTAATAACGTAATTTCGGCATTAATTAAATTAATAATTTATTTATTATTATATTTAATAATAATAATGCTATTATCTAATTATATCAATAATTCCTTTAATAATCGATTAACGAATAATATTTTTTTAATAGCTTATATTAGCGCAAATAATTTAGCTTTTATAATAAAAATAATAATTATATTTTATTTATTTAATCGCTAATTAATTAATCCTCCGAATAGCTTTATAGCGAATATTTAGGTATTTTTGCGATTAATACTATTATCGGTAAATAATACGTTATTAATAATTATTAAATTAAAAAATTTTCTAATTTTAAGCGAAAGTTTTTTAATATTAATTAGGTAAATTAAAGCTTAATTAGCAGCTTTTTAATATATTTAGCTTAAATTATTAAGGAATTAAGCTAATTTAGCTATTATAAATACGATATTTAATTTTATAAATATAGCCGCGAATAGCAATAATCCGATTTTTTTTAATATTTTTATATTTTATAAAAAAACGCTATAATTAATCGAAATATAAATTTTTCGCAGCCTATTAGCGTTATATAAATTTTTTTTTTATTTATAAGCTTAGCGATTTTTTTTAAAATAAGCCTTTTAAAAAAAGCTAAATTATTTTAAATATACGATTTTTAATTATTTTTATCCTAAAAAACCATTATATTAGCTTACTATTATTAATTTTATATTTTTTTATAAAATGCTATATTAAATAATTAATAGCCTTTTTATTTTTATTTTTATATGCGATAATTATATCGTTAACGTAAAAAAAAAACTAGCATTTTTTTTAATAAATGCGTAAAGCTTATATAATATTTAAATATAACTAATTTCGGCTAAAATTTTTATAAATTTTTTTTGCTATAATAATAATAATATTCGTAATTTATAAAATGCTTTATTTAATAATAATATAACGTTTTTTTTTCGATATTTATCCGGTATTTTTATAAATATATTTTAATTAATAAAAGCGTATATAAACGCGTTTATTATATTATATTATATTAGTTTAAAATTAAATTTCGCTATAATCGCGATTAGGGTGCGAAATAATTTTTTAGCTAATATAGCCGCGTAAATTTCCTAATTTTAAGATTTCGCCTATTAATTACCGTAAACGACGAATTTTGCTTTATATTTCTAAAATCTCCGGTATTTATCGAATTTATATATATATACCTATATATAATTAAGGATTTATTTACTTTTTATTCGTAAATCTTTTTTATTAATCTTAGTTTAAAATCGTATATTTTTATAATTTTATAAATAATTAGCTTTTGCTTAAAAAAAATAATTTGCTAAACGGATAATAATATAATTTATAATATTATTTAAAAAAAGCTAGGATTTCCGTTTTATAAATTTTTACCTTTTAACGAAAAAAGCGTTTTAGCTTCGCCTTATCATTTTAATTATTACTTTATCTTATTTTAGGAATAGCTTTATAATTAGCTAAGAAAACTATTTACTATAAAACTATTTTAAATCCTTTTGCTAATAACGCCGTATTTTTAATCGTAATCGCCTTTATATTATATATTAATAAAGCTAATAAAAGTGTTTATAATAAAGTCTAAAAGGCAAATTTCGCGGTAATAAAAGGGTATTATTTATCCCTTTTATTTAGCGCTATTTTTTTATTTTTTTAGTTATTATTTTTTTTTTAATCGTTTTAATTATTGCTTAATAGGATATTTTTTACGGCGGTATCTTTATTTTTTAATTTTTATAAAATTTCGTTTTTAAATATTACGTAATTAATTACGAAATTAGCGATAAGCTAAATATTAGCATTTAAAAGCTTATTTTTAAATATATCCTATTTTTTATCGCATAATTCCTTTTCGTTTATAATTATATTTCTCGTATTAATTAATTTATTTTAATTAAAAATCTAAATTTTATAAATATTAAATAACTTATATTTAATAAAATATTCTATTTATGCCTTAAATATTAATCGCTATAAGCGGCCGAATTTTTATTATATTATTAGCGTTATTATATACGCTTTATATCCGAAAGCTTTAAAATAGGTTTAATTAGGCTTATAATTTAAATTTAGGACTTTTTTTGCTTTTATAACTATTTTATAAAATTTTATATATAATATACGCTATCGGGAATTATAATTCGGCATACGATTATATAGGTATACCGCGGTTTTGCCGATTTTAAATTAGAGTTAATAAAGGAGTTTTGCGCTAATACGCATTATACGTTCTTTTTTTTTAATTATACCCTTTAAGCGTTTAGCAGTTTTATTTTAGGCTTATATATATAATACTAAAGGCTCGAATTTAATATATTTATTTTTAAAATATTTTCCGATTATTTATTTAATTTTTATAATTTTATTATCGTATTTAATAATTTTAATTTTAATATTATATTAAATTTTTATTATGCCTAAAAATAATCGGAAAGCGTTAATTAATATAATAGTAGTTTTTTCCGTAAAATAATAATTTTATATATATCCTATTTACCGATAGGTAATTAGCATTTAGGACGTATAGTTTTTAATTTTTTTAGTATAGTTATAAAAGTTAATAGCTAATCGCTTGCTATAATTTTTATTAATTAATCGTGGCGTTTGCCGTGGTTAACGCGTAATTTTTGCAAATACGCAGGCTTTATATTTTATTATAATTAGTTTTTTAATTTTTACCTTTTAAAATAAGTAAATAAAATATTTAAAAACTGCCGGGCCTAAATATCTTATTTTATAATGCTATCGTATAGCTTCCCTAATTAATAATAGCCTTTTTATTTATATTATATATCTTTTTCGGTAAATAGCAAATAACGCTAAAGGTAATTCGTAAGGTTTATATTCGAAAACGTATTATCTATATCGGTTTTAGAATATACTAATTAAAGATTTATTTTTTTTGCGTAATATTATAAGGTCGTTTTTATTATTTTAATAATATTTTTATTTTTATAATTAACGGAGTAATATTAATATAATTAGCAGCCTAAGATAATAGGCTATATTATTTAATAATAATATTTTAAATCCGAATTATATAATTATTATGCCGTACCCGTAAATAGGTAATTTCCGGTCGTCTAATTAAATAAAATCGTAATTAAAAGCTTATTTATAATTAATAAATTTTGCTTTTATATTTATAATTAAAATTATTATTGCTAAATTTAAGATAATTAAATAGCGTAAAAAGTAGTTTTTTGTAAATATTATAAAATTATTTTATACGTTTGCTATTAATCGTCCGTTTTATTAATCCGTATTAATCGGAAGCAATTTTTTTTTAATTATTCGTAATATATTAATTCGGCTGGTTTTAATTTTTTTTATATTGCGAACCTGCTTTTATAAATTAGGGTTTTTTTTAAAGGCTTTATTTACTCGTGCTTATATTTTATTTTTAAAGATAAAACCTGGATAGGCTTTTTTTAAAAATACGTAAAAATATAAATCAAAAGCGTAAAAAAGGTGGCAAATAAGGTATTTAATATTTTTTTGCCTTTTATTATAGGTAATTCGTTTATTTTTTTTTTTACGTAAATTAGCCGTATTTAATCGGGAAAGCATTTAATTTTTAATAAAATAAGCGTTTTTATTTTATCCGTTTTAAGGCTATTTTTTAGCTTTATTAGCGTAAATTACGAAAGCGCCTTTTTTAATTTTTAGCCTAATCGGTTATTAAATGCTTAAGCTTTTACGGAAGTTATTGCTTATTACCCGATATTTTAAATTTTTATTTAAAATGCTTTATTTTTTATAAATTTAATAAAAAGCGGCTTATTATAATATAATTAAAATAACTATATTTAAAAAATTTATAGCCTAAACCGAATTATTTTATATTTTAATTATTTGCTTTATTTAGGCTTTTGCTATAACTATTTTTTATTTATTAACTTAATTTATAGCTTTTTTTAATATTTTTAAAGGCTTAAAAACTTCGAAATATTATTTTTTTACTTTTTTTTTATTATTTATAGCTAATTTACTATAATAAATCCTTAAATTCTCGTATTATTTATATAAAGGCTCGTTAATTAAATAATACGTAAAAAAAAAATTTAAAAAAATCGTAATAATTATTTATTTCGTAATTTTTTTAATCGCCGTATATTATTTAGCATATATAGCCTCCTTTATTTTATAATAGTTATAATCGAAATTAAACGATTTCTAACCTTTTTTAATAAAATCCGTTATTATCTATTTCCTATTTTTTTTATTTTAAATATTCGGATCGTCGCCTTCGTTTATAGCTTTGAGGGTCGCTACCGCGGTTTTTATATATTTAGTTTTTTTAATATCCGGTTCGATTAAAGTTTTAATTAAAATTATTTTATTTTTAAGGTAATTAATTAATCCGGCAATTTATACCTAGATCTAAAACGCATATTCCTAATTATTCTAATCGGAGGTTATTTTTAATAATACCGTTAGGCCGATTCCGGCTTCTTTTATAATTATTATTTTTATAGCTTTAGCAAAGGCATTAAAACTTTTAATTATTAATTAAAATAATATTTTCCTATTAAAATTTAAATTAATTTAATATAAATATTAATTATATAATATATTAATTTATATTTTACGTTTTTTAATTTTAATAAAATATACGCTTATTTAGGTAGCCCCGGCTAATCCCCGGAAGGTCCCGTATATTTATCTAAATACTATAATATTAATCCGTATGCTCAAGCACACCCCAGTATATGGGAACCATAACCCACCATCTAACAAATAGGATCCGCTATCGCCGGTTGCACCGCGGGCGCTTCGACGAGCCGGGGAAATCCCTTGCCGTTGCTATTAATTATGGGGTCTACCCAGTCGCCGACTAGCACAGCAGGGCCCAAATATAAATAAGTGTCAGATGGTGGATTATGGTTCCCATATACTGGGGTGTGCTTGAGCACACGGATCAACCCTATAATATTTAAATAGATATACGGAACCTTCCGGGGATTAGCCGGGGCTATTTAAATAAGCATATACTTTATTAAAACTAAAAAGCG
Source organism: Pestalotiopsis fici W106-1 (assembly GCF_000516985.1). NCBI lineage: Eukaryota > Fungi > Ascomycota > Sordariomycetes > Amphisphaeriales > Sporocadaceae > Pestalotiopsis > Pestalotiopsis fici. The sequence goes on along the minus strand of NW_006917092.1, from coordinate 1,134,112 downwards.
TAAAATATAAATTAATATATTATATAATTAATACTTATATTAAATTAGTTTAAACTCTAATAAAAAAGCATTATTTTAATTAATAATTAAAAATTTTAATACCTCCGCCGAAGCTATAAAAATAATAACCACGAAAAAAGCCGGAATCGGCCTAACGGCATCGTTAAAAATAACCTCCGATTAAAATAATTAAAAATATACGTTTTAAATTTAGGTATAAATTACCGGACTAATTAATTACTTTAAAAATAAAATAACTTTAATTAAAACCCTAATTAAACCGGATATAAAAAAAATTAAATATATAAAAACCGCGGCTATTACCTTCGAAGCTGCAAATATAAACGATAATCCGATTATATAAAATAAAAAAGACGGGGAATAAATAATTACGGATTTTATTAAAAAAATTAGAAATTATTTAATTTCGATTATAATTACTATAAAATAAAAAAGGCTATATACGCTAAATAATATACGGCGATTAAAAAAATTATAAAATAAATAATTATAACGATTTCTCTAAATTTCTTTTTTACGTATTATTTAATTAATAAGCCTTTATATAAATAATATAAAAATCTAAAGGCTTACTATAGCAAATTAGCTATAAATAATAAAAAAAAAATAAAAAAAATAATATTTAAAAGCTTTTAAACCTCCGAAAATATTAAAAAAAACTACTAATTAGGTTAATAAATAAAAAATAATTATAGCGAAAACCTAAATAAAGCAAATAATTAAAATATAAAATAATTCGGTTTAGGCTATAAATTTTTTAAATGCAATTATTTTAATTATATTATAATAGGCTGCTTTTTATTAAATTTATAAAAAATAAAATATTTTAAATAAAAATTTAAAATATCGGGTAATAAGCAATAACTTTCGTAAAAGCTTAAGCATTTAATAGCCGATTAAGCTAAAAATTAAAAAAAGCGCTTTTATAATTTACGCTAATAAAGCTAAAAAATAGCTTTAAAACGGATAAAATAAAAACGCTTATTTTATTAAAAATTAAATACTTTCCCGATTAAATACGGTTAATTTATATAAAAGAAAAAGTAGACGAATTACCTATAATAAAAAATAAAAAAATATTAAATACCTTATTTGCCACCTTTTTTACGCTTTTGATTTATATTTTTACGTATTCTTAAAAAAAGCCTATCCAGGTTTCGTCCTTAAAAATAAAATATAAGCATAAATAAATAAAGCTTTTAAAAAAGACTTTAATTTATAAAAATAGGTTTATAATATAAAAAGGATTAAAACCAGCCGAATTAATATATTATAAATAATTAAGGAAAAATTACTCCCGATTAATATAAATTAATAAAACGGATAATTAATAATAAACGTATAAAATAATTTTATAATATTTATAAAAAATTATTTTTTACGCTATTTAATTATTTTAAATTTAGCGATAACGATTTTAATTATAAATATAAAAAAAAAGCTTATTAACTATAGGCAAGCTTTTAATTACGATTTTATCTAATTAGGCGACCGGAAATTATTTATTTATAAATACGGTATAATAATTATATAACTCGGATTTAAAATATTATTATTAAATAATATAGCCTATTATCCTAAGCTGCTAATTATATTAGTATTATTCCGTTAATTATAAAAATAAAGATATTATTAGGATAATAAAAACGACCTTATAATATTACGCAAAAAAAATAAATTTTTAATTAATATATTTTAAAACCGATATAGATAATATATCTTTAAATATAAACCTTACGAATTATTTTTAGCGTTATTTACTATTTATTAAAAAAAATATATAATATAAATAAAAAGGCTATTATTAATTAAGGAAGCTATATAATAATATTATAAAATAAAATATTTAAGCCCGGCAGTTTTCGAATACCTTATTTATTTATTTTAAAGGGTAAAAAATAAAAGATTAATTATAATAAAATATAAAGCCTGCGTATTTATAAAGATTACGCGCTAATTACGGTAAGCGCTACGGCTAATTAATAAAAATTATAACGAACGATTAGCTATAAATTTCTATAATTATACTAAAAGGATCGAAAACTATATATCCTAAATGCTAATTACCTATCGGCAAATAGAATATATATAAAATTATTATTTTATAAAAAAAACTACGGTTGCATTAATTAACGCTTTCTAATCGTTTCTAAATATAATAAAAACCTAATATAATATTAAAATTAAAATTATCGAATACGATAACAAAATTATAAAAATTAAATAGGTAATAAAAAAATATTTCGAAAATAAATATATTAAATTCGAGCCTTTAGCATTATATATATAAGCCTAAAATAAAACTGCTAAACGCTTAAAAGGTATAATTAAAAAAAAAAACGGGTAATGCATATTAGCGTAAAACTTTTTTATTAATTTTAGCCCGAAATCGGCAAAACCGCGGTATATTTATATAATCGTACGCCGAATTATAATTCCCGATAGCGCATATTATATATAAGATTTTATAAAATAATTGCAAAAGCAAAAAAAGTTTTAAATTTAAGCTATAAACCTAATTAAATTTATTTTAAAATATTCGGATATAAAGCGTACGTAATAACGTTAACGGTATAATAAAAATTCGGCCGTTTATAGCGATTAATACCTAAGGCATAAATAGAATATTTAATCGGATATAAGTTATCTAATATTTACAAAATTTAAATTTTTAATTAAAATAAATTAATTAATACGAAAAATATAATTATAAACAAAAAAGAATTATACGACGGAAAATAGGATATATTTAAAAATAAGCTTTTAAATATTAATACCTAGCTTATCGCCGATTTCGTAATTAATTACGCAATATTTAAAAATAAAATTTTATAAAAACTAAAAAATAAAAATACCGCCGCAAAAGATATTTTATTAAATAATAATTAAAACGATTAAAAAAAAAATAATAATTAAAAAAATAAAAAAGTAGCGCTAAATAAAAAAAATAAATAATACCCTTTTATTACCGTAAAATTTACCTTTTAAACTTTATTATAAATACCTTTATTAGCCTTATTAATATATAGTATAAAAGCGATTACGATTAAGAATACGGCGCTATTAAAAAAAAAACCTAAAATAATCCTATAGCAAACAGCTTTTTTAGCTAATTATAAAGCTATTTTTAAAATAAAATAAAGCAATAATTAAAACGATAAAGCAAAGCTAAAACGCTTTTTTTATTAAAAAGTAAAAATTTATAAAACGGAAATCCCAGCTTTCCCTAAATAATATTATAAATATATTATTATCCGTTTAGCAAATTATTCCTTTAAGCAAAAGCTAATTATTTATAAAATTATAAAAATATATAATTTTAAATTAAAATTAATAAAAAAGATTTATAAATAAAAAATAAATAAATTTTAATTATATATAAGTATATATATATAAATTCGATAAATATAAGAAATTCTAAAAATATAAAGCAAAATTCGTCGTTCGCGGTAATTAATAGGCGAAATCCTAAAATTAAGAAACCTACGCGGCTATATTAACTAAAAAGTTATTTCGCACCCTAATCGCGATTATAGCGAAATTCGACCTTAAATTAATATAATATAACGTAATAAACGCGTTTATATACGCTTTTATTAATTAAAATATATTTATAAAAATGCCGGATAAATATCGAAAAAAAAACGCTATATTATTATTAAATAAAGCATTTTATAAATTACGGATATTACTGCTATTATAATAAAATAAATTTATAAAAATTTTAGCCGAAATCGGTTATATTTAAATACTATATAAGCCTTACGCATTTATTAAAAAAAAATGCTAATCTTTTTTTACATTAATAATATAATTATCGCATATAAAAATAAAAATAAAAAAGCTATTAATTATTTAATATAGCATTTTATAAAAAAATATAAAATTAATAATAATAAGCTAATATAATAATTCCTTAAAATAAAAATAATTAAAAATCGTATATCTAAAATAATCTGGTTTTTTTAAAAGGCTTATTTTAAAAAAATCGCTAAATTTGCAAATAAAAAAAAAATTTATATAACGTTAATAAGCTGCGAAAAACTTATACCTCGATTAATTATAGCGTTTTTTTATAAAATATAAAAATATTAAAAAAAAAATCGGATTACTGCTATTCGCGGCTATATTTATAAAATTAAATATTGCATTTATAATAGCTAAATTAGCTCGATTTTTTAATAATTTAAGCTAAATATATTAAAAAGCTATTAATCGAGCTTTAATTTACCTAATTAATATTAAAAAACTTTCGCTTAAAATCGGAAAATTTTTTAATTTAATAATTGCTAATAACGCATTATTTACCAATAATAGCATCGATCGCAAAAATACCTAAATATTTGCTATAAAGCTATTCGGAAAATTAATTAATTAGCGATTAAATAAATAAAATATAATTATTATTTTTATTATAAAAGCTAAGTTATTTGCTTTAGCGCAAGCTATTAAAAAAATATTATTCGTTAGCCGATTATTAAAAAAATTATCGATATAATTGGATAATAGCACTATTATTATTAAATATAATAATAAGCAAATTATTAATTTAATTAACGCTAAAATCGCGTTATTAAAAATAAAGCTCCGTTATATAAATATTTATAACTATTAATTACGATAAAAAGCTTAAAAAAAAAATTAAAATTATTTATAAATTTTTAAATAAAATAATAGCAAATAAATTAACGAAAAACTTGCTAATAGGCAAATAGCAAAATTTTTTATAATAAATAGGATTTAATATTATTTATCGTAATTAAAATAAATAGCCCTAAAAAAAGCTATATTTTGCTAATTAGCAATTTTAATTTAAATATAGCCAAATTTACGATAAATCGTAAATTTAAAGGGGTGTGTTAAATAGTAGATTATAGTTCCTATATATTAGGGTATGCTTAAGCATACGGATTAACCCCATAATATTTAAATAAATATACGGAACCTCCCGGGGATTAGCTAGGGCCACCTAAATAAGCGTATACCTTATTAAAACTAAAAGGCGTAAAATATAAATTAATATATTATATAATTAACACCTATACCAGACTAGTTTAAACTCTAATAGGAAAGCACCACCTTAATTAATAGTAAGTCTCGTCCATATCGCGCACTTCGTGCTGCAATTTGGGCGCAGCTAGGGCGAGGTCGATTGCCACGGCGGCGGCGATAATAAGAATTGACTTTATGGCTGTTATAATTAAAGACGCTTAAGCAGTGCAAGGACATAATGGCGAATGCATACTCTTATGCTAAGGAATTAGCTATATATATTATTATTATAATTTAAGCTAAAGTGGGTTAGGAGGATAAGTATAATCCTTGTTTTTCGGTGATAAAATGCAAAATGGGATTTTTTTAAGCGGTCGCCGACGGAAAAGGATTAGTGATTTTGCAGCGATTATAAATAAGCCGATAAGCCGATAAATAATAACCTAATTATCGTCGAATAAAGCGCACGTAAAGGCGTAGACTTAAATTAAAATATAGCAGTGTGCCTTATACGGCTTTTTAAATTAATTGCTAATATATAAGGCTTAGCAAGGGCTTAAAGCCTAGCGCCGGCTGCATTAAATCTCGCTTTTGCACGTTATTAAGGCCGATTTCTGGTTCGTTAGTGCTTTTATTTTATGACGTTAATGGAAATATTGCCCGGAATTTCTTCGTATTTCCTCCAGATTTTATTAATGACTTTCATGGTATTTTAAAGAATTATATTAGATTTTTTAATTAGGGCTAAGCTAAGGGCGTACGGTAAACGGAGGAATAGCAAACTGCTAAAGCCTAAAGCTCGCCGCCGAGTTCCGATAGCTTAAGCCCCGTATTACCCATAATTATTATAAAAATATACCCCGATCCTTACCGACCCGATATTATGGAAACTATTTTATAAGTCTAAATTCGAATAGCAATTAATTAGCTTGCCTCGTGCTTAAATTCAATTATAATAGGCTAAACTTTAATACTTAATATTTAAATACCGCAATTAATCGTCTTCGCTTATACCGCTATTAAAATCCATTAGAATTTATTAAGCCGTTAGCAAACTTGGCCTAACCTTTAGCGAGATAATTAACGGACCCTTTTCTTAAACTCCGTAATATAATTAATTTTTATGCCACGCCTTATAATTTCCAACTAAATTATAATTAAAATTATATAAAAATCGAGCTATAATAAGTCGCAATTTTATATATGCTAAGTTTTTACTAATGTAGTCCTTTGGCTTATGGCTAAATGGTTTAAATATAGCTTTGTTATCGTTTTAGTATTTAGAGTCGTATAATGGGTGAGTTGCAAGGAGCCATTTTTGCGGTTTAAAGGAATTAGGCTTAACTTAATGCTTTAAATTGCGGAAGCTTACCCATAAATATATAAATATCGATGTTTATTATTTATTAGTTTCCGCTATTAAAATAGGCAAATAAAGAATTAATTATTCACGCCAGCAGGGATATAGTGTCTATTTATATAATCGCTAAGAGATATACGAGCTGGGATTTCCGGAGCTGGCGGGTAGACGCGCAGTGTTTCTTCGATGCAGGCCTTGAGGTAGACCAATTTTTCGGTTGAACGCATACTGATCTCCGACTCGTCTGAAAAGGCCGAGCGCACCTCCTCTTTGAGCGAATCCAAGATGGCCGGGTTCTGCGCAGCGTAAAAGAAAAAGCCCGATAGGGCCGTCGCCGTGGTCTCGCTTCCCGCCCCGACGAGCACCCCGCTGTTGGCCATGATCTCCACGTCCGATATGCCCTTTTCGCCGTGTCGGTTCTCTCGGAGCATGTAGGTCATGAAATCGCGTCGCCCGCCTTGGGGTTCCGCTCCCTGGCTTATGCGCGCCTGCGCCTTGGCAGCGGCATACTCTCGGTTTTGTAATTCTTTTTGCAGAGATTTTGCCGGCCTGAAATAGTTCAGTAGTGATAGGATGGGGTACGCGCGGAGGAAACCTTGATAGCTCGCGGCTTTGACGTTTTCGAATATGGCCAAGACCCAGGGATGATAATTGCTTGACTCGAGACTTCCAAACGAGTTTGCAAATGCTAGATCTCCAATAATGTCGAATGTGGTAAAATTGAGCCAGTGCACAAGATTAAAAGTTTCGCCAACCACGGCTCGCTCTCTTAATCTCGAGATGAAAAGATCAATATAACTTTTAATGATGGGCTCCTGCTTATATATTGCGGCCTCGCTGAAGGCATGGGCCAAATGGCGGCGCTGTCGACGATGGACCTCGGTAGTGTTGCCTCCAATGATGGTGATTTTATCCCCAGGAAAGAAAAAGTTCTTCCCTTTGAGAAACTCGGGATTCCCGCCACTACGGTGGTGGTAGATCTGCGGCCATGCGACTGACCCCTCAACTGCCAGCACATCTGGAGCAATGCGCACGACGGATCCGTAGCGCATATGCATATCTCGAGTCTGACGAGTCCATGTGGCTTGGATATGGTGTTGATAGCGAAAGGGAAGCGACGAAGCGGCGTTTAGCCATGGACCTGGAACTTTGCGCAGCGGATGGAACCAAAGGCGATAAAATATTAAGGCGATGCGATATATGAGTAGCTGGTGAGTGGTGTTAGCAATTACTTGGACGTGGGAGCTATTGGAGGGTTCCTACCGATGCGGCACTCAGATAAATAATTTGAATGCGAATACCTTCGCCGAAAGAGTGGAGCATCTTGTTCACGGAATGGGTTGTTGCTGTTTAATTGCAATTGTTATTGTTGTCGAGAATTTCGCCGGCCCTTTATTATACACATGAAGCATAGCAGGGAGTCCAGAATTTAATTATATCGGTTCGGGCCCGGACTCGGTCGCGTTGAAGAGCCCGATAAACCGGCAGATTACCGGAAGTGTATACGTGCGGTGGTTGCATTAGCGGGCAGACGTTTTAGCAAAGATAGCTGGTATATAGCCTATTAAGACAGCGATCCACACTATAAAGTATACTTTATACACCGCCTTCCACCTTATATGTAAACAGTTTAGAGCATTAATTAATTAGGATGTATGGACCTTACCCGTAAAATTAAAAGGATGGAATTGCTTAGGGCTTGCATTTATTCCATTACGTAAAACTAATTTGTAGAGTGTAGGCTAATTTTAATTTAAAACCATTAATTAAAGCAAATATAGCCTCGCACTAAGATTATAGCAATGGCTTATTTTATAGCGTTTATAATTTGCTATTTTATAATGATTATATACGTTAATAAAATGATTATAACGCAAAATAGCTTAGTTTTCTCCGCAGCATTTATAATTTGGATATTTAGGGTAATGGAATTAATTTAGGGGCGCACCGTCGGGGTGCATATATGCTAGCTAAAGCCGCTTACCTTATAAAGCGCCCCGCAAATAATATTTACGTAATATTTTAATAAAAAAGTAATTATATTTATATAATTTATGTTAAATTATTGCCTATATTTATGCTTTATGCCGCAGCTTTTAGTGTTAATAATAATTTAATAAGTTTATTCTCTTATAAGCGCCTTAAGAAATTGCTAAAATATATTAATTATTTTGCATTAATTAACAGGTTTAATTAGTTTTATAGGCCGTTTATTATAGCATTATCTAAGTTTATTATTATATACGATAATAATTAATAATTCTTAAATTAATTGCTAAATTAATTTTTTAATATTAATTTATCGTATTAATTAATGCTTACGATTTTAAAGGATAAGCTTTTATAATTTCTTTAATTAAAACGTTTTCTAGCATATAGCGTCGGTTAGCAACTCGCTAAAAATTATTTAACCCCACTAAACCTCTTTTATTTTGCCGCTATTTTAATATTAATTAAGCCGCCTAAATTAAGGCCGGAGGACTAGGTGGCATTTTGACTTTAAAGACTTTTCGATTATATCTAAGGCATATTCTTCAGGGCTTAGCGTGGATGTTGCTTTGTTATAAGTGACCCTTTTCTCAAATAAATTGCGAACCCGGTCGTAAAATGAATCTTCGGGCAGTGTTCGATGAATGGTTTTTGTGCTTGTTTTAATAAAACCTATTATGAGGACTATGACTTATACGTTAAAGGGTCGTAGTTCTTGCCGTAAAATCCTATTATAATTTATGATGGCTCCTTTGGTCGCACTAAAGACACTCCCGAACACGTAGGGCGTGACAGCTGCCAGTGAGGCAATGTTGATAATTGTTGAATAATACCATTGTACCATAGAACCAAAAGAGACATGTCCCCACGGTCTGGGAACATAACAGGTATTATCTGACACACCCCCTCAGCTGGGACGTAGTTCTTTACGGGCGAGCTGGATATCTAGTATTCCAATAGGCTTTTAGCTCTGTTACGTCTTTTTAGCTGGATAACGTAGCTGGCGATCGAACCCAGAACCTCCCCTTATTCGGTGCACTACCAGTTGTGCTACTAGGTTATCGCGGAAATGCGTGGGTCGCTAACCCACTGGTTAATGCACGGGTGGCCCTTGCGAGCGAATGAGACTTTTAATTATTAAATAATACCATTGTACCATAGAACCAAAAGAGACATGTCCCCACGGTCTGGGAACATAACAGGTATTATCTGACAATAATCAGCCCTTCCGCCTTAATTAGCAACCCTCTAAATGCAGCTACCATCGCCATTACTCTAATGACATTCGTCTCGAATGTCTTTTGGACATTTGGAATCGAGACGTCGAGGGCTGGATGAGTGTGTGTACGACCGCTGTTTTCAGAAATTAGCATAGGCTCGACGTAGATCAGCGCGGCGATCACTTTCTTACGCATTGTTGATGAGAATATCCAATCGACCGCCGGCAATGCGATTAACCTCTGACTGACAGTTTGAGATGCTCGTGCTATCCGTTACGTCAAGCTGTAAGACGCTGACGTTCGGACTTGTTAGATCGATTATTACTGCCGGCGTTCGCGCTATCGCAAATACGTACAGTCTTTGATAATACTTTAATATTAGATTCTTGTGTCCCGCGAAACGTATGTTCGAATGGCTTTACCTCGTTTTTTATATTCGATTGCTAATGTATGATTAATTCCGCTAGGCGTATAATTGTGAATGCGCGTTGAGCGTCCGATGTGGGGATTTGGATTAGTAACGTGGGATAATGGGATATGTGAATATATTTTGTAATTAATACGCACTTTTGATTTAAAAGTGGCGGCATAATGGAGCTATACGTGTGAATTTCGAAATATTATGTGAAATATTATAGGGAGAATATGAGGCAGATGTGTTATGATGAATTTAGATGCTGGGTATTGTGATGCGGAGTTCCCGAGTTCCGCGTGCTAATAGTATATGCAGATCCGAAAACCGAGCTTTCGAAGGCTTTAAGGTTATTATTGCCTATGTAGGTTATTAATCGAAGCCACTACCACTAGCCATTAAGTGGCTAGTGGCAGCCTATTAATGAGGTTTTTCCCACCTCGGTTTTAATAAGACTTAATATGTATAAGCTATGAGGACTTCTTAATTTGCAAAGTCGATTAAAGCTTTACCTAAAAGAGAGAAATTAGAAGCAAAGCACGGAGAAGGAGCGCGGGTAAGTGTTAAGCAATAGGAGGGTCCGCGGGATACACCGTTAAAAGTTAAAATGTTAAACGCTAAAGCAATAGCTAATAATTCGCCTATTACAAATAAAATGTAATATTAATTAAAGTGCATAGCATTTAATAAAAACCGTACCGTCGATCACGAGGGCTATTTTATTTTATTTAAATTGCTAGTTATTATTTACGGCGCTCGTAAAGGGCAGGATTCGAGTTCGCAGCGCTTAGGGGGCTAAGGGCTACGGGTAGATTAGGGCTAATTATTTAGTCGCTGATCCCGCTAAAAGAAAACCTGCCCACCCAGATATTTATTAGGCACGGCTTAGCATGGAAAACGATTTTAAGAACGAGGAGGAGTGGTGATATTAATATTAAAGGGAGAAGGTTTAGCTAATAGCTGCTAACGTTATTATTGTTTTTACCTTTTATTTAATATTAAATTCGCATTTTTTAGCTTATTTAGCTCTTTTAGCGCGATCCCGCGTTGGAATTTATGCTACGACCTTAATTCTTATTTAAGCCAATTAAAAGCAAGCTATAACGACGTATAAAGCAGTGTGGGTAAAGCTTAGATATGCAAAAAAAGCATGGGAGGGCTATAATAACTACATTACGGGTTTCCAGAATAAACCTGAAATATAAAAGGTGTTGGGGTTTATGCTAATAAGGAACGGTAGCTTCGAAAAAAAATATTAAGCAATAAATCTTTAAAAATAAGGGTAATCGAACTAATTTATAAATATAATCGTTAAAGCGTATTAAATGCTTTATTTATAAGTAAGATAAATGCTTAAATTAATTATTAAGGTAATAATTATTTATATAAAAATCTTTTTATAATATATATTTATTTATTTTTTTATTAATATTTTTTAAATTATAATGCTAAGCCGATTTTATAATTTTAGAGTTAATAGAATTTAATAATTTTAATAATTTAACCGTTTAAATTATTATTAAAATTATAATTTTATTAGGCAGCTGGCTAATAATTATTAAAAATAGCGGTTTTTATTTTAACTTATTCCCGGCTTTCGGTGCTAAGCCTTTTTTTTTTCTTTAAACGCTAATATATTTATTTATTTTTATGTAAAGGTATATATTCGTAATATTAGCTTTTTTTTTATATTTTTTATTTTCGAAAAATTTTAGGCTGCTTAAATAGGTTATAATGCTTACGTGCCGTAATTATTTGTAACAATGGTGCCCTCCCGGACCACGTTGCCGGCTGTCACCACTATATAACCGGTCCGTACGTACGTAGCTTAGTTAGTCAGCTTTCAACTTTGACATTAACCCCCCGTATACTGCCGCACCTCACCTATATAGTCACCATATCGCCAGTATATCGTTATTTATTTAATTATATTGCTTTATATTGTTATAATCTTAAAAGCTCTCCTATAGGTGGCTTGCGGCATCGTTTCCTCCCGTCCATATCGTCGTCTCCGTCCCCGTCGTCCTCCAGCGCACAAAAATGGCGTATTCGCAAAATTCCCGTACGACGCGTAATGCTATTGCAGCTGCACTTAATCCGGCCAGCACCGATACTAATACGGCTGCTATAAAATAGCAGCTTACCGGAGGGCAATAGCCTAACGACCCTTTCGTCGTTATAAAATAGCAGCTAAAAAAACTTTAAAAGCAAATCGAAAGGGCCGAATAGCTAGCTACGTTAAAAAGATAGCTCCGTTAGCTTTAGCAGCAAAATAATAAAAACGCGGCCTTTTTGTTATTTCGTCGCCGCCGTCGTAACGATAACTTTAGATTAAAACGCGATTACGACGTTAACCTAAAAAAGTTAATTAGGGTATTTATACTAAAATTTTCTTTTAGGCAACGGGACGAGTAATTTACCGACCTCCGCCGTGCTTTTAATAATACTCCGAAGAAATATAAATAGCTACGCCGCCGTATTAACTTAGCTATTTCGAAAATAGATTCCTAATACCGACTTTTATAAAATTGTAAAATCCAGCGCCTCGAAAACGACGATTTAGCGCTAGCCGAACGCACCGCCAGCGATTAGGCTACGTTTTTTAAGTAAATTGCTAGCCTAATTTGCGATACCGGATATTATAAAGCTGCGATTACAAAATTGCTCGAAGCTGCATAACAGGGTCTAAAGCAGCATCCTAAGGACTTTAATAACTACCTTTAGTCCTTAAAAGATTAAAATAACGATCGCCGGACGGGAGCCGCTAGCGCTCGTTATTTTTACGCAAAGCTAATGGAACGGCTAAGAAACAAATTAAAAACGCAGCTTACGACGTTACCTATTATATATAAGGGTATAATCGGGACGGCTATTAGGTTATAGGAACTATTTAACCTAGCGCCTATTATAAAATCCCGACGTAATCGCCACCGGATCGATTATGCCGCGCCGTAAAAACGTACGGATTATACTATTACGAAGCTAGTATAATTAACTTTATCGCTAGCCCCGACGTCCTTTACGTCTACCATTATAATATTAAATTTAGCTCGGGTCCAGCTATTTTTAGCTACGACGATTATTACTAAAGATCCTAAGCTATCAGCCTTTTTATCCGACGGCATACGTCGTAATAAAAAAGGGAAAATTATGCCTTGCCGTAAATATAATAGCACTATATATTAAAAATTAAAATACCTTAATAGCAACGAAAGCAATTCGTTATCGTATCGCCTAAATAACGCTAAATCGTCGTAATAGCATTATAAAGGTTTTCGTCTTATTAGGTTTTTCCCTTTATACGGCTAATGCCGATAAATATATGCTAATAATCTATTTATTATAATTTTATATTATCGTTATACGTGGTTTTATATCGTTATTATACGTAATTCTATATAATTATATAATTTTATTTTCGTCGTTTAGTTATAAATTATCGTATTAGCAATAGTCCGCCGGTGTATTTATAATGGTTCGTCGTCTATTCCCTAATCCCGTCGTTAATCTGCAATCCCGTTAATTTATTTATTAGTCCGTTAGTTATAGGTGGTTCCCAGTGCGGGATATCACCTATATATATAATAGTTAGAGTTTTTAGTCACCTATCCAGTCCTAATATAGTGTATCCTAGCCAGTTCGCAATGGGATCGCCGTCGGGGAGTTAATCGTACGTAGTCGACTATATGGTTAGTCGTCGTAATGTATAGCCTGGCGTGGCAGCTAGATGCCCTCAGCAACCCGTTGAAATCAGGTAAATCCAGTGCGCGGCTGGTACCGTAGTTGTTATCGCACTAGCAGAAGCCGTGATCCGGGTCAAGGCCTTGATTCCAAGGGAACGCTGGCTTCGGGGTCGAAGCACCGCTTAAAAGGGGGGGATAATTATAACGATGGTGCCTTCCCGGACCACGTTACCGGCTGTTACCACTATATAACCGGTCCGTACGTACGTAGCTTAGTCAGTCAGCTTTCAACTTTAACATCAACCCCCCGTATACTGCCGCACCTCACCTGTATAGTCACCATATCGCTAGTGTATCGTCACTTATTTAATTGTGTTGCTCTGTACTATTACAGCCCCTCCCTTCCTTCCTTAAGCGCTAACACATTTATTTGTTTTTATGCAAAGGTGCATATTCGTAATAAGGGCGAGCAATAATAAATACTGGCCTTATTCGAGCAAACGATCTCCTTCGAGCAAAATAGCATGAGAAGCAATAAAGTAAATTCCTTTAATTTTTAGGTCATATTTAATATTGTATTATTATAAAATTGTTTCCGTCCCGTGGGCATATAAGTCCCAGTTCGCGATCGTTTCCTAACGATTTCGAGCATGCTCTTTACCTATCATCGTGCATTAGCAATGTATAACTGTGGCAATTTATATTTAGGTACCGAAATACTCATGTAATTACCCTAAAAATCGAATAAATCTGGATAAACGAGAGTGAGATTATAAGAAGCTAAGTGAATATATACTTTTAACATTTTTAAAAACAACTATTTAGTTAAATTTCATTTACAACTTATCCACTAATGAATATAACTAATTCAACAAGTGACAGTTTTCAGCCCCAGGGAATTTTATTTATATGTTCACGGATTTAGCATTATGGGATATTTCCACCTCGAATTTGCAATTAAATCCAAAACTGTTCCCGTATATATAAAATTATTGGTGAAATCCAAATTCATCCTCACGTTAATATCCTTCCTGCGCCATTTTTTGTTGGTCTTCTCACCTGGACGCCAAACGAACAATGGGCAATTGTTTTGTGTAGCATTTGCCGAAGCTAGTGTCGGAGCAATTTTCCATACACCGAAGCTTTCAGGTGCCGGCATTTGCTTACTCTTAAAGCAGTTATATATCTCATTAGCAGACTCTTGGATAGCTTTTTTGCACTATGCAAGGGTGGCATTATTGAAGATATTAGCGAGACGCTTGTCTCCGTATATTGTCCAAGAGTCGCCGCGAGGATTCTGGATATAGAGTCCAATGGCATTATCTTTATCGTGCATATATTATCGATATGTTAATTACGTGGAATTGTTATTTTGTCATCCTACTCACTTTTGCACATAGATTTTTGAAAGGATTACCTGATAATATACGTTGTGGTGTTCGTAGGTGGCCGGCTGAGAAGCGATCCCCGAGGAAATGATCGGCGAATGCATTCAGCCGGTAGGCATTATCGAGATCCCCCTTCTGAGCGAGTTGCAGGGCAGCAGTATGACCAGCATTGTAGGCTGTCTTTGCGTCCGATCCGAAATGGTTAAGATTTAGAGACGCCAGTTTGATATAACTCGGTTAATTAGAAGGCCTAAGCGCTGTTAACAGTTGGAACTTGATATTTTTGTCGGGAAGCTTTGCATAAGCTTTTGAGGGGTCCCGGTGACTTGCGATGGCAGTATTGACGGTGTTTACCTCCTTTTGCAACGCGGCAAGAATATCTTTTGCTTTTTGTGGTTGACGAGAGGATGGATTTTTAGCCAATGTTTTGTACGCGCGCATGAACCGAGCGATCTGGTCCCGCTGGCTTTGACTTTCACAAATGGGATCATATGTGCCGTAAAAGTCGCCGGCGAGTGCACTTATTTGCCCGTAGGTTAATTTTAGCTTCCCGTTGTAGAAAGTGAACGGGTAGTCTCGAGCAATCTTAGACGTGCCATCTTTCATTTTCAGTGTGACAGTATTACCTATTAGAGCGTGCTCAGCAAACTCGAGATCTATGCTAACTTTAGCCTTGATGAATGCTCAAGGGTTGTGGCCAAACGTACGAAGCATGCCATCTCCAGACGATTTCGTGGGAGCATCGCCCACAATTGGAATCGTGCTAAAAGAGACCGCATTGTCAAGAATGCCGGATGCCTGCAGTCTCTTTCGATCGTCTTCCGAAATAGTTGCGTGATCCTCTATTGCTTTTTGATTTTTGCTGACGGGGAAGAGCGAGTCCTGATGATCAACTGTGATCACAGCAGGCGACATGGTGCAGGATATCTCACGGAAGAATAATTCGTTGCCAAGAAGAGAAGAGGAGTAAGTGGTTCGAAACCTTGTTTTTGAATACCAAATTGATATCTCACATAAGCGAGACTGAGAAGAATAATATGAGCAAAGAAGATTAGGGGAGGGTATGAGTTGTTCTTATAGAATTGTGGAAGCAAGGCGTTAAAGAGCCATCTGATATAGTCGAATAGGTCATCCCTGGTGGGAATCGTCTGCTCCAGTGGAGTTTGACCTTCGGATTCGATGATTTAAGCACAGGATCAAGAATCGTTGGCTTTATTACTCACGCAGGCTTTTAATGAATAAAAAGCACACATCCCCTACATCTTTAAAATGTCTCTGATTCGTACTGGATCGTACCAGAGAGTTTGTGGATCGATTAAGTCGAATATTATAAGGGCTATATACGTAGTGTTTTCTAACTAATACATCACATGTACGCGTGATTCCGGTATTTGGTGATTATAGAAATATATTACTTAGATAGCTAGAACACTATTTTCGAACGCCAGAGAAAGGTTTTACGAACTCATAATGATAGTGGCATGTTTAAATTTTCGAGCCAGCGTTAAATTTGCGCCGATTCAATAGAACATTCTAGGCAACTATATATCTCGCTAAAACGATATGTTACTTTATAGACTGCGTATTAGCTTCCTAGTATTTTCTTATATCCTTATGTGTGGGAATTTGATGCGAGTAAGTGTATTTAGTTTAAGTGAACGGATTTAGCTATATGGGTTTAGTTTAATAAATTGCGAAGAACCTAATTGCCTTTTACTGCCTATAGGAAATAGCCGTGAAGCCGGAGGGTCCCGAGTCTGTTGTTTTTATTCGTTAGAATGAGAGTTGCACCTATTTACTTTAGTTAAAGTCAACCTTTTATATGGTCGAACAACTGCCATATATCTTTACGTGCACCTTTGCTTTAGTAGGTTCGCATTCAGGGTGCCTCGGATTCTATATTACAATTATATTTGCCGATTTATGCTAAGTTTCCAATATGTCTCATCTTTTAAGTGCCATATTCTAGCTTTACTTTTATATTTGGACGAGGCGTGCTGCTACTCGATTTATCTCTAATTTCACCAAATGATTGACTAACACCCACTCCAGAGCTTTATCAGAAGCGCTAATCGTCTTGAATAGTACCTTTAAGTTCAACTCGTTATGTAGTAGATTCAAAAAGAAAAGCTGATAATGTGTGTTGTATTTGCATCGATATTCTGGCAATCTATCTGGGCGGATGGCTGTTGCGTGGCACGATGATGTATTTAAAGCCATGGTTTTCTAAAATTTTCCTTCCTTTTTAGCCAGTATTGTACGAACCATCTGTTTTTTTCTTTCAAATTTTTAAGAATATAAGTGCAATTATGGGCGAAGGAGGATTATTGGTGCTCGTAAATGGCACGCCATACAAATGGAAGCGGATGGACCAATGGGCCTATTAAATGGCTATTTGGAAATTCCCGGAATGGATTGATGCAGGTCAGTAGCTCCCCTAGCGAGTTGATGAATGAAAGCACGTAATAAGAGTATTGATGGTTTATTAGGCACGGTCTCAACCAATTATGTTGAGTTCAAGCAGACTTTGGGTACAACTCGTGGTGATACCCACGGCA
Source organism: Pestalotiopsis fici W106-1 (assembly GCF_000516985.1). Lineage (NCBI taxonomy): Eukaryota > Fungi > Ascomycota > Sordariomycetes > Amphisphaeriales > Sporocadaceae > Pestalotiopsis > Pestalotiopsis fici. Next base: position 1,116,489 of record NW_006917092.1, on the reverse strand, counting down.
AGCTCAATTATCAACTTGACGGAACGAACTTTTCCTTCTAAATCGAGATCCGTGATTCTCCAGGACGAATTACTGCTGTCCTGGTTGCTTTGGAAGCAGTCAGTAACCCCCGTGGCTCTTCAATTCCGCTGGGTTGGAACCATGACGGTATCACGAGCTTCATCCTCTCCGGGAAACAGGGCAACTTCCACACGCTCAATCCCCCAGTGAGCTGGATGCAAAAGAATCGAAGCACTTTAGGAAATCGACCGCTATCGCAGATCTGCATGCTCGGAACTCACGATGCAGGCATGTCCTTTGTATCTCACGCCGATTTTCCTCGAGGGCTCGTTGATCCCTTCGTCCTTTGTCAGTCTACTCCGGTTTATGGACAATTGGTTCTTGGATCCCGATATCTCGATATTCGTCCTGAAATATCTGGTGGTGATTTCTGGACTGGTCACTACAGCGGCAAGCTTGGAGGCCGCGGTGAGTCGATGGCCAATATCATCACTGGCGTGAACAGATTCCTATCAGACAATGCAGAATTGGTCATCCTCAACTTCTCACACAGCCTCCAAACTGATGTCAGTGGCGACTGGAGGAGCTTCAATCGTGATGAGTGGCACAAACTCATGCAGGAGCTTCAGCAGCTACAGAACCTCTTTGTGGTCCAAGACGAGACAAAAGCGAAAGACCTGAGTCTTCTCACCTTGGATGATTTCATTGGTAATGGCAGGGGAGCAGTCATTTGTGTTATGGAGGATGACAGTCTTGACCTTGGTGACTTCAAGAAAAGGGGGTTCTACAAGCCTTCGCAGCTAAATGTTCGCAACGAGTACTCCAACACCGACGATGCGGTCAACATGGTGAAAGACCAGCTTAAGAAAATGAAGGACAACATGTCGATCAAAGACAAAAGGCTTTTCTTACTATCCTGGACGCTGACTCAACAAATCAGAATTGAGCCAAACATCGCGAAGCTCGTGCTGCTTCTCAAGAATCTGAAGTCAATCAAGACAATGGCATACACTGCCAACAAGGCGCTAGTAACAGAACTGCTACCCGTCGTGGATAAGAACTCATTCCCCAACGTTGTTTACCTTGATTTTGTCGACAACTTGAGTTATGTGGCGCTTGTCATGGCTGTTAATGACAAGGTATTCAATAACTGAGATGTTGAGTGTTTGTTCAAAAGTGTATTCCACGGGCGCCATTCAAGGGTCTTGTCGCAGAAGTGTACCTCGAAACTTGAGTCTGAGTCAATATAATCAGATTCGGTCCTATTCAAGAGACTGATCATGTATCGATCGTAAAGAGTATTATCGTTACCTGAGCGGAAAAGGGCGTGGGGAAACAATGATTGTTCGCCCATATAATGATTGTTGACTACACAATGGTTATAGGGCCTTTTGGCAGTAGTTATTGTTTCTAGAAGGGTGCCTGACACATATCAATTGGAATAACCAGACTTCCTTCCGTGGATTAGCACCTTGATTTAATGGAAGACAAAGCCTTTAAAACCCGAAGATCTCTGGAATGCCCCAATTCATTCTCAGGTAGGGTGCCCACATTTAAGCGCGGGGATGCCAACCGGCCACGCCATCCACGATGACTAAGTAACAGACGAAAAGCCACTGCCTTGCAAAGTTTTATGGGAATAAACTTCTCCAAATCAAGGCTTGGACCTTAAAACCCGAGCCTTAAAGTGTAAGAAAGACTAGCTCGCTCCCTTGAAAATGACCATCTAATTTAAGATCTTTGATAAGTAGCTTGCTCAAAATGTTATTAGCTCCTAACTGTTTGATTCGGTTGAATGCTGCGCGATCCTATTAATGTGAAGTTAATTTAGACTCTTCAAAAGTCTGCCTAGAGCCTCTAAGTCACCAAGCTTGGCATTTGCCTGCCGGCGATTTTAAAGATGGTTAAACTTGAACGGTTGTGATTTTAATGTACAACACCTCGTGTGGGGTGGCAGCCTTAGGCCCCTGCCTTACTCGTAGATAGCCGGTGCAGCTTGAGCTTGGATTAGCTAGCATTGCCTTCCTTTACCATCTCACCATCTTTCGGTAGACTTCATCAATGGACTTGATTCTGTCCCCCATCAACACCAATGTGAGTAGCATTGACTATCAAGTATCCGCTTAGCTGCGGAAGGATCGTATACGAGGCCCAACTTATCTTTCCCCGGCGCGAATGGTTCTTACAAGTGATGCGTCGCAAAAGGTCGCTGTAAAGGTGCAGGGTGTATCACTGCAGCGGTGAATGGCAGGTAGATTTTTTGACGCACTCTTCCTATCGGTCGGCAAGCTGTCGTGCCATATGCTAATAGTCACCGCCCAAAAAGTATGGAACCAAAGTTCAAAACGGAAACCGAATCAAACCTGGGTTGATGAAGCATTGTAATATTCGTCGACAACAGATCAAGAGTGAACCGTGATCACTGCACGTAATTTATTAGAGTGCAACGATTAATTGGCGACCCACTTATAGATTCTAGATAGCTTTATATTCCGCCGTCGTGCAGCCGGTTCCAGTTGTCTACTTCCACCGGCCCCTTCTGTATTGGGACATGTGATTTTGCACAAAGGCAATAAAATCCTTGCTATTGGCCCCAAGTGTGAAAAGATATGATAGGTATGGGTAATAGTTGTTGTATTAGTTGAGTTGTTCACATCCAACAGAGGTTGGATGGTCAAAGATATATACATGATGTGGAGAAGCGCTCCACTTATTCCTACATTTTGACACCAAGCAGAATGCAACCGAAGTTAGGTGTGGGGATGGCGAGTTGCGAAATCAAGGAAGTCTCATCTATGGCGATGCCGTGAATGGTAATGAGAACTAGCAACGTCTTCCTGCTCACCGTATGACTAGGATTTTGCCAAAGCACATCCGTCATCTTGGATTGGTTGGCATTCTTGACTAGTCCCATAAAATTTGTCAGTCACTGGCCGTCTACTACAGCATTATCCAGGTCCATCATTACACAGGAACACTGCAGAATCTTACACCGGAGCAATTATGATGATCCCAAGTGATTGGATTACCCGGAAGCGAATAGCAGAGACGGGAGCCGTGGATTAGCGATGCTCGAGCTGAAGAAAATCAAGTTAGATGTTCTCATAAAACAAAATTCCGTCACATACGACCATAGGTACTAGAGAACTCGGCATCCCGTCCGCTCTGCCCTAGATAAACTGGTGACCGCCGGATTAGTACTCAGATCGGTGACGGCTGGGGAATCCCTGGTGTTGTATGTTTTTGCATTTTAGTTACTTATGTTTTTATTTTTGCGAATCCAAAACTGTAACTGGTACACGCAAAGTTAAGAGCCGAAAGACATATAACATTAAATCTGCGACATGGTACGTAGCCCATTTGTATCCAAGGTAGTAGCCGAGCTACCAGAGTGGAGCTTCACTTCTTGACAGTGATAAACAATACTGACATGACCTGATACGACCAGTATCTGAAATAAAGAGTGAAATTAAAGATAGTCTACATCTACGAAAATAATGTGTGAACAAACAGACTTAATCAACCCTTCCCGTTGTGTCATCCGAAGGTTGCCACACTGTTGCACATCATATCAGTTGAATAGCATCGTGTCTCGTAACCATAACCAGGTCTCTTATTATGTATTCCTCATGTGATTGCCTCCTGCATCAAATGCCCATCTCCCTGATCATCCGCTCGTCGCTGGGCGCCCAGGCCATGTTTGGCAGTTCATCCACACTCAAGATCAGCCCCTCTTGCTCAAACCCGCCACGTACAATGGTTGTGCCGGGAGCACTCGTGAAAAGCACTTTGACTGTGGCAGGGACATCTTTGACTAGGCGCAGGATACCGAGAAATACTCGTCGAGCGTCCGACCAGAACTCGTCGCGCTCGAACAAATACACGCCGTCAATTATGAAGAACACAGTCAGGGTCTGGGGAATGCGCCGAACAAGCCAGATGAGTAGTTTTAGTAGCTCATCGATGGACTGGTGGGAACCTTGCAGGAGATCAAGATTGATCTCAGTCTGTGGATCCCACGGATGAAATACGTGTTGCCGCAGAATTTGATCAATGAGACTCGCCAGCATGGCGCGCTCACCGATGCAGCCGCCCGCGTCGCTCCGGTCAAAGTGACGTCCGCAGAACCAAAGTGCCGAGATGAATCGGGGCCTGGCTCGTAAGGCCTGCGCCATGGTTGTGCAGAACACAGTCAGGGGCGATATCCCAGCAATAGAATCGGCTCGAGGGTTGTCCCACTCGACAAGTAACTTTGCTGAAGCTGTGGACACGGCCCATTGCTCAAACAGCGTTGAGGATACAATCTGCTCTGCTCGTGCTCTTTGTTTGTGAGACATTTCTTCTTTTCTGTCGTTGACGAGTGAGATGTCCCGAAGGTCGACGTCCATGGAGCTAATCATGTGGCGCAAGGTATTCTGATCAGGAAGCTGGGCCTGGAGTGGTACAGGCCACGGAGTTCCCGGAAGTGGCGATGGTGTGCGCAATGCAATTTCTTTGTAATACAAGGTCTCGTGCCGAGAAGCCTCGAGGGCTTGCCTAGAAGCCTCGAGCTCGCCTTTTAACCACGTTTTTGTGTCAGAATACTTTCCAAAGATGGAAGAATAAGCTAGATGCTTACGATCTTTTCTCTCGATGTGGATTGTAAACAAGTCGTTCATTGAACTCAGTCCGGAGGCCATAAACCCTAGCTTTTCCACCGCGTAATTGTGAAAAGACTGTGTCTGTTTCCATCCTGAAATGAAAGTTAGAAAAGTAATTGATAGAGACCATGCTTTCTTACGCATATCCTGCTGGAACATGTATGACTTGGAAGCCTCATCCATGAGACTATTGCTTTTGCTCTCGATCGTGTTGACGCTGTCCCGAAGATCCTTCCCGTAATCATCACCGCCGAAGAGCGCCTTAAGGCCTCTCTTGACTATGTTTTGCCACGTAATTATAAGTACTAGATCTTCTGAACTGATTCCGAGTCAGGCTCACCAGAATTACTGAGGAAAAACACAATCGCTTGCTCGACTGCTTTGAGGATTATGATGGTTAGATCTGTAGACGCCTCTATTATGTTTTGATCGCCTGGGAAAAGACTCAGGAAAAGTTCAACTGGCGAGAAAACGTCCAAAATGTCATCGAAAGAATGAAGAGCCTCCCCCCTAACTTGAGCCGATTTGTTTGTAGCCTGTGAACAAAGAAATTAGCAGCCAAGGGGGTTTCTAAACCGAAAAGAATCAAGGGCGGAAGCAAACGTACATTGACGATGACCTTCACTGTGCCTACGATTGGCGTGGCGTAGGTGCTATCCGGAACTAGAGTGTCAACAACTTTGATCAAGTCGGATACAGGGGCGGACTTGTCAGCAAGCTTGCGTCGTATCCTCGACATTTGTCCCAGAGGTCCTTTCACATCCTGATATTTATTCTTGGCCGCTTCGAGAGTGTCATGAATATCCTGCCACCCTTGTTTCCCCCGGATGCTGAAGCCCGCATCAGACAATCCTTTCGGTTCATCGCTACTTCCACAGAGCAGGCTAAGGGCGTCAGGCAAAATCGTGCTCCAGAATTTCATAGAATGTATATTCGTGATTGCTTCTCTGGGAACGAGCTGCTCACCCTGGCGGCCTAGAAACCCCGGCTCACCTTGTGGAAGAGCAACGGACATGGTCGAGATAGTGGGAATGGGAATTGCCACCTGTAAGCCAGAATCAAGCGACAAATTATTGGATGCTAGTACTAGAGCTTGGTTGTTCGGGATATACTTTCCGGAAGCCGGGTCGAAACTGAGCGGCGGCTGGTCAAAAGCCGGATGCTGCGCCGGCATACGATGATCGATAAAGTCTGTCGTCGTCTTGCGGCTGATGCCGCATGGCGTAAAGTCGATTTCTTTCGTTGTCATTGCGATACAGCCTGTCTGGCGGGGTTCGGTTGAAACTTCAAAGAGGAACTCGAACGCGAGGCTCGGAGAAGCTCAGATTTGAGTCTTTCGAGACGACGGGCGATCATCTCTTCCTAATGCAGACAACCGACGTCGTACTGCATCAATAAATGCCACAACTCTTGAAATCATTGGCAGTCGTGCCTCTTTGCTCAGCCCCGATGCAACATGGGTGCATCTTCCAATCCCAGAACGCGAGGCTCTGACCCCTCTCCATGATGCAAAAGTCAACGAAAAGCGTGGCCCACTTCTCGAATATTGGGATTCTCCTTCAAAATCGAAGTGACGAATCTCACGATTGTCTTCATCCTTGGTAATCGAAGCTCTGTCTCGCGCAAAAGCTGTACCTGATAGCATCGGTATGGAGGACACCAATCCAAGGGCATCTGGATCCGATATGGGCCCAGTAAAAGAGGATGCCCTACCTACAGAACCCCTCGATACCCCGCGTTCCCCCAGTACGGAAGAAAAGCCTGGGGCAATCGCACCGACGTTCCTGTTGAACGAAATCGAAGCGCTGAAGGAGAAGCTATCACTCTTGGAGCAGCTGGCTCTAGATTCTCGCGTTGCTGGAAAAGAAGATTTTTCGCAACCAAGGCGCGCTTCAGATGTCGGTCCGGTCCAGCTTCAAGCCAATCGGAAGGCAGAACTCCGAGACTACCGCCGCAGAGCACAATGCCTCTACGGCCATCGAAAAGAGTTTGAAGCTGACGGGGGGCCTGGCGATTGGAGGTATCATAGTTTCTACTCCTCATACGGAGCTGATGGCAAAAAGGATACCGATCACTGGTAATATCTTTGTACACTTCCCTGTTTTTATCATATGTTGCTAACCCACCGAAAGGGGGATGGCCACCAAAAATAAGTACCAACGGCCAGATCCTTTTGACCCCTCACACCAATGCGATATGAATCCAGATATCTTCGCACATGAAACCCCGGATATATTCGATCAGACCATCGATTTTGGTGCGCGGCGCGAGCGTTTGCGCCGTAATTTCGAGTGGGACTTGGATCGGATCTACCATGCTGAAGAAACTCAAAAGCGAATCCGCGAGAAGGAAGCCGACACTGCAGCAGAGCGTAGACGCGCCGAAGCCATTGCAAAAGCTGCTGGGTCAGGCTCCGGGCAGAAGAGCATGAGTCCATCGAAAAGGACGGGCACTGGCAGTGGTGTCGGAGCTACCGAAACAGCAAGCCACGGATCTTTGGCATCGGAGACGAGCCCCGAAAGCCAATTGAAACGATTGGATTGGCTCGCTTTTCGCACGAAACCTTCGGTGACACAAGATGGTGTATGTTGCATTGATGTCCTGGTAGGTGAGCCTGCCATCGCCAACACTCAGGACTCGTGGTACGGCTTCTCTTCAGAGAGTATCCGCAAAGTCCCGGAGACTAGAAACCAGCTATTTCAGGATCTGACAAACTCTGGAAATCGCCCAGTACCTGAAAGGATCAGGATTTACTCCCCATTGCTGCAGTCAATTCTTTCCAAGGTTCTTGGGCATCCTGTGCTTGTGGGCGAGGACTTAGACTTCGTTCTTCTTCGCCCTTTCAAAGCACTTGTATATCGCGAAGAAGCTTTGCGCGATTGGCTTTTGGCCCTGGAAAGGAAGTTTGGCGGTGCTAAGAATGACACGCACACAACTCAGACAAGCAGAACTGCTGATGCTGAACTAAAAGCTCCGTCGGAATTAGAGACAGGTGCTACAAGACCTCAAAGCGCTGTGGCCGATTCAGTATCTCCACAGACAGAAGATCCCACAATGGAGCCTGCAACGAAGAATTCCGACGTGGACCACAACGGGATCAAGAACATCGACCAGAAGGAGAGGGGCGATGATAATGAGGGGGAAGTAGAAGAAACCCAATCTGAGGGGGCCATGGACCATTTGCGAATATTACTGCAATTCATCGACTCGGAAATTGTGCCCAGACGCCGTCATCTCGAAAGCTCGAGCTGCAAAAACGTAGATTTCTCAGACTTGTGGTACCTTTTCCGACCGGGCATGGAAGTTATCGGAAACGATGGTAAGCAAGTCTATCGTGTCGTGAAGGTGTCGAGTGCCCGCCACCGGGTTGTCTCAGCCTGGGAAATGTACTGGTCGGGAGACAAGGAAAAAGACGAGAAGAAAAATCAGCCACCATTCAGCATAAAATGCGTGTTTGTTGACTTCAATGGCACCTCGCTGGGCCCAGTCAGCATCGACTTCAGTTTTCCAAGGTTCATCGGAGAAAGAGAAGTGACCTCATTCGCGGTATATCCACTTCGTTTCCACCCCCACAGACGATCTGACTTCAGCGATTCTGAATGGCGAGCTGTGTCTAGTTTGCCCGAGGATCAGAGGCTGAAGACGAAGCTCGTTCTCCGAGGCAAGAAATTCTTAGAAGTTGCCAATGTGAGGCAAATGTATTAGTATGTACTCCCTTATTCCTTCTTGTCTTTTGTTTGTGCGTTCGATGCTAGCCAGTGTAAAACTTTCTGTTATGAGTCGATAGCTGACCATCTCTCTTCATAGTGCCGGTCCGACGATCGATGTGCGTGATGAAGTTGAGAGCCAGGTCGTTGTGGACTTTGAAACCGCGTTTTCAACAGAAGATCGAAAAGACTGGAAACCAGAGCTGGAACTGTTGATGGGTAGTCAAGATGATGAGGACGACGACAAAAGACCCTGCAACGCGGCATGCTGCATGGGCCAAAACGTGCATGATGATCAGTACGTCGACGAAAGCCAGAAAACAGAGTACATCAATCACCTATTCCCCCACAGCCCAGGCATCGACACAGAACCTTCAGTGGCCATCATTCCTAGATCACTGGGTGAGATTCAAACCGGCCCCGGCTCGAAGACTGGTTGTCAGATTCCCGACGAAGATCTACTCATCATGTCTTATCGTGTATTTGCGTTCGTACTCCGAAGTCGCAAATGGGGTATGTCAATTTGTTTTGCAGTTCAGTATTACTTTGACTGACGTACTTCAATCCAGCTCAACTCGATCTCACCTACATAACTGATTTGTATACACCTGATCCCGAAGATATCGGGCTTTCCGATATCGAGCCTCCCCGTGTCGATCATGTTGCAGACGACACGAGTCGAAAAACAGCTTTTGACCAACTTGTACTTGAGAAGGGGTACAAAAAGATGATCTTGTCTCTAACTGCCCAACATTTCCGGGACAAGGAGTCTGCGGTAGGAGCCACGAAACAAGTCGACATCGTCAAAGGCAAAGGTATTCAGGTGCAAGTTCGTCAACTTTGGCATTCGCTAAATATATCCTAGGCAAGGGACTCATCATCCTTCTTCACGGCGCTCCTGGAGTCGGCAAGACTTCTACGGCTGGTTCGTGGAATATTTCCCTTTGTCGCATGATTGCTGTTGTCCTTGCTGATTGTCCATCATGCGAATAGAGGGTGTTGCCGAGGTTTTCAAAAGGCCGTTATTCCAGATTACTTGCGGTCAGTCAGCCGTCCTACACCAAAGGTTCTGAACTGATGAAGTAGGTGACCTTGGTACCACTGCGAAAGAGGTCGAGGCCGCGCTCGAAACGAACTTCACTCTAGCTAACAAGTGGGGATGTATTCTTCTTCTGGACGAAGCAGATGTTTTCCTGGCACAGCGGACAAAAGAGGACTTTGTACGAAATGGCCTAGTAGCAGGTGAGCCACTGGAAATCATGACATATGCCGATGACTTCTGACCAAACATCACAGTTTTTCTGCGTGTCATGGAGTACTACAGTGGAGTTCTCTTTCTCACGACAAACCGAGTTGGTGATTTCGACGAAGCTTTCACATCCCGCATTCACGTCAGCCTCTATTATCCCGAGCTGGACCAGAAGAAGATACTTGATGTATTCCAGATCAATTTGAACATGATCAAGGACCGCTTCAAAAGGGCGAAGCGGGAGATTCTTATGGATCACTTTGAAATAGGTGGCTTCGCGACGCAGCATTCAGTACAAGCGAAGTGGAATGGCCGACAGATCCGTAACGCATGCCAGACTGCCCTCGCGCTTGCCGAGTATGAGGCACAGGGCAGCTCGTACGACCAAATTCTGAAACCAAACCGTCCGGACGCAGTCGTCGAGCTCAAAGTCAAGCATTTCGAGGAAGTTCAAAGGGCCTACATGGAGTTCACCAAATATATCAACGAATTGTACGGCAACAACGCGGACCGCCGGGCAAAAGAGCATAGGATTCGTGCTCTGATAGATGAAATAAGCGTTGTGGCGAGTAAGGAGGCGTTTGGGGCAACGGCCAACGCTCCGTCGCCGGCGCCAGCTACAGCTCAGGGCTCGTTTCCACCAGCTTATCAAACAGCACCTGGGTATCAACAACCGCCCGTTGGAATGCAGCCCAACTACTATGCCCAGCCCGCAGGCGTAGCCAATTCATACAATCCTCAAGGTCACCAGCAGCAGTATTCGGGGCACGTGGCATTCAACCCAGCGATGATGGGCAACAGCGGGCCGCCGAACGCCGGAGGCATTCAAAATGCTGGTATGCAACACCCGCCGCGATCCCAGCAGTCTGAGAACAACCAGCAACAGCCCTGGATGACTCAACAGCCTCAGACTCAACAGCCTCAGGGGGTGCATGGCCCCGCGCAGCCGGTCGGAGGGTATCAGATGCCATCGGGGACGGGATCCAGGGAGGGATTCTCGGCGGGTCAGTGGCCACAAGGAGCGCCGAACACAACTTGAGTGAGGGCGGTGCGGATCTGGAATCAAGTCTAGGTTAGCAAAGTAAAAGGCCACAAGTGATACTCTCCTTTATCAAGTCAGTTTTATTTTTGATACAATTCTTTTCTCCTGTTGAATTTAATAGAACAGCCGCAATTGACGACTTTTATTTACCAAATTGCCTTCTCCTAAACAAGACGCTCTTATAGAGTAATCTGTACAGCGTGTGCTCTGAACTCGCAGAGCATTTCAGGCTCGTGGCGACGGCGAGTGCGCAGGTGCTGGACCGGGAAGCGGGTGCAGCCTAGAAATGCTATTCTTCGGGGGATTCGAATCTCGGCTGAATTCATTGACCTTTTAGAACAACGGCAACCGATACCTCTGATCATCCTCGCTCATTGGGCTGTTCTGCTAAATTATGATCGAAATTTCTGGGTTTTCGTCGACGGTGGTGATATGACAAAGCCTCTCCCAGCCTACCTTGGTTCTTATTGGAACGATTAGCTAAAACTCCCTCGAACGTTCTTGCACGAGATTGATGCTATTAATTATTTCTCCAGGCTAACTTATATGGGGTGGACAGTATTCCATTCATGCTTCTACACCACGGTTATCATATTAGCTTGTTACCTCTTCCTGACCAGACAGATTCAATCGCCGAGAGACCTTGCTCCAACCAATCTTGCAAGTACGAGCCGAGATTTCTAGAGATTAATCGCTCAAGTAAAGCTCCGCTGCTTGTGAAAATCCAGAACTCGCTACAAGAACGGAGCACGGTGGCGTAACGTGCAAGGAGAAGAAGTGCCGCAGGTTAGCATTGCTCTATGAGGTCAATGAAGGAATTTGAGATCAATGCCGGCCAAGCCAGGGAGAGATGCACTATGTGCCCGTGTATCTGTCGCCTCAATTCGGATGTCCGCTGTAGGCGCTTGATTGCGTCTCTCCATGCTTCCATATCTGTCGGGTCTAGACCGGTTGTCTCAAGACTACGAAGCAGCGCGTCATAGTCATTTCCGCAACCACCTGGCTGCATGAAATCAAGCTATTATCTCTTCCAAAAGATGGTTCAATCACATACGACCATAGCTCTTAGAAAACTCGGCATCCCGTCCGCTCTGCCCTAGATAAACTGAGAAGCGCCGGATTAGTACTCAGATCGGTGACGGCTGGGGAATCCCCGGTGTTGTATGTTTTGCTTTCCTTTTTTTTTTTAAACAGTTTTGCCAGTTATTTATTGCTATAGCATCCTTACACAGTGTTATTACAGATACTATGTGGCACCGGTCACGTCCCGTGGGCATATAGGTCCTAGTTCGTGACCGTTTCCCAACAATTGCGAGCATGCTCTTTACCTCTTCGTCTCTTCGTACAATGGTAGCGTATGCCCTGACATAATATTAAATTAAATCGCGGTTCATTACGATAACGACGTCATAATAATTACGGAAAACCCGGGAGCAACACGCGATTTTATGTAATTAAAATAACATTGTTTAAATAATAATATTCTATTAATTTCAATTAATTTACAGCGTTATAATTGCGAAATTATATGATATTCCATATTTTGCTAATTCGCGTATCCAGCTCGATTAGGCGTCCAGCTCGCTTATGGACTACGTTATTTATTCAATATTGAAGCACCGACCCCGCACAATAAGATAATAAGCAGCTGGAGAACGTCTAGTACCCGCCACTTTATATCACAGACTCTATAATATCAGTCAAATACAAGGACCTCCTCTTTCCCCAACCCACTCTATGATAGCGCCATGCAACCAATTCAGTCCAGCACAGCGGCGCGTCATTCTAGAGTTTCACGAAAGTATCGAGCAAGGTATAGCTTGACATATTTCCTGTAAGTCAGGAACATGATGGTCAACGCAACTGCTGTCGGAGGGTTTACTGGGGAAGCCCTTTTCGACGCCAACGAGCAGGGAGAAATAGAGGAGTGACAGCATCTTAGAACCCGTACAGAGACAGGCGTAAAGAGAGTGCGCGAGGCATGGGATTCGGGCACCAGAAAATGCTTTCTCGCATCGATACATAAGCTTGTCTGCTTTGGCGGACAGTCGCTTGCACTTGGTCAGATTCTTCAACCTGTTATCAGACACTTCATCCGAAGTTTTGACAAACCTGTATGCGCCGATGCACGAGACTTCTGGAATCAAATTTGCAACGTCGACCGCAAGAAAAACGCTTTGACAGGATGGATCACCGCATTTTGCTTTTGGGACAATGAAGGACATCACGAGGTCCATCCGCACAGACATGGTGTGTCCCTAGACAACGTAGACTACGGGTTTGTGGACGTAGATGCGTTACCAAACAGGGTTGCGAAAGTCTAGATCCGCATCCAAGATGGTGGAAATGAAGTTAATGCAGAAATGCTTGCCGGGTCGATACCTAGGTATGTATCAATTATCTGAGTAGTGGCAAAGAGTCCGCAAATAGGATGTCTGGTTTGGACATCTTGCAGCCTTTTACCAGTTGGTTTATATATGAAAAAGCATAGAAATCTCAAATTCCGAGATACGATTGATTGCTTTTCGCACTTTTTTGTCGTAAAGGGTGAGATTACCCAATGCCTACCCAGGTGCCGGCCTATCGGGGACCTCAAGAAGATATGGTTAGATCCTGATCAATTTCATCAGTCAAATTAGCTTTAGACATTTTTCCCAGTCAATCTAGCATGAGATGGACTTCTAGTATCGCCAGTACCAAATATTTGATTAGAACAAATGATTTGAATTCAGAGTATCTAAACCCCTATCTAGGTAGTCAATAACTATGTTAGTTATCGGTGTTCTTTCGGCATTTTTCGATATAATTGATGGATTTCACCCCTTGTTCCAGCCCGTGGATGAACATATGAAGAGAATTGATAGACATGACTTTGAAGCGATATCTCCACATGTGCAACCATCTCCACACTGCAACGTTGCACTGTGCATATATGCACGATGCAACCTATGGCGATAGCAACCTCGCGACTCAGTCCTGTGCCAACGGGTAGACCAAAATATCCTTTAATGGGCTCAATGAACTCAGCATTTCATGCTAGATTGATTTGCTACAGCCTACACATACAAAGAAACACATCACGACACTGTTATATACCATCAATCTCTCGCACAACATGATCCCAATGGTGGCCGCTGATTCCGTAGCCGACTTGCCAAGCTTTACAAACTACTGGAATGTCACGCCTCCACTCAACTACAGCGATGCATTATACGCTGGCTGGCCCCAGTTGCCTACCCTATCTGACATTGAAGTGTATAATGGAGTTGCCCACGGACGCACATACGCACACCATCCTGAAATCTATGCCCGCAACAACTCCGTCTACCTAATACACTCGTCCGCTCTGATCGACGAAGACAGCATGGGCCAGCAGATCTGGCTGACCACCTCACAAGATGGAGGCTTCACATGGAGCCCTTCAGCGGAAATCCTACCATCGGCCTTGCTCCCCAACCAGTCTGCCGAGCTGAACTTTAGCTACTGGTGTAATGAGGGAATCCAGCAGCGAGCGCTAGGCGGCCTGACCATCCTTGACTACAACGAGACGCTCTTTGCCATTGGCGAGACCACGAACTTTTGGTGCGCCGGCGCTCTGGGTAGCGGGAATCACGGCGCCGGTCGCGTTGCGCGACCAATCAGCTACGATGGCTCAATCGCCGGTGACCCTTGCTGGGTAGAGAAGACCAACTGGACAGACTACGTTGGCTACCCCGGTACTGTGTACGGGTCCAAGTACGGGATGAAGTACTGCGAAGATGCGGCAGCACTGAGAGAGATTTTACAGAAACCAGATCACGTACCTGCCTGGAGTGCATGGCTCTACAACGGCAACATGTACACCGAGAATGGCGTCAACTACATGCAGGAAAACACCTTTGCAGTGTGGGTCGAGGAACTGGGCGTCTGGCAGCGGTTTTGGCGTGACATTACGGCTGTCAACAACACGATGAAGATATGGGTAGAATATTCCTCCACGGGGCTGGACTGGTATCCCGTCTCCGAGCACCGATATGGCAACCGCATTCTAGAGACTAATATTCCTGATGCCAAGACGAAACAGTTCTTGTTGGATATTACCGGCCCAGAGGATGACAAGACACATGTTCTGATTTCAAATCCGAGGAATAATACCGAGCTGGTAAGGCAGCCCTTGTCGATCGCCACGGCGCGAGGTCTAGGTTTGCAGCAATATCGGGGTGTTGGTGTTCTCAGAACCAACGCGAGTGAGCAAATCGCTCCTGATACCCGAGACTACAAGAATCGAGGTTTCAGCTACCCAGCGGCGGTGAGAGTGGGGGACAATCTAGTCGTCGCGTATAGTGAGAACAAGGAGAACATATGGGTCAGTATGATAAGGATTGAGAATCTTCCGTGATTATAAGTTACAGAGCAATAAAGTGTGCAATGAAAGGATACATTGCGAGTAGCCAGTAGAGCCAAATATTGTCACTTTGGGCCGATGTGGCTCTTTAAATTAGCCAGGATATTTCAACGAGCGTGGCAAACATCTCGGCTGCCATTTCCGACCGTATGCTCTCGGGACCTCGTACAGCGAAGATCACAGGCCGCGTATTGACGCAAGTGACTTTTATCAGCGTACAATGGAGTTGGATATCCTTGCCGGTAGCGCTGGTTGTGGTGTCCTGCCCTTTTTCTTGCCGCAGTCATGCTGCTTACCTAGGGTTACACCGGGCCCAAAAGTTGATCTTAGAAATCGTCCCTAGCGCCACTTTTGATGACCGAGTTATCATATCCTTTAGCAGTGGCTCATCAATGGTCAGCATGGAGCCAGGTGCAGCTGAAGGCAAGGACAGTAGAGATTATGAACCATCTAACGAAATGAGGAATTGGACTGGAATGATTTTAGCCGTGACCAGCAATGGATAAACCCCCGCACGCAGCACTTCCACACCCACGGGCCATGACTACATATTCACTGTGCTACACTGTTGAAATGACCTAGGATGAACAGGAAGCAAAAGAAAAAGCTCAGGAGCAAAAATACACAAGTCCGGGGATTCCCCAGCTGTCAACCATTTGAGAACCAATCTGGCGGTTTAAGCATATATCTACCCGGCGAAAGTGGACTCTCGTCACTTCCGGTGATACGGCAGACGGTAACCCACAGCTCGCTTTTATTCCAGGGGCAGCTACAGGTAATCGAGCGTCATGCGAGAGTTGTAATTACGCTCGCTTAAGCTGGCGAAGTATCGTCTTTTTCTCCAATCAGATTAATGAACGTGGTCGTTTCGTACTAACAGTGAAACAATACATTATGCAAGGAGAGAAAGTGCCAAGAGCTCAGCCTACTTCGACAAGCTGCCCGACCAACGCCACTGTAAGGCCCCAGAGGGCCGTGGAAGTACAGGTACACGTGCGATCACGGGAAATAAACGAAGTGGGCCAAAATAGTGAATGAATCTACCAAAGCTATAGTCACGAAGAGTGCTGATCTGGCTGATCTGGCTGATCTGTCAATCTACGCTGGGGCACTGAATCTATGGAAAAGTGGGCTGTAGAAGTAAGAAGGCGGGAAAACCGTAGTAACTATGAGATGCTGTACAACTATTAAGCATAGTACGCCACCCTATCTGCAACGTTTCTTGCTTTATTTCGCATTCGTCTCAGTCGCACAAGGGAAGTCAATGGCACAGCTTTTGCAGCCGCACCATTATCTACCTGGGTACCTAACTAGTACTTATTCTGGGCGCCCGCACTTTCCCCAAGCCGAACCAACTTATCGATCTGCTTCGCTAGTCCGTTCCTAGGAAGTAGCCTGTTTCGCCATTACAACAACATCCGGCAATCGGATCTGCCAACACCATACCCCTTCAACCAAATATCGCCATCCGTTTATGTTGGACAGAGGTCGATAAAGTACTAGGTACGAGTCCTTGTCTTACTAGATTTCAATTATGGAGAAGGCATACTCCAGGTAAGTAAACATTGTGTGTGTTACGGCAACATAAATTGAAATCATTCCAGACACGATGGCCAAATGACTCGATTTGAGGAGGCGTCACGCATCGCTAAGCACCTAGGCTTGAGACAACCAAATCAGGATGATGAATGCTATTTCCACTCATTACTAGCAAGTAAAACAAACGCCGAAATTTTGCAGAGGTGTAACGAAACTTTGCTGAACCTAGAGGAACGAGCGCGAGCTTGTCAGGGGGACCACGACTCTCACGCAGATCAGGCTCTCACAAAGTTGATATTCAGGACAGAAACAAGCGAAGGCGGACACTTGATGCAGTCTTGGTCAGGGAAAAGGCTTTGTGTATTCATAAGCGATGGCGCAGGTCAACAGGAGACCTGGACCTTGATTCGTGAGTTGAAGCTGACTATACGAAAAGCGTCCAGTGACGGCGAGATAGAGGTCACTGTAATCGCTGGCAAGGAGATAATAGCGAGAATTCTCTACGACAAGGGTTTCGTGTTATTGCGTTGTCAAGGCCGGGCTGGTCTGGCGCTAGAATTACTCACTGCTGCGACGCAGGATGACGGAGAAGACAGCGAGCTCGACAACGCTACAGGGGGCACGGATCACACCGACAGCTTCGACACAGCCAGAAGCATATTGAGCACCATGATCGGGATAGCTACTGTGTCCAACTTGATCGACCGCGGCGTTAGAGCTAGCATTCCCTCAGGAGCTAGTCATTGGCTGCCGCGAGAAATGTTAGACAGTGTTGTCAACCTCACTGCACTTACCAGATGCGAGGATGGTTTCATCGATCTACGGCAGTCAGGCCTCGAGTACTATGTGAGGCCTGTACGACCTGTATATCTGGATCTACTGTGTCCAGCTTGTTGGGTTACTACCAACTCATCTAAGCGACAGATGGCACAAGATCGGTCGTTCATCGCACCACTGCGCTTAATGCCACTTTCTAAAGAAAAAAAAGAATATACGGCGGTCTCATACCTGTGGAGCGAGTTTAAGGGTGACGATACCCTGAAAGATATGCAAAAGTCCGCAGCTGCGGTCGGAGCCCCAACCAGTTTGTGGGTCGACAGAGTTTGCATCAACCAAAACGACCCCGCTGAGAAAGCCTTGGAGATTTCTCGCATGGGATCGTATTATGCTGGCGCACATACAACTCTTATTTACCCTGCCAGCAAGGTCGTTGATATCCCTAAAGTCAAACTTAATAGACATTTAGTGGCCATACCAGAACAATTGCGCAAACATCACGGCCTACGGATGTGGAAGCAGGACACCTGGCACGACAGAGTATGGACTTATCAGGAGGGCGCTCTAAGTAGAAACCCTCAGGTTTTTGCCGCTGAGATGAACACCGGGCTAAGTGCAAGCTGGTTGAATTTCATGTCCTGGGCCGCGGAATACGAAGAGCCAATCAAGTGCGACGTTGCCTTACCACCATACTACTCAGTCCGCTTCAACCGGCCATGGGGAGAATGCACCGAAGAAGAAAGATGGTCATATAGACATACCTTCCAGCGATCATGGACAGCATGCAGCCGCCATAACTGGGAACCAAGTGCCAACAGTATCAAAGTACCTCTGGCCACGTTGATGGACCGCACGCAGCTGAGAAAGTGCAGTGAGCCGCGCGACAAAATATTAGGTATACTTGGACTGACTGCATCGTCGGAAAGCCTGAAAATAAACATGGCCACAGATCTCAGAGGCATTTTCTGCGAGGCTATACGATGTGGCATTCTTGGAGCAGAGATTTTATTGGCTGGGCGCGAGGATCGAGGGCCAAGGTCGTGGATTCCTCGGATGGATTCCGTTGTCAGATGGAAGCCCTCCCAGATCTCACAAATCGGGTACATTTGCAAAGCGGAGCAACCTAGCGTTGATGACGATGGAAACCTGACCTTGAGAGCATGTGAAATCAAAGTAGAAGAGAGACATGTGGAGAAAGGCCCTCAAGAAGATGATGTTTTGGGCGGTTATCATCAGCTTGAGTTCACAGACTTTTCCGGGCAAGTGGGGGGCCTTCTGTGCATGAGATATCGGCCACATATCCGAGGAAAGGCATTTATACTGAAACCCAGCGAAGACGCCCAAGAACGGGACTTCGGGAAACAAATTCTAGTATTTGCCACGGAAGTAGGAGAAGGAAGGTATGTTTTAGAAAGTGCCTGCGGTTTCAAGTTCGGAGATATGTGGGAACAGGGCGAGTTGGATCCAACGGTACAAGTCTTTCAACATCTCTGTTTAAGCGCATAACAAGATTTTCCATTATTTAGGTACGCATTTCTCACCTGAGCCGATGTGGGAAGGGGGAACTGAAGAAGATGATCGAGGAAGCATTAAAAGATGTCTTAGTTAATCTCTAGTCTACAAAAGAGAGGTGCTAAAGAGCGAACTATATACCCACATTGTCCTCTCTACTAGCCTCCGTGTTTCGATTTATCCGCCCGCTACCTCACGGATACGAACCAGGCTACCTTGACGTATCGAACATATTCCAGTCTTCAACGCCAAAGATCTCAGGTCACTCAAGGTTGACATCATCATTGCTGGCGGCATTTGTGAATTGTTCATACGTGTGCTACGGAATGTCACTAAGTACCATCTCTAGGGGGAACGGCAGCGTGTTTCATCGCATCCAGGCTGGCCGATGCCGCGCCCGAGCTCTCCATTCTAGTGGTTTAGAGTGGCCGCGATAACTACAAAGCATCGAATGTCATCTACCCTGCCCTAAGGCGGCAGAACCAGTTGCCTAATAACTCCAGAATACTCTTCCACAAGGCCGTCAAGGAAAGCCAACTCGGGGATAGAGAATCCATGATCCAAGTTGGGAACACGCTTGGAGCTGGCTCGTCCATCAACCTGATGATATACATCAGAGCTCAGCAGCGCGACTTTGACTCGTGGAACATGGAGGACTGGACAGGTGACGATCTGCCGCCTTATCTACGACCGAATATCCTGGTCACAGTTCATCAAGATCCCGGTGACCTGTTCAGCCAGCCTCGCCAGTGGATTTGGTCTACTAGGTATGCATGGGCCAGCTGCATCCCCATGAATGCAGGGAACTTTGGGCTCCAGGCAAGGTATAACCGCTCAAAGTACCGGTGACTACAGCCCTTTACCAGAGGAGGCTTGTAATACCATCCTTTTTCACCACTCTTCTAAAACCCTACATCACCGCTATATAGTAGCACTACTGAGCGATGCTTCTCACTGGCATTAAACCATTCATTGCAATGCTCTGAATCACGCCCAATAGACTTTGACGCGTGCTTTGACATGCCATCCTACCAGCTTCACTTCCACAGAGCTGCGAGCTCACCGAACCAGAGTCTACCACATCGCGTTTAAACTACTCCAATGAGCAGCTAGCCCCTTACACCAGAGATCAACCAAGTCAAGTGCGACACAGTCTACTGCCGTTATCCTCCGCCCAACTTTCGCTGCCCACGGCTGTTGCAGCGTAGAAAACACCACATGGGTCATACTTTCGCTTGATCTGGAGTAGTCGGCTATAGTGGTCGCCATAGAAAGTCGACTGGAAATTAGGCTGATGCACATCGCCTTCATTTAGATAGGCACCGCCACCTGGAGTAAGCGCCTCTAGCTTCGGTAGCAAGTCATTCGTAATGCTGTTCATGTTGTCCAAAGTAGCAGGCCAATCCAAATAACGAATGGGGGTTTCGATGGCAGCGTTGAAGAGCGCTTCTCTAAATGCAGGGTTTGCGGCAACGTCATCGGGTGACGAGACGCCGCCTTTGACGTTGAACGCGTTTCCGATAAAGACATTGCCACTTTGCGTACTTATATACCTCATGGCCTCTACCAGATCGGCAGTGTCGTTGTTTTCTACAAGGGATCTCGGTATAAGCCGTCCTCCTAGGTTCTGGTCCGAGACGTTGAACATAATGGTGGCTGACACAGAATTAAAGGTAGTCAGGAATGTCGGATAGCTCGATGATTTGTATGTATATGCGAGTCCAAGACTATCGAGTGCATCGGTAAAGGCTCCAAGGTGAGCGTCCAGCTCCTCGGATGTTACGTCAGGGAATATGGCCGGACTGAGGAAAAACCCCTGAGAGTTGACAAGGAAGATGGCAATGGCCCCAGCGTCCGTCAGATTCGGCAACGTCTCAATAAAAGTGACCAGGGCAGAATACAAGGCGTCCTCATTCGTTCCATTGTTGAGTAGCGTCAGGTAAGCTGTCGAGAAAGAGCTGTCGGGCAAAGCTTTTACCACAACTGAAACCACGACACCAAACGTGCTGCCGCCACCGCCTCGCAGTGCCCAGAACAGATCTGCATTCTCGGTTTCGGTAGCCGTGAGAAGCTCGCCGTCGGCTGTCACTATCTCATATTCAAGCACCTGGTCAGTAGCCAGACCAAACTTGGATGACAGAGGCCCGTGACCTCCACCCTGGATATAACCACCGGCTAGACCGACTGTTGGACAGTTGCCTCCCACGACAACATAGCCCTGAGAATCTGCGAACTCATAGGCTTCAATCACCTCGGCTCCTGCGCCTATTCTTATGGCCGGTCCATTGTAATTACTGGTCTGATAATCCTGGATGAGTTCCATTGACTTGAGGTTGCGAGTCCAGAGCCCGAGAGCATGAGCACCCGTGGATTTTCCGAGATAGTCGTGGCCAGTGTTACGTATAACGAGTCGTATATTATTGTCTTTGGCGAACCGAACAGTTGCCTGGAAGTCTTCACTGCTAGTGGCATTGACCGCGTAGACGACATGAGATCCAATCGTGCAGGGTGTATCCGGGTCCAAGAAGGGGTTGCACGAGTTGTTGGAGAATGGATACGCCATGGGTGACGAAGAGGAGACCAAGTGTGTTTCCGGATAATACCACACATTGCGCAGCGCCTCGCACGCATCGGGGTCATACAGACTGCTGGACTGGCCAAATAGAGTATTGTGGCAAAAAGCGGCGATGGGTATAGTGGCGACGAGATTTCCGCCTACACTCTGGTTGAACTGATCCCATTTAGAAGAGCTGGGCCATGATGAATCACCCGGAATGGTGCGACATCTCTCGGGAGTCTCTGTGCTGCTACTGATACCGATGGCTGTGGTGAAAAGTAAGAGTGCTCGAGTAGAGGTGAACAACATGGTCGCGAACACGGTCCTCGAGGACACACGACGCAATGAAGAGTAGCAACGATGGGATGTCTACCAGCTAGTCGGTTGGCAATGGAGAAGAACAAAAAGAACCTGGGGCTAAATATGTAGCAGGTATGCGAAGTTCAAGGATTTATGATCCGAGTTGCGGCTCAAGTGACGGTCGCGACCCCATATTTACAAGGCTCCGTATCCCCCCCCCCTCCCGTGAAGCTGGAAATAAGTCACCAATTAGTTTTTACGCACAAAACATGACCTATTAAAACCAGCAAAGTGGCATGCCAAAGTAACACCACTTCCCATTGTTGGGGTACATGCATGGTGATTTGAGATTGGGGTTGTTGGATTGGAGGATACACGACCCGTCAAATCACGAAAGCTCACCAGCTTTCGTGCAAATGAAGAGTCTCACTTCCCGCCTTATGTTACACAACATCGGTCGACTCACTATGATTCATGCTTAAAAATGAATTACATGCACAAGACTTTTGGGCACGGATGGCGCGGGTTCAGACATAGTGCAATGGTCTGACTACCTGGTATGTATTTGACATCTTCTATACTACTGTGTCAAGTGTGTAAGCCTCGAGCATCTCAAATCCTACCAAGAACTAAGACATTCGCAAAGCTTGCAAGAGATGTCTTTAGGAGTAAGTATCTTGACATCTCATATAATATAAGACTGACCAACAAACGCTTGGTTATTTGCAGAGCCTGAAAGATATTTGCACTGGCGCGATGTCGACATCTTGTCCATGAGATGATTGCTGCCAAACTCAGGTCTACGAACCTGGCAAAGCCATCAGAGCTCCATGATTTGATTTAATAAGTCTTCTAGGACTCACAAAAAGAAGTAATATATATTCATTTTACAGGGTGGAAATGATCGGCCAAATCCCATATGTATGGATTTGATCCAGTAAAAGGCAAAGACAGGGGAGTGGCGGCGAACGCTGTACAAGTGGTGATGGTAATGGTTGAGTGCATGCATGATGCGAAACAACGGTTGGCCAGTCAGACCAGTCACTTGGGGTTTCCTCGCAGCAATTGGCGATTTGTTCAACCGCAGCTTCCATTCGACGCCTGCAGTTTATTTCTTTTATTTTACTCTCCAGCAGCAGTATCAATACTAGTAGATCTTATGATGGGGAAGATTATTGTGTGTGGCGATTTGAAAGAAACAATGGAAAATTGTAGTTATTGTGCATTGGGAGCAACTGCAATGCAAAGAAGCGGGCATGTCATGGCTAGACGGAACAATTGTTTCTTGGACAAAGCAAAGTATACAAGTGCTATGGGTGGTGTATGCTGACAGGGGCACTAGCCAAGGATGATTGTACTAAGCAACAAGTGGTCGAGAAGTAGGCAGCTGTCAATATATACAGGCTGTCGTGTTGGACGGCTTTTTCATCTGGAGAGTTGTAGCATAGAGCATAATAAAAGGGTTATGAACCGAGCAAAGTCAGATAATGATGTTACTAACCTAGGTTAGGTATTTTATTGACGAGGTGAGCGGCCTTGACTAGCACATGTGCAACCTCCGGCGTTGCGTCTCTGAGCTATTTCCACTACCACGATTCTAAAAAATTGTAGGTGTGTATTCATTGTCGTGTGTCGCAGATTAAACAAGACTATTTTGTGTTCATATTCTTTCGTCGACGTTTGAAATCCTTATGAAATGGCTAATCACGGCAGTTTTGAAGCGAGGTCGTTTGTTTCAATTACACAGTACATGTCCGAGGGGTAGACGCGTGCTCTAAACTCAAAAGACGCGTTTCTGCAAAACAGCTCTAGAATAGCTCCTGGCCAGCAACCCCGGATCCTGGATCTATTAGTCAACAACTCCAATTGGAAATGCAAGTCCCCAACTATGGCGGACAACTGTTTCTCCTATGATGTCTGTAAGTTGTACCTACAAAGATGAATTACGCGCGTGCATTTGAGTTGATCTGATCCGTTTCCTAGCGCGGCCCAGTCGCAAACGAGCTGCCGCTGGCGAGTCGGCGTCCCAGCCGATAGTGCTCATCGACAGCGACGAGGAGGAAGCCGCGGGGGAAGCATTCACCGTACCAGCACCTAAGCGGCACAGGGTCGAGCAATCACTTCCCGAGTTCATCCCTCTAGACATTTCCGACGACGAGAATATCTTTCACGGAGCATCCAATCTACACAGAGGTCGAGATCTCGATGCGCAAAGTGCCCCAAATGCATCCAAACACAAGCGCCCGCATCCCAGAGGTGACCAGCACAACAGCAGCCGCAATGCTCCTCTCAACCCCTCAATGGATGAGAGAATCGACAAGATGATCACAGAGTGGACGCGGGACATGTCTGCGGGTGCAAAGAAATACTACGTTGCCCTCAAGGCCCGACAGCCTGGCATATTCACAACGTGGCCCGAATGCGAGGCCCAAGTCAAGGGGATAGCGGGATGGAACGGCAAGACTATGTGTACGTACTTTCGAGACTCGTGCAGCATAATGGTGTGTTCTTTGAGCTGACGAGTATCCTGCGCAGATCGGACCTGTTCCAGCTTGCAAGAAGCCCGAAACTTTGCACGCGAGAACCTCCCAAACGTGCTCCAAGAGCAAGACAGCCGACAAGAACGCGTAAACGACCAATACAATCGACCAGAGCGGGACACAGTCCGGTCTTTCAGAGCTGAAATTTCGGTATCAAATCAGCCGAGCGAGATCTCGAATGGTCAGAACCGCTTGAAGCAAGGCCACAGCCATAGGAACGGCCACGACTTGACGCAAAGTGGTATTGCAGATAGCAGGCCAGCAATCTCGAGAGGTGGACTGTCTGCACCACAACAAAGCATCTCGGTCAAGGTCGACAGCGGCGAGCTAGGAGATGCAGACGGGAATGTCGAGTTTGACGTGGCAGATGACGAGCCCGAGCTTTGCAAAGAGCAGCAAGAAGCGGTGAACCATGCTCTCAGCGGCCGCAACGTCTTCATGACGGGCTCGGGAGGCTGCGGAAAGAGTGTCGTCGTTCGCCACCTTCTCAAAAAGTTCCGAGCCGAGGACAAGAATGTCTCCATCGTCGCGCCCACTGGTATCGCCGCATTCCAAGTTTCCGGGTCTACAACCTGTACATTCATGGGTTGGACGCAGGATACCTGCCGGGAACCTTTTGAGCAGGTGCGCAAAAACCTGTGGAAGAAGAAAACGGCAAAGCGCCTAAAGAGCACCGACGTGCTCATCATTGACGAGATCAGCATGGTCAGCAACTTTCACTTTGAACGAATGAGCCGTGCTTTTACAGAGATCAAGGGCTACCGCAATCAAGAAAATCTGGAGCCGTTTGGAGGATGCCAGGTCATTGCTGTCGGCGACTTTTGTCAGCTGCCGCCTATCAATGGTCTGGAGTTTTGCAATGATTGCGGCATGAAGATGACCAAGTCCACTGGCAGAAGTACCACTTATACTTGTCCCGAGTGTCCACGACCCATTGCATATACTGAGCAGGACAAATGGGCTTTCAAGAGTGAGGCGTGGGCAGATTGCAACTTCGCCAACGTTCACCTAACAAAGATTCACCGCCAGAGCGACGAGAAATTTGTTCAGATGCTTCAAAAGGGCCGTCTTGGCCGGAAGCTTGTGCAAGCCGAGATTGACCTGCTCATGAACCACCCATGCAATGTCGAGAATGGCGTCTGGCTGTCCTCGAGGAGGAAGGAAGTGACTGATCGTAATGAATCAGAATTCGCAAAGATCAATTCTGAGCAGTTTGACTACTGGTGCATTGATAAGTTTGACTGCGCACACGACGATCTTAGAGGTACCGTCAACCCAGTATATTGGGGCAAACCACCCATGGAGAGACGACCTCTGGATAAACTGTCAGAGCATCGCTACAGTAACTGTCTGTCTCTCAAAGTCGGCATGCCCGTCATCCTGCTCAAGAATGTCGACGTACAAGCGGGTCTATGCAACGGCAGCCAGGGTATTGTTGTCGGCTTCGAAGATTACCAGAAAGCTGCACCACCGACGCCGCCCAACGATAGCAACTACGAAGGCGACGAGGAGGGCTACAGGCGCGCCCACCGAAGATGGTCTGAAACCACGAATTTTATGAAGCATCCGGGACTGGACAAACAGGTACTGCCGGTCGTCCAATTCCACAACGGGATGCGTTGCATGATTCAGCCCGATTGCACCATATCCCAACTAAGCGCGGCTGAGGGTCGATACAGTTTACTACTTCGTACCCAAATTCCGCTTGCCCAGGGCTGGGCTCTCACGATCCATAAGAGCCAAGGAATGACTCTGGAGCGCCTTGTCGTAAATTTAGCCAGTGTATTTGAACACGGCCAGGCCTATGTCGCTCTTTCTCGAGCCACGGCACTCGAGGGTCTCAAGATCGAGGGTGGTCCCTCAGCAACAAATGCTCTTCGAAACAAGCTGGGTCCGCCACAAGAGGTCATGGAGTTTCTTCATGAAAAGTTCCCCCACATGTTTCAGAGCTGAACATCCCAAGACTCCTAGATACAAAGAGATGAGCCAAGATGGAAGAGGAAGGGCAACGCAAGTGATTGTAAAATATGGGTATCAATGTCTATCATCTATCCTTTTGGCATACTCAACCAAGAGTAGCCGACCTACAATCCGCGTAGAGCCATGGACGAGACCACCAGCAACTCGAGCTCCTTCCTCTTGGCCTCTGCGTCCTTGATACCATCGACATAGTTTACGCCATTGAGTTTGTGGTACTTGCGCAGCTTTGGCCAGTCTGTCGACTTGGCGAGTTCCTCATCGCTGATCGGCACACTCTCTCCTTGCACATGTTCTGCAAGATGCTTTTGGACATCTTCTGCCGTAATGGTATTTGGGCTGTCCTCCCTAGAAATGAGGACCTTGACTACCACGACATCTTTTGTCGAGGGTTGAATACCAAACCTCCTGTATGCTTCGGAGATCTATGTTGTGGTAAATTAGCCAAATCTCCGTCTGAAGGAGTGAGAGTGCTCATTGTATGAATAATGATGTAATGAATAGGACATGAGCAGTGAGCGTATTTTTGCTAATAAAAAAATTCCACCACCTACATTGTTATTTGAACTCAGTGAGCACACAATCTCGGAGTGCACATTGGGCGTCCGCATACTGCCCGAGATCTCAATGGTGACGGCCTTGTAAACGGCGGACAGCAGGTGGAAGCGCGAGGCCACGGTGGTGGCGTCGATAAAGGCATACTCAAAGTCTGGGTTCCGGCCCAGCAGCTGCGACTGCAGGAACTCGGCGTTGGCGACATTGCGAAAGAGCGCCGCATGCACCGTGTGCGTGCTGGGAATGTGCTCGAGGGGGATGGTTTCGAGCATTGTGATGACTTTTCAAGCGTCTTTTTTTGGGGCAGGAGATGATGGTGAGGAGTAGGACTGATGGGACTTAAGTCCTATGGGCAGTGGGTTCTTTGGTTTCTTTGCGACAATGTACAGTCGTACAAATTCAATATCGGTCTTCCCTCATCAGGGCCAGAATACGGACGAGTCACGGCCACCTAGCCACCGCTGCACCAATTGAATGCATGGCGGGGTCAAAATTTTGGAGGGGCACGGCAATAGCTTACATCGTGTTTATCGCAACTGCGCACAGCTGGTCGAGTCAGGCTTGTAGATGCGATCAAACATAGTACTTGGCTATATGCATGGAAAACAATTCATTACTATTTAGTAGGAGACTTTGCAGACTCAATACGTTTTGATATTTTCAAGGTGACTTGCATTTGTCAATACAGCTGGTCAACGGAAACCCGACGTGGTGCGTTTGCCTTCGCGAAGTCAATCAATGGAAGTACGTACCCTCCAAGTCCCAGAGTCATTAACAGCAAAATATGTTTCAAACGGCGACCACGAGATCTTCACAGCTCAGGTTGCGGCAGCTTTTAAGAATCTAGTGTCTTTATATCTTGTCATATTCATTCTTCTTGAATTACTTCATATATCCCGCGGCTCCAGAACAAATTCGGCGAAACCCAAAGGCAGTCTTCACTTCCCATTACGAAATCTTGGTGTGGGCCACATATTTCTCCCCTCTGCACGGCGCAAGGCTTTCCAGTGACATAGTTAGTGTTAAACCAGCTTTCTTCAACAGCAAATCAGCTACAGCATCTGCCCCATGGCGCAATTGGCTAGCGCGTCAGACTGTTATTCCACTTCGGAACGTCAATCTGGAGGCTCTGAGTTCGACCCTCAGTGGGGCAGCAACTTTTTGACTTTTTCCTGTATTTTTTCGAGTCTCGGGAACTTGACTTTTCCTTTTTTGACCTTTCGATGCTGCGTGCATTATTGTTGCCAGACAAGGCCAGCGATTATGGAATAGTCAAAGCTCGCAGACCTAGGGGTCTGTCTAGCACAACACTATTGAGATAAATGTCAATTTTATTAAATGTCAGACTGCCTCATTACCATTAGTTCTGTGCATGTAGAAACAAATCTCAATCTGTGGCTGGCTGATCACTGCGGCGAGCGCCCAGTACTCCACTATAGTAATGTAGCCCGATAAGATGGCTCCGAGCCACCGAGGCCGATTGAGTATAAATGGCAAGAAAAAGACATGACATGTAGCTGAAAAACATCTTTCAAATACAGTATCCCAGGACCATTCCAAGGGGTTTCTTTCTCTAGAAAGCATATACCACAAATCGTTTGCCACATATCTGAAAAGATATGTGCTACATTTGCCAGCCACCGGGCTTGAGAGCGATATTACTTCCTGACCCAGCCTGCCAATTCTGTAAGCACGGTCACAGTAGACGTCGTGTATTTGAGTAGACGACATCCTCACTGCATAATCCCAGAACACATCACGGATGATATGCTATGAGACTTCAACACGATCCGCGGCCGACTTCGGGCCCAGCCTCTCTCGGACTTGGGAAAGACATGAAAGGGCTGTTTTGTGGCCGACCTGGGTCCGCAAGCAAGTAAGGAAAATATACCTAGTTCGCTATGGATACACCGATAAAGCTCCGATATCACTATGTAATAGGATTGTTGCAAAGATCTCATAGAACATCAAACGAAAATTGAAAAGAATTGATTAAAAGTTCTCTGAAATATATTTCATGGTAGAATGCGACACGTTACTGTATAGCAATATCCTTTGTCATTTCGTGGTTGGAGGAGGGGCAATTCGGCCAAGCCACAATTCCACTTGCCCAGGTACGTTCGGCAACCTGCAATCACGCCATAGGTGACACAACTCACCTCAGGGCGAGTTTGTAGCTGACATTTGACGGTCGCTGCAATTTCAACCTAAAATTTGCTGAAATCTGAGGACATTTTGCTTGTTTGTGGCTTGAATTTGCGCGTTCTGTAACATGTATTCCTGTGGTACTATAATCGCCAAACGGCGCCGCGACGAAGACTGCGACGGGGGCCGCGGGTATAGCCACGAGAGCAGCACCAATGGGTCAGCGTGCTACAGTCCAAAATCATTACACAAAAGACATCGCGCCAGCATCATCGATATTCAAGATTATAATGGCCACATGGAAACTGCAGACGAAATGATGATGGACATATATGAACCATTATCACCGCCGTTATCCGAACCCGAGACCTTATCAATACCCACGACCAAGCAATCGAAGCCCTTTGATGCCATCCTAGCTACCACACCACTAAGCCAACACCTTCTGCCGGAAGGTTTATACAATGAAATTGGATTTCCCTCGAGCATACCCAATCTGATCTCTCATATAATTGAGCCTCGGGACCAAACCAGCATAACCCCTGGCACAACATATCGAAATGTCAAGCTTGCCATTGAGGCGATTGCCCACCATGTTGGACCACAAAGCTCATCCGAGATCAAGACCGATGCTCTCATCGTCTTGAGAGATGTTGCAGCGATAATACTTGATGCGCGACCAACGCATCAATCTCTAGAAGTCAAGGCGGCATTCGAGAGAGACGACTGCATACCTCAGCTCATGCTGCAGATACTCCAGACCATGTCGACAGAGGATATCGCGCGGTTGAGTCAAGAAACCACTCATGGAAGCAATTTTGCTTCGCTTCTGCGGGCCGCGCATGAAAAAGCTGTCGAAAATTATGTCGCTGGATTTTACGACTTTTCTCTTGTTTTGGAAGCAATAAGGTAGATACTGGGTCGACTAATTTCTAATGCTTAATAATGCGCTCATGTATTCAATTTACCATCATCAGGAACAAGCTTGTTATTCTCTTGCAGACTTGGATATTTATTTAGGCAAGCGCTGCATTTGAGAAAACTGGGTCTTGGTTTCTTTTTACACCTGCAGAGAACATGCCATCGAATTATAATAACCGCATTTTTATATACTTGTCATTTCAGGATCATAGCTGTAGTATCTGCAAAAAATAACCTTCAATCCACTTGGCATCAATCAACCCTGCCGAGCCGACCAACCCATCTGGTCTCAATATGAAGATCGCCCCCTGATCTAGAGGGACCCCAAACTTTTGATGAGCCAGGGTGGTAGGATCGTAGTATGTCGCACCAATTGGATCTGTTCCCAAAGCCTCGTATGTGGACGGAGCCACCACAGTACTGATGGTCACCCAACCTATGGCCTGGTGATCTAGGAGCTTCTTGGAGGCTTTCAACGACTCTTGCAAGTCCAAGAGGGACATCCTTGTTGAGACCACGTCTCCAGCAAAGACAACGACCCAGAACTTGCCAATGTTACGAGTGATCCTCTGAAATCTAGTCTTTTGCTCAGTTCCTGGCATTGTGAGCTCAACGTCCGGCGGTCGGCTGCCTGGTGCGATTGCCGAGATGTTGTCGTGGTTCTGATTGAGATCATTCTCGGGATAAGAGATACCCAGACCAGTATTGAACGAGGCAGACTTTTCAAAAATCTCACCGAGAACAAGACTCGGGTCTGCACTGGGATCTCCCTGATACCATGAAGGCCACTTGTTCGTCATGAGTAGCGAGATGTCCTTGTCATAGTTGATGAGCTTCTGCACTGCCGTCATCCGCTCAGTAGAGTACGTCTCCAGGATATCGGGCTTGGTGACGCCACGAATTTGGAGGGCCAACTTCCATCCCAGATTGACGGCGTCGTGAATGCCGGTATTCAATCCCTGTGCCGCTCCGCTACTATGCGTATGACCGGCATCCCCACAAAGAAAGACGCGCCCTTTGGTTGAGAATGTCTGTGCGATTCGCTGCCCAATCGAGTACCTATAAATAATCAGTAAATGACTATTAATGCATGGGATAGATACTTTGCTTACAGCGTCCACCAATGAACTTCCTTGAACTTGACATTGAATGGCTTCATTCCGTTGATCGCTTCTTGCTCAGCAACCTCCTGAGTCACGCCATCTGGATATTTTGCGGCAATCTCTGGCGTGTAGGCATAGCCGATGCGCGTGGCCGCGTGGTCGAGAGGAGCCCACAGAACATTGCCGTGCGTCTTGCTTTCAATGGCACTGGTGACGTTGTCAGCCATCTCAGTTATAATGACCAACGACGGATTTATCAGCTTACCCGTATGATCGATTCAGAGGCATGTCCGTTTCCACTATACCGTCGATGCGAATCCATTTGTCTTCTGAAGAGTCTCCCTCGAATGGTATTCCCGCATGCTTGCGCACAAAACTCCGCCCACCATCAGCGCCCACGATGTATTTACTGTCGCAGCATTAGTTACATATGCCTCAGCCTAGCCTAGGCCATGAGCTTACCTCTTGATTTTGAATTCCTTTTGTGTTTTCTTGTCCACGAACGTGGAAATAACGGCGTGAGATCCTTTGGGCGCAGCTTCGTCGATTTCAAAATCGATGCACTCCGTTGCCTGGCAATATGCAGCACCGATTGATTCCAGTTTCTCGCGGAAAATTGCCTCTGTGTACATTTGCCGGAGGACTAGAGTAAAATCATAGGTGGTATCCTTGATATTCTCCATAAAAGTCCAGACTCTGCCAGGAATTCTTCGATATATGCTGTTAGCCTACAATGTTGTAATGCTGACCTGCCTGGGTATTCTTTGAATGAGTGATACTTACATTCTCTTGCCATCTTTGTACGTGACGCTTGTCCGACATGCGAAGCCCAGTTGCAGCATGGGCTCAATCAAGTCAAGCTGATCGAGCTGCTCCGAGGTTCTGGGGAACAGCGCAATTGCACGTCCGTAGGCATCCTGAGTTTCCTTTTCATGCTGTTCCAGTACGCAGACAGTCACGCCAAACTTTTTCAGCTGGTAGGCCAGCAAGAGTCCTACAGGACCTCCACCTACGATTACGACATCGTATTCCCTCGTTTCGCTGTCTGGGCGCATTGTGCCTGTGCGAATAATGGGAGTAAAACGTATCTATTCCACTAATGTAAGTATAAAGGTTCTCTAGGTAAGTGCTTGAATGTTTATTAAAAAAAAAAACAGTATCATTACATCTCAATATTGTAAGACTTATGGTCGCGCCCAACTCCTCCAACGCAATGTCAAGACAATTCTGGCAGTCCGTCGGAAGGCGGCCAAGTCTAAATCGTTTTCGGGGGTTACAGCGCTAACAGCATTACTTATCGCCCGCCTATACCCGCCAATGAATAGTGGCATTGATGGCCCCGTGAAGAGGGGTATACCCCCGCAGGACACCGGATGTCAGCCGCGAAACCTCGGGCAGGGTTCTGATAACGCCTCATTCGTTTCCCACTATTGTAAGTTCTTGTGACCATGTATTCATGCTTCAAGGCTGGTTCTATGAGATGATACTGAGTGCTCTGCTCGGACGTCAGAATTGTCGACACATGAACTGTTCTACTGATGACAATGTTGATATCCCTTCACACAGATGTACTAGGTATACATTTGCATTGGCGGATCGTCAGCACCATCGTCAGCACTCACTCCTTGTGGTCCTCTAGTGTAGAGAGCGCGAAAGTGGAACATGAAAGTAAACGAAGATCATTTGAGTCTACCAAAAGATGATACGCAACCCCAAAGCACGCTTGAATCTCTCTACAAATGCCAAATTTTGCGCTCCCACATTCGCAATGGGATGTAAAGAATGACTCCAACGACTAGGGAAAGAATCCAGCTAATATCAGTGCCTGCCTCTGACCCTCCAATACCTGCCGCGATAGGTCCCACCCACCAAGTTTGGCTCATACAGAGAACCGATATGGTTGTGCAGACAAACCAAGTAAAAGTTGCCGCAAATCCATAGGGCAGCTTTGTCCGGTCATTCCATGCTGTCGGATCATAGTCAAAGTCACGTCTCCAGAGAAAATGCTCCGCCAAGAAAATGGTCAGAAAAGGCACAATCCAATAGGCGCAAATCAACAAAAAGTTGTCCATGACCTCGACGAGATGATCACGCCCGGCAATAGCGCAGGCCAAGAAGACGGCACTACCAATCAAGGTCCAGACCAGGCGAGGGATGACGAGGAGCTTGACTGATATCATTTGTACGCTCAATCCCAGAGAGTAGATGTTGGTGGTAATCACGGCTGCCGTGGAAAATCCTAGGAGAACCTCGATAAATCGGCCGAACGCCAAGGCATGAGGACCGTTCTCTTGGAATACCGCGCCAATCAAACCACCAATACCGCGGTCGGTGTATGCATCTTGGAAGAGCGGATTCGAGCTTTGGCTGAGGGTTCCGAGACCGACTCCCAAAAGTTCAACCAGCAGTTGGCTGGATAGCAGACCAGCATAGGCCCATCCAAATGAGGAACGGGCTTTGATATCTGGACGCATGTAGACGCCATAGTCAGCGGCAACAGGTAACCACGCGGCCTGGAATCCGATGATGGTGGTACCAAAGGAGAGCAGGTTCGATGCCTCTACAGGACCCGTTCCCATGGGAACATTGACAAAGTGCCGAGCACCGAATCCGGCAACAAAAATGAAGCATACCAGCATGACATACCACGAGTATCGGTCATAGATATGCACCATGCGGTAGCCAAAGATGCCAAAGATGATGGCCACCAAGCCGACAACGAGGACCGCCACCGTCAGCGGCAAGTGTCCATCGCCGGCATCATACAGGACTGCAGCACCCGAGATGCCATTCACAATGCCCCAGCCGATTTGGTTAATGACGTTTAGCACAGCCAGTATCTTGGCCCCCCACCAACCAAAGCAATATCTGGGAATGACCATGGTGCGCAGGCCCAACTTGGGGCCGAATGCAGCGGCAATGGCAGGAAATACGCCACCCACGACGTTGAAAAAGAGGACGGCCAAGAAGGAATCCCACCAGCCCAGCCCATAGAGCGTAGGTCCTAGGTATCCCAAAGCCAGTGTGGCCGTGTTGAAGTTGGCCGAGAGGAAAAGGGTCGCCAAGTCTCGAGGCGGCTGATTTGTGCGCAAGTCTTCGGGTATGCGCTCAATACCGTGTTCTTCGGCGCCGATGGTCTTGATAAAAGCGCGCAGTTTTCCCGAGAATCCATCCTGTGCAGGGCCATCACTGACATCTAGAGTCTGGCCGACTTGGACTTCTAGATCCAAGTCGGCGGTGGCAACATCTGCGGGCTTGGCTTCGTCGGATGAGCCCATGCTGTACGAGGTTGTCGGCGCGGCTGATTCCCAGGACACTGGATTCAATCAAGATAGACGAGTGGAATAAAATAGCTTCAATAATAATTTATCGCCATCCAACATGATCACAATGGAGAACGGAGGGATCAACCAGTAATACAAAGCAAAAGCAAAAAAGGACGGACAGAGAAGAAACGCATATCGCAGATTGTCAACCATCAGATAAGATGAAAGATACCTGGAGACACCACGACAAGAGAGATAGGGACCGCCGACAACAAGAATCTCATTGGAGAACTCCAGTACGTGCGTAGTTGAAATCAAGGATATAGGCTGGGTTACCCGGCCCCTTCAGGGCACTACTTTGATTCTGTAGCGCCGTGTATGGGAGGGCACTCATCGCCAAGAAGCTGCTGCGATAAGACATTCTGCGACCATTTTGCTGCGAGTCGGCCGACCAATTGTTTGACAGGGCAAGAACCGGCCAACCATCTGCGCCTGAATTGTTCCAGCTGTGTGTGGTATTACGGTATCACGGCCGACTGGGGTGCATATCCGCCGCTGCCCCCAAATACTTCGGAGGGGCATAGCAGCTAGCCAAGTTCCATCGGCCGTCTCGGATAGAACCCGCATCCCCCGACTCGGCCAAGTCGTGGGCGTCTCGAGACTTATACTCACGCATCGCAACGCACATGGTGATGCGTCGTCAATGAATGCGCTCAAAATCATGAAATGCATGAAATGATTTTTGGCATTTGGATCTAGTCGCTTCGTCTGAAGATACCGGAATGCGTGTGACGACGACCTGCCGCTTGTTACGCCGATACTGTGCAATCGGACCTTACACTATGGGCTCTCTCGCAGCAGCAGGGCGGCCAAACGGCGTCTCAATGGCAGCCTCCCGGCACATCAGCCAACAAGCCAAAGCCTTGCACATTAATGGCCAACGGTTGATGGACTCGATACACTCGACTTGCGATTTTGGCAAGGCGCATCCTTATGGCGAGTGAGTCCAACCTTCTTGGTACTCCGAGTCTCAACGTCTCGGCCCTTCTCTGTGCTACAGCGGGGGACGTTCTAGCATGGTGACTAGCGGACTGAATCAAAACCCTTCTAGGCATCACACAGAGACTGGCATGGCCCGATTGGCACTAAATGACGACGACAAAAGCGTACGGCAATGGCTGATAGAGCAAGTCAAAGCTCTCGGTTGTACCGTGACGGTTGACCAAATGGGCAATATATTTGCTGTTCGAGCTGGTAAGACTGCCAATGTGGCTCCCATAATGATTGGATCCCACCTCGACACGCAGCCCACTGGTGGTAGATATGATGGCATTCTTGGTGTTCTCTCTGGTCTCGAAGCCCTGAGGACCTTACATGATAACAACTTCGAGACCAACGGTCCCGTAGGACTGGTTAATTGGACCAAGTAAGTCGAAGCTATAACGACGACTCTGGGCAATCCATTGTACTAACTGGACGCGCGCCTTTGTTCTCAGCGAGGAGGGCGCTCGATTCCCCATGGTGACTGTTTCTTCTGGAGTTTGGGCGGGCTCGATTCCCATTGAAGATGCCTGGAACTGCCTAGAAACCAGCACGTTGTGCAAGGGCGAGCAGCGCCAAACCCTAAAACAGGAGCTCCAGCGCATTGGCTTCCTGGGCGACACGCCAGCGTCATACAAGGCTTTCCCCATGGCCGCCCATTTCGAGCTCCACATTGAGCAAGGGCCTATACTGGAAAACGAGAGCCAAAAGATTGGAGTCGTTACCGGAGGGCAGGCCTACTCATGGTACGAAGTGACCATCAAGGGACAGGACTGTCACGCCGGCACAACCCCGCTATACGCTCGCAAGGATGCTCTTTTGGCGGCCGCAAAAATGATTGTCTACTCCAACAGCGTGGCCAAGGAGTTTGACGGCCTCATTACCACGGGCGACCTGAAAGCGGAACCTGGTAGCATGAACACAATGGCGCACACGGTGAAATTTACCTTGGACATGCGACACTTTAGCGACGATCAACTCTCCAAAATGGTCGAAACATGCCAAAGGAATTTCAGTCGCATTGCCCGCGAAGAGTGCGAGCGGGGAGTAGAGGTGGAATGGACATGCCTCACAGAGAACACGGCAGTCGAATTCGACGCTGGCTGCATCGAAGCGATAGAGGAGTCTGCCAAGGAGGCATGCGCCGGGCTGCCTCAAAAGCCGGACCAGAAACTGTGGAGGCGCATGTTGAGCGGTGCTGGCCACGATAGCTGTCATGTGAGCAAAAGGAGCCCGACGGCCATGATTTTCACGCCCACCAGGGATGGTATGAGCCATACTCCAACCGAATACTGCAGTCCGGAAGACTGCGTGCTCGGAGCCCAGGTTCTGCTAGGCGCCGTTCTGAGATATGATGCAGGGCGGGTTGTGTAATGAATATTCCTGCATAGCAAGTACTATAATCGGGAGTATCATGACATGAAACGGTCATCGCCATCGAGTTGGTCCTGTT
Source organism: Pestalotiopsis fici W106-1 (assembly GCF_000516985.1). Taxonomy (NCBI): domain Eukaryota; kingdom Fungi; phylum Ascomycota; class Sordariomycetes; order Amphisphaeriales; family Sporocadaceae; genus Pestalotiopsis; species Pestalotiopsis fici. The sequence goes on along the minus strand of NW_006917092.1, from coordinate 1,079,781 downwards.
CAATGTTTGAACGTCGAAAATGAGGCGAACAATCCGTGATATGGATTGAATGTTGCCGGAAGATGGCACACTATATTGTGCCTACTTAATTGACTTTGACCTGCTAGAAATCAAGAGATGCACTAGTCATAATATTGTTTGACTGACTTTGATACTCAACAACGGAATTGATCAAACAAATACTGGACGAAGCAATGCACTCTATCTCAAGCTTGAAATGAGCTATAGAACTGTCAATGTTCTGCATTGGCCTCTGGGGGCACAATGTCTTTCTCCTTGAGCCTTTCTCGAGCCTTTCTCAACAAATCCAGCGAGGCCAACCTTTCTGGATGATCATCAGCCAGTATTTCTTGTTCGACAGTCGTAATTTGTTCCAATATATGGAGGGCTGGCCGCACCTGGCCCTCCTCTAAATACATCCAAGCAAGATCCCGCTGCGATAGCAACCGCTCCAGATTTTCCTTTTCCGATACCCTCTGATAAATCCCTACCAAATTTTCAAATAGCGCCATTGCCCGTTTAGATTGGCCGTCCTGCAAGTACGCACGAGCTAGAAAACGCTGCGATTTCAGAGTCTCAGGGTCACCTTCCCCCAGTGTTGTCACCATTCCTGCTACCACAGCCTCGATTAAGGCGATTGCTTTCTCATTTTGGCCATTTTGCAAACAAGCAATACCCAAATTCTGTCGCGTTATTAGTAGTTCAATATGTGTCTTTGGCAGTAGCGCCTCTTTAGTTTCCAACACGGACTCAAGTAGCTCCATCCCCTTTTGTGTTTGGCCACCATTCAAATAAGCCATGCCCAGATTGTTTCGTGACTTTAGCAAAGCGAGGTCTGTTTTTAAAAGAATCCTCTCACGAGCATCTACCACCAACTCACACAGCTCGATCGTCTTTTGCATTTGTCCGTCATGATAATACGCTCGAGCGAGCTCTTGCTCGAATACCAGAGTTTCATCAAATTCAGACTGGTCATCGGGGTTCATTTCCTTTCTCGACTTCATGAGAGATTCCAACATATCAATGGCCTCTTTCGTACGAAGCCTGGAGCCGTATGCTTTGGCAAGCTCGAATTGAAGACGCACTTCGATCGAGCTTTTTCGATGATCTGTTGGGCCCATTGATTCAACTGCTGGCTCTAGCATCGCAATGGCTAGCTCGGGACGTCTTGAATATGTATAAACGGCAGCAAGGTAGCATTGGCAGGCCAATCGAAGCTCCTGATCATTGTTCAAAGGCCCCGAGGCCCATTCACAAGCTTCTTCGAGGCGCTCGATCGATTCTCGGATTCGGTCCTCTTCGAAAAGACAGTTTCCAACCTTGATGCAAAGAACGTATCGAGGTTTGATCTTGCAGTCATCACTTCCGTGCAAGGCGGAAAGTGCATGGGGTAGGTATTTCCTCCGCGTAGCTTGATTTGACCTCTGATCGTAATTAATAATCTCGGTCAAATGAGAAATAGTTTGGGTAAAGGCTTGCTCCGTCTTATGATGTTTATCTCTCCACACTTGGATCGCCACGTGGACCAGGCTATGCATGTCGAATATGTCACTGGATCCCCGTCGTGTCAGAAATGAATATCCACAGAGCACTGCAATAGCTTCTTCAGTTTCCATGGATTGTGAGTCGGGAAATATCGATTGGGGAATGGCCTTTGATTCAATGCAGGAGACAAGGTATAGTAGATTGATGGCGTCTTCATTCGACTTTTGGATTTGGTCGAATGAGATCAACCACGTTGTAGCAACCGCGTTACGAGAGTTGGGATAACGGGTATTGTCTTTGAACTCTCGACTAAGCAATGTGATCATGTCATTTTCTGCACCTCGTAACAGATTCAAGTATTTCTGAAGAGGCATTTGGGTTCGGTTGAGGTAAGCAGCTGCCTGCGTTATGGCCAGCGGCAGATACGCCAGATCACCAAGGAGGGCCACGACAAGAGACTCGTCTTGAAGATTGGCCTTTTCGATTAAAGAACTGGAGAAGAGACTGATTGAATCCGTCGGGTTCATCTCTTTGAGATTGATGACATCAAACTGTGCAAAGTCTGTTGCCACTTCTCTGGATCTAGTGGTCATCAGAATTCGGCCACTTTCGCTTTTGGGCAGATGCTCGATAATACCAGGTTGCTCGGCTGATCCGAACATGAGCTCCTGGTCATCTGCGTTATCCAGAACTAGCAGCCATTTTCCAGCTGAGCTAGAGCAGAGATAGTGGTAGACAATTTTCTTGACATCACTCTCTTCTTTTATTCCGTTCTGAAAGCTCGAGGTTGTGGCAGTGCCCCTGTAGGGTTGATTGATACCTTTGTCGTTTTTCTTCCGCAAGCCAAGGTTCCCAGCGATGTCAGAGTAGGACTGCTCAAACGTACTTTCGCTCACAGCAGCAACCCAGAAGATTGAGTAATCTTGGTATCGTTCTTGGATACGGTAAGCAAAGTGTAGAGCCACTTGTGTCTTGCCCATTCCCCCGAGTCCTACTATTGCCATCGCGGAGCATTGCCTTTCCGTGAATAACCTTTGTTCCAGCTCGTCGAGGACTTCAGATCGGCCGGTGAAGCGGGGATTTCGGGACAATGGAATGCTTTGATGCAAGTTGTGAAAGACTTCTGCAATAGTGTCAGTAAATTTACAGGCGCCAAGCTTTTGTGACTTACCAAATGCAGGACCAGCTTCAGTTGCATCAACGTCTTCAGGCACTAGTTGACCCTTTGCAGGATGCGCCACCGCAATGTGCGACTGAGTCGCACCCATAGCCGGTGGAATCTGGCATATAACTGCTTTAGCGTATGCCGACGCCATGGCTGCAGCATACGGTTGCCATTCTTTATTCTTGTGATGGTCACCATAATCACACACACCCCGGATAACTCCAACCGGTATGCGGTTCAACGTTCCTGCGGCTTCCATTTCTACACCAATCACTCCATATTTGTCTCTCAGTTCATTCCTCTTTTGTGAGCTTTTGAGGAGTTTATCCCCTGACCCAATAGGCCCATACCAGACGCGAGTGCGCTTCGATGGTGGTCGCGGCGCGCGTTCAATTGGCTCGCTTGCACCACCAGCTTGGCTGATGTACAACACGTCGCGATCCTGTCCTGGATCATCAAAGGTGCCATTCGCATGCTCATTCTTTCGAATCGCTTCAAAATAAGGCAGGAATAGAGGCGCTTCATTTGGTGCCTCAATTTTGATGCTTCCAATGGCTGATCTCACGATAGGCTCCGTTATCGCGAGTACATGTCCATATCGCAGTGGTTGGAAGCCATTTTCCGTCTCTTTGCCCAGATCATAAGCTACGAGTCCTGCACTTTTGCCTTCGGGGAGTCCTACCAAAACATCGCCGAGCCGAATGTCGCGAGGCGGACGACAAGATAAGTCAGGGAGTCCAGCAGCAACACCGACGAGCAATCCAAACCAAAGATTCGGAAAGAATCTCTTGAGCTGACTTGCCAACGCAGCCGCTGATCCCGTTCCATATTCTTGGCCTGCCGGCAAAGTCGCGATGACAATGTTATGTCCACCTATTTCACCAGCATGGAAGACATAGTCATCGCCACGACTCACCGGGAATCTTCCACGATGTCGCCGTTCCAGCATGTGCAGAGCTGCCTGAGCTTCAATCTCGAGAGGGGCAATCCATGCTACGGTGTATATCTTTGGGTCAAGATTCGAGGTCGAGGGCGTATTCGTTGCTGCCGCGTAGCTTGCCGCCTCGCTATCTTGTCGCCGTTTCATCGGGCGTGGCTGCTGAAGGCTAGGCCACGTGCGAGTGTTCAGGGGGCAAGGGCGATGAAAACGACTGCAAAGAGGCCAAATGGCTTCGAGAAGGGTTTGCTTTTACGATGTTGGTGAATACGTACACAGCCTAGGTATCGTGTAGGTTGTAGGACGTGAGCCCGTCAGAGCCTCGCGAAAGCTGACAATGTAGGCAAATAATCGCCAAGAACCCCGCCCCGATGCCGATGGTACGGCCCAATCATCTCATTTGCTCCATCACAGGCTGCAGATATCATGCAGCACTGTTTCCCAAAGCGAACAATTGCTATTCACGGGCATTCGTTTCTTCATTTCTTTTTTTTTTTTTTTTTTCTTTTTCCTTGTTTCCCTTGTCTCCCATCTCGGCAAAGTCATGAACCAATTTGGGCCGACCTCACCAACATGGAGAGAGAAGCAACGCTGCGACCGCAGCGCAAGGGGCGCAGCTGCTGTTGACGGTTCTTCATATCACAAGAATGAGAAGGAGGGACGGTCGGGTACTCCGTTTGGCCAGGCGAAAACAATATATGCTGGTCAGAGCTGATCAATTACCAACTTCGAAGAGACCCACCTGGTGCAGCCAATGTCATTCGCTGTAACATCAAAGCTGTGCGACTTTCACTGTTTTTCTTAGAATCATAGCATGAGAATGCTGCTTCATTGATTGGTTTGGGTGTGCCAGTATGCATTTCAATGCATTCAGTACTCGACTGGGCTGTCAGATCAATTTAGCCAGAGCCTGCGTAAGGTACGTAGATAATGATATGGCGAGCCGCTCAAATCGCTGTTCATTTTCTAATTCTTTGCATCGCGACTCAGTATACAAAATGGCACAAACTTCGTTGTCGCTTTTAACAGATAACTTGTCGTCCTGATGAGTCCAATTCTTTTTTTGTTCGATATTATCAACACTCCGTTCCGATGCAAACGGTGAATTCCCTACGAATGGCTGCGGCTCCGAGTGCCGTCAGCCCTTTCCTGCCCGACAATAAACGACTTACAAATATAACAAACGTCATCCTCGACAATCTACCATCCATGGAATGTTTAGATGACAACATTTCCCTTGATAAGTTGAAGCATCATCTTCTCAATCACGAGAGCACCGTATTGCAGCGAGACCAAACACCACAGACGCCTGATCGTCTTTATTCAAGGTCGGTAGACGTGGAGGGAAGTTCGAAGCAATACAAACAACAAGTCGGTCATCTGGACCTCGAAAACTGTTGGGTCCTTGATCTACTCCTCATTGCCATGTCAGCCAGCGCTCTTTTTGTTACAATTGTTCTGCTCCGAGTACATGACGGTAAAAGGCAACCAATGTGGCAGGTGTTGTCTCTCAATTCTCTGGTCTCCTGGCTTAGCACCTTTTCCAAGGGCTGCCTGCTGATACCGGCCTCTAAATCACTAAGTCAGCTTAACTGGGTGTGGTTTGCCGCTCGTCCTCGTGAGCTTTGGGACCTTGAACATTTCGACGCTGCTAGCAGAGGGTTCCTTGGGAGCGCCAGTCTACTGTGGAAGCTGAGGGGAAAGTAAGTAATCCATATCAGTAGAGAGGTACCCTGGAACATGATTTCTAATTACAATGCAGACATTTCGCATCTTTTGGCTGCCTTGCTCTAATTGCAGCTTTGGGATTCGACCCTTTCATCCAGAATTTGATTCATTACTATCCAGAGCAAATCGAAGACACTTCCTTGAGCGCTTTCACGGGGAACTCCACCTCATACAATGTCCTGGGTTTTCCTTTATCAGCCGGCAAGTTCATCCCAGATGGTGGAGATTCCCTTTCTCTGACCCAAATGCTACAGGCAGGGAGATTGATCCTTCAATGAAGGCAAACGTATACAACTCGATATTCAATCCCAACCAAGAAAACTACTGGGCCACACCTCAATTCTCATGCCCAACTGGCAATTGCTCATGGGATCCATTTACAACTCTTGACTTCAGATCGTTATGTTCCGACATCAGCTTTGATCTGAAGGGGGTATGCATCAATATCACGAATGAACTCAACGCGAGCGTCCCCCAATGCAAGGCATCACTGTCAAATGGTGCTGCACTATATTTTACACAATCATATGGAGAAGAGTCATATGGACATTCTTCATCTTCACTATCCAAGAAAGTCCAACTCGGGCTCAATGCGACACTCATGATGGTCACGGCCAGCAAAATGCCACTAGTGTACAAGAACATGTCTCTAGTTTCTGTGCAGTACATCATGGCCATCAGCGGTGCTTGGAATCGATCCAACGACACCGTCGAAGCCTTTGGGAAGACCCGATTTAGGGCAACGGAATGTTCTATAGAGCCCTATGTCAGGAAGGTGCAGGCAAAAGTCATTAAAGGTGTCTACCACGAGACGACACTAGACTCCTGGGCAAACGTGAGCTTTTCAAACACTTGCGGCACGCGGTTCTCACCACCGCCACAGCTCACCGGCAGCGCAGAAAATGACACCATTCCGCCGCCAGAAGTGACTTTTGGGGATACCAGTATCCGCCCGAAAACCGAATCAGTGTTTTACCATGTTCCGAGCGTGCTAGTGAGCACCACTGCCAAGGACGCGACATCTTCATTCCTCGCCCAAATACTCAATGGGTGGGTTACGTTCCGGGCAGACTCGTTTGCAGTCTTCACCACTATCCCCAGCTTATCCATGAGCCCCAACTATGCGCCTAGAGAGATTGTTACGGCCTTGTTCAATGGCAACTTTGACTGTCCGTTGAATGACCGCCTGGCGTGCGCCATGCAGAATGTCGCGGCAGCCATGTCAAAGACGGTACGCGACGCGTCATACGTTGCAAGCGGAGGATACAAGAACGCAGACATGTCTCAAGGTCGGGTCTGGACCACTGAAACATTTATCGCGGTGCACTGGCACTGGATCAGCCTACCAGTCATGGTATGGCTACTGGGGGTGGTGTCTTGGGCCGGAACGTTGATCATGTCGCGAAAGGCAGGTTTGGAGTTATGGAATAGCAGCGTTATGCCATTCCTCTTTTTATATCGGCAAGATTATCATGGCAACAATGGACTCGATCCGACTCGGACACTTTTTTCGAATCCCTCTTTTCAGAAGCGAGCTGACGGGGTCATTGTGCAGTTACGTTGCGAGTCTGGGGAAATGCGACTTGGCTAGCCAAAAAGACCTGACTGCGCTATAGTAGGGCGTTATGGTAGGAGTTGGATAGAATGGTTCAGGCGAATTGGATAGTAACCATATAATAATTCCAAATTATTAAGAATTCTCAGACACCGATTAAGGTACCATCACTGTATCCCTTTGGTGTCGACTACAGGCTCCCCAAAGAGCTCTGCGAGTCTATCTTGGAACTATGAAGGCCAGCATCTCTACCTGTAATGGCAAAGCGGAGGCTTGAGCTACCGGACGACGTCTCTTATTTCGAGCGCCACACTTTCGGGGACATTTTCCCACGCAAGGCTATCCCAAATTATATGCTCAGATTGACATCAAGTTATTGGAGAGCTTTGAATAGTGGTTCTGCTTCTTGTGATTGAAATGAATTGCGCGAGAAAAACAAGATTCATGGAGGATATCAGTAAAAGCACTTCGGCTTAGGCCTAGGCGCATAATTTACCTTATCGATTGCTGCCTACAGTGATCAAGTAACTAAGGACCTGTCATCCGTTGAACTTCCCAACACTGACTGCTCTTGGAAAAGTCTTCTTTCTTTCTTTCAGTACTCGCGCCTTGGAGCCCTCTATGCGAAAGAACTGCTGCATTAATGTCAATACCTTTTGAAGATGACTCCATCATCGTCGCAGCCACAAGATCCGCAAATTTGGGCCATTGTTGCCTGCCCTAATAGCGGCTCCACACTTGTCGAGCACGTCTTTGCAGCATCAACTGTGTGCGCAGTCACAGACCAGCGCGTTCTGAGAGACGGGAAAGGCTCGGAGTCATTGGCCTGGGATGATTTGGAGAGTTTCAATGTTTTGGCCAAGGCAAAAAACGCGGGTAAGCGCTTCGTCATTTGCATGCAAGAGCTTGACAATGGCCTCCAAAATGCAGAATGCTCGTCCGACGCGTCCTACAGCCCGTCTGCACACGCCACTTTCAGATCAGTATATTTGATCAGCGATCCCGTCCGAGTTCTCGATAATTGGAAGAAAGCTGGCCGCGCCAATGCAGAAACTCTTGTCGACTGTTTCGTCAACATGTCTCGCGCGCTTCAACAGGCACCGTCGCATACCGCTTCGTCCCTCGTCTATGAGCGACTGGTCCAGGACCCTTCTGCGGAAATCAAGCGAATCTGCAATCATTGGGGCTCGGAGAACTTGACAGACTTCAATCAATCACTCGGGTCCGGATCTGCCTCTTTTGTTGACACAGACTTGCCTTGCCATGATCTCTTATCCAATGCGGAGAAAGATACCATTGAAAAACAAGTCGGTCACTTATACCTGGACTTCTGGAAGGATGATGTGCAGAAATTGCGCGCCATGTTTACCAAGAAGACCTGGTTTGGATTTGATCTTGACGACACCCTGCATGAATTTCGTCGCAGCTCAGGGAAAGCCACGCATAAAGTCCTTAGGCAGATCTCCATGCAATATGACATACCATTGCCTGCGCTGCAGGGAGAATATTCTCACATTCTCAAAGAAAAGACTGCGAATGCTTTCTCTGATGGAAAGACTTCATTCGACTATCGCAGAGAAAGATTTGCTTCGCTTCTAGCCAACTTCTCACTGCCACAGGACAATACCTTCTTGACCGAAATTCTCAACAGCTACGAGTCCACTCTCAGGGCCTCACTCGAGTTGAAGTGCGGCGCACTAAATTTGCTATCGACTATCAAAGGCATGGGCAAGAAGATTGTGATCATGACAGAGGGACCACAAGATGCACAAGAGAGAGCAGTCAAGGACCTCGGCATCGACGGCCACATTGACTTTCTGGCTACAACTAACTATTTCGGTGTGACCAAAGTTGATGGCTTATTCAACAAGGTAATGAAGCATCTCTGCATCTCCCCGGAGGAAATTGTCTATGTGGGAGATAACGAGGACCGAGACGTGAAGCCTGCTATGGCCGAAGGCATTCTGTGCGTTCATCTTGCTGAGACAAAACATGTCGCGCTGGATGCTTTGCCGCCGCGACTCAATACTCTTCGAAAGCTACAGTACATTCTCTTAGACGAAGGGTCTTGATATGGCGTAACCTGCTTTCAACCACAGCCTCATCCCAATGTTCGTGGTATAAATTAGACGAGATGTCAACGAATAAGAAAACTGTAATAAGCGGGGGGAAATTCTTCCAATCATTGGGCATGGAAGGTGCCAAAGTGGCTACAGATGGAACAAATCCAGCTCCGACAGGCCAAACTCTTCAAAAACACGAGGCTCCACCGCGTCTGTATTCCGTAACTTTGAGACCGTGAATATTCATTGGAACATTGGAACGATGCGTGTAATCAAGGCGAGTAACCTTGAACTCAAAGAGTTCGTGGGGATAACTCCGCCCTACGCAATCCTATCGCACACTTGGGGTGAGGGCGAAGTGACACTTCAACAGTACCGTGATTGGCGCAGCGCGCACGCGGAATACTTTACCAATGATGAAGGGTCAGGCCGAGACCCAAGCGTCGCGCCCGTAGAGATCGCTCTGCTCGACATCAACTCAATGTTTCGCTGGTACGAAGAAGCCCGAACATGCTACGCCTACCTATCAGATGTCGACAAATGGACACTTGGAGACGGCAAATTGGGAAACTCCAGGTGGTTTCATTGGGGCTGGACGCTTCACAAAATCTGGCCACGCCCGAACCGAAAAACGGGCAAAATGGTGCGAGCTTAGCTGACTAAATGCCGGCGGTAAAACGGACGTTGCGACCTCGCGCCCGTTTTTTGCTTTTTAAAAAGCGTTTAGGCTTTATATATTTTTTCCTGGGGAACCGCGCCGCTACGCGCCGCCTGTTAAAACAACGCCTTCTATTAAGAAGACCTTACCTAACCGGTGGCCACCGGCTATAGGCTTTCTTAAGCTTAACCCGCCGGGCTATAGCCACCGGCCATAGGCTCCCACCGGCCGTAATTAGCCTACCGGTGGCCACCGGTTGGCCGGCTGGCCGGCTAAAAGAAGGAGGCGGCGTTTCGTGCTGCCTCCTTCT